>NW_022681466.1:38595426-38995426 GCF_009764315.1 Trachypithecus francoisi
TACAACCCTTATATGTTATTTTTATTTAAGTCAATTTACAACAAATTTTGTTTTTTAAGAGACACATCCAAAACAATAAATATTATCTATGAAGTCAGTAGTTTAATGTGACTTTTTTCTAATTCACGTTAAAGTGAAACCATAAATACGAAAATTAAAATGTTCACACACACATAAAAACGTTACTTAGAAATCCAGGAAGTCTCTTCGTTTCTACATTAGCATTTTATTAGCTCTCAGCTGTAATTCCAAATGTTTTGACATCAAATCTCTCCACTCAAGTGATTTGAGCAAAACCTTTTGCTTCCAGCTCATGCAGCCCAGCTGAGGACCACAGCCACCAAGCAACTTGTCAAAGCAGCACAGCCAGTGCAGGGCAGAAAGATTAGACCACAGCTTTTCTGTAGTAGAGATGGCAAAGGCATCCTTATTCTTCCAACAGCACTGAGACAACAGCTGTGTCTGTGCCCCTATTCTTATTCTCTCTGCTTGGTGACTTTTGTCTTGTTCTTGTAATGATTGAAAGTGCCCTTCCTTTTGCATCTAATATGATCACCGGATTCATACAACAGAGCTAAAGAAATGATGTCTAAATGTCTTGCCTGTCCTTTTGCAGTCTTCCCACATTGGTGGGGGGGGGGGCAATTTATTTTGAGGTCATCAAATTTGTTCTCATATAACAAATGCATGCAGCAGCTTAGGTTTTCCTGCCACCGTACTTTTCACAGAGCATATGTCAAAGAATGAGCCTCATGGGCCAGACTCCCTGCTCCTCAATGATGCACAGTTTCTACAAAAGGAATGCATAAGCAAGCTCTCCCTAGTGACAGCCTCTGGCCCAATTATTTCTTCTCCATGGTTTTTCTCTGTGAATTATCAAGTGACCTTCTAGTGATTCTTGACAATGTTAATTAATGTAAAAGGAAGGAGAAGAAATTAACCCAGTCTATCTGCTCTGCTTTATGGCAGGTATGATAATGTTCTAAGACGTTGTGTTATCAACACTCAGTTCCATTTAGTAAATATTTTTGAAGGGCTCCAGACAAGCCACAATTACTAGACGCTGCACAGGTTGCAAGAGTTGGATCTTACAACCCTTACAACAGAGGAATGTGTCTATTCCCTAGACTCACCAAACAAAAAGTTTTCAACTTGTACTTATGCGAATCATTCTCAAAGGCGGCAATATTACAACCATACCCAACAAAATCTTATTCTTTAGTATTTAATTTCTTGTATCAGGGAGAAATTTAATGTAATTTAATTATTTAACTTAATTTACAATTAAATTAGCTTGGCATTTTACTTTAATAATTTCAATTTAATTTTTCCTGCGGGGAAGATAATAACAGAAAAAAAGGTTGAGAAACACTGCTCTAAATGCAACTATAATTCAAATATACTTCCCTTTGACCCAGCAATTCTGTTACAGGAAAGGGGTCCCGATCCAGACCCCAAGAGAGGGTTCTTGGATCTCCCCCAAGAAAGAATTCGGGGCAATCTGCAGTGCAAAATGAAAGCAAGTTTATTAAGAAAGTAAAAGAATAAAAGAATGGCTACTCTATAGACAGAGCAGCCCCAAGGGCTGCTGGTTGCCCATTTTTACAGTTATTTCTTGATGACATGCTAAACAAGGAGTGGATTATTCATGCCTTCCATTTTTAGACCATATAGGGTAACTTCCTGATGTTGTCATAGCATTTGTAAACTGTCATGGTACTGGTGGGCATGTAGCAGAGGACGACTAGAGGTCACTCTCGTCACCATTTTGGTTTTGGTGGGGTTTGGCCAGCTTCTTTACTGAAAACTGTTTTTCAGCAAGGTTTTTATGACCTGCGTTTTGTGCTGACCTCCTATCTCATGCTGTGACTTAGAATGCCTTAACTGTCTGGGAATGCAGCCCGGTAGGTTTCAGCCTCATTTTACCCAGCTCCTATTTAAGATGGAGTTGTTATGGTTCACACGCCTCTGACAATTCCACTTCCACTATTTGTCTTAGAGAAAAAGTCGAAAGAAACAAAGGAGCAACAAAGTTGCTGACTACATCATTATTTTTAATAGGGAAACAATCTAAATGTCCATCATTTGGAAACAGTTCAATAAACTATACTGCATCTATATTATGCATGCCTGTAATCCCAGCACTTTGGGAGGCTGAGGCGGGGGGATCACTTGAGGTCAGGAGTTCAAGACCAGCCTGGCCAGCATGATGAAACCTGGTCTCTACTGAAAATACAAAAATTAGCCAGGTGTGGTGGCACACACCTGTAATCCCAACTACTCGGGAGGCTGAGGCAGGAGAATCACTTGAACCCAAGAGGCAGAGGTTGCAGTGAGCCAAGATTGCGCCACTACACTCCAACCTGAGTGACAGAGCCAGACTCCATCTCAAAAATAAATAAATAAAAAGAATGAGGTAAGCCTAGGGAAACTGACATGGAGAGAGAGGCCTCCAACCCTGATATGGTTGGGCTGTGTCCCCACCCAAATCTCATCTCGAATTATAGCTCCCATAATTCCCACATGTTGTGGGAGGCACCCAGTGGGAGATAATTGAATTATGGGGACAGTTTCCCCCATACTGTTCTCATGATAGTAAATAAGTCTCACCAGATCTGTTGATTTTATAAGGGATTTCCCCTTTCACTTGGCTCTCTCATTATTTCTTGTCTGCCACCATGTAAGATGTGCCTTTCACCTTCCACCATTATTGTGAGGCCTCCTCAACCATGTGGAACTGTGAGTACATTAAACCTGTTTTTCTTTATAAATTACCCAGTCTCAGGTATGTCTTTATCAGCAGAGTGAAAATGGACTAATACAAAGTCATACCGTGGCCAGAACTGGTGGGCTCTTGGTCTCGCTGACTTCAAGAATGAAGCCGCAGACCCTCGTGGTGAGTGTTACAGTTCTTAAAGATGGTGTGTCTGGAGTCTGTTCCTTCAGATGTGTCCAGTTTCTTCCTTCTGGTGGGCTCATGGTCTCGCTGACTTCAGGAGCGAAGCTGCAGACCTTCGCGGTGAGCGTTAAAGCTCATAAAGGCGGCATCAACCCAAACAGTGAGCAGCAGCAAGATTTATTGTGTAGAGCGAAAGAACAAACATTCCACAGTTCAGCTGGGGACCCTAGCAGGTTGCCGCTGACTGGCTCTGGCAGCTGCTTTTATTCCCTTATCTGACCCCGCCCACAGCCTGCTGATTTGCCCATTTTACAGAGAGCTGATTGGTCCGTTTTGACCAAGTGCTGATTTATGCGTTTACAATCCCTGAGCTAGACACAGAGTGCTGATTGGTGCATTTACGATTCTTTAGTTAGACATAAAGGTTCTTCAAGTCCCCGCCAGATTAGCTAGATACAGAGTGCTGATTGGTGCATATACAATCCTCTGGCTAGACAAAAACTTCTCCAAGTCCCCACCGGACTCAGGAGCCCAGCTGGCTTGCCTAATGGATTCCACACCAGGACCTCGGAAGGAGCTGCCTGCCAGTCCCGCGCCATGGGCCTGCACTCCTCACCCCTTGAACGGTTGATGGGACCAGGCGCCACAGAGCAGGGGGTGGTGCCCATTGGAGGCTCGGGCAGCGCAGGAGCCCACTGCCAGGGGGCTCAGGCATGGCGGGCTGCAGGTCCCCAGCCCTGCCCTGCGGGGAGGCGTCTGAGGACTGTAGAGAATTCGAGGGCCACACGGGTGGGCCGGCAGTGCTGGGGGACCCAGCGAACTCTCCGCAGCTGCTAAGCCCCTCAACTGCCCTGGGCCAGGGGTGACAGCCGGCCACTCCGAATGCAGAGCCTGCCAAGCCTACGCCAGCCAGAATTCATGCTGGCCTGTGAGCTCCGCACTCAGCCCCGGTTCCCACCTGCACCTCTCCCTCCACACTTCCGGGCAAGCAGAAGGGAGCCCAGAGAGGGGCTCCCACAGTGCAGTGGCCGGGTGAAGGGCTCCTCAAGCACTGCCAGAGTGGACGCCGAGGCCAAGGAGGTGCCCAGAGCGAGGGGTGCTAGCACGTTGTCACTTCTTAATATTATGGGTAGGAAAAAGCACTCTGCAGAATATATGTGCATGATCACATTTAGATTAAAACATGCACACAACAGATCTATGTATTTCTGTTTGTGCATGCTCTCTGTGTAAATGCAAAAGAAAGTCAATGAAAGGCTACCCACAAAAGTGATAAACTCAGACTACCCTTGGGGATAAGGATGAATTTGACAACAGAAAGGTGGTTGAATTGGCAGATGCACTATTTTCTTTATCTTTTTCTGTGTGCTTTCTTTCACATTTTGCACAAGAATAGGTCCTGAATAACTCATAGAAATAAGAATAATAAACAAATATTTATAAAAATCAACCCTTCCTCATCTAAAGAAAGGAAGAAAAGATTTCTTCAGCCCTAAAGAAAAGATTTGTCACTTGATTTCTAATAAAATCAGGAAATCGAAAGCCTGTGTGCTTCACTTGGATTTTGGTTTCTGTCTTTTTAATCAAATTATAGAAAAATGACATAAAGGTATACTAGGTTTAAAAAAAAAAAAAAATCCTAAGGCTTGAAGTAATCGAATCAAATAGTTAAGAGAAATGGATTTTACTATCTAAAAATGAACCACTGGTGGGCAAGACCTCTAAAGGATGGTTGGCGACAGTTATCAACATGTAAATAAGCATACCTTTCAACAAGCAGTCACAATTCTAGGAATTATATAAGGATGTTCATTATTGCATGCTGTACAATAGAGAAAAACTAGAAATCACTTGAAAGTCCATTAATATGAGATTAATAAGCAAAATAAGGCAGATCTATATAGAAGAACACTTTGTATTCATTCCCAATGATGATCTATATTTATTGGAATAAAAAGAAATCTACAAGATATTAGTGTATTAAAGAGTGGGTCAGGCCAGGCATGGTGGCTCATGCCTGTAATCCCAGCACTTTGTGGAGCTGGGGCAGAAAGATCACATGAGCACAGGAGTTTATGACCAGCCTGAGCAATATAGCAAAACCCCCACCTCTACAAATGGTGGTGGTGGTCCCAGCTACTTGGGAGGCTGAGGCAGGAGGATCACTTAAGCCTCAGAAGTCCAGGCTGCAGTGAGCCAAGATTGCACCACTGCACTCCAGCCTGGGAGGCAAAACATTCTTTTACTTGAGGTTTAAATCCAGTTTTGGGGATACCAGCCCTATCTCCACTTGGCTTCAAGAACACTAGCAGCTAGACTTAGACCACAGTAAGGGTCTTACAGGATGCCTCTTTAAGGAAACTGATTAGTCTAGGAGAAAAATCCCACAGACACTGATATCTGAAAGTCTCCCAGTGAAATGCCAGGTTACTACTTGATCACTTGACAGTGAAGTTCTAAATTGACAGGGTTTTGTCAATTACCCACCAGTGTAGAGTTTGCATTTTAGTGTCTCTCTGGTCAGTATAAATGAACAGCCTAGGAGAGCTAGACATTGACGTCAGCTTTTACGTAGTTTTGCATTGCTTTGAAGTGGTATGTTACAAAGTTGGGTCCCAGCTCTCTTCCAAGCTTTGAATGTCAAAAATAAAAATTAAATTAAATTTTTTTAAAAAGTTGAGGGTCAGGGGGCAGGGTGGGAAACAAACTAAGAGAAAAAAATTCCATGGAAATAAAGACAATGCAGTTGGCAAAATGACTTTTTTAACTATAATAAATATCCTCAGAGAAATAGTGACATTATTATACAATGATGGTCTATAAAAAGAGATAAGAAGAGAATAAGAAACAGCTCTTAGAAATTAAAAGCATAATTATAGAAATTTTTAATTTGATAGAATGTTTGGAAGGAAATAGAGTTGAAAAAAAATCTACCAACAAGTAAAACTCAAAGATAAAATAAGGAAAATAAGAGAAAAAAGATAGAAAAACTAAAGGGTCCATCCAAGAAATTCTACATCCAAAAAAAGGGGAAAATAGAAAGGAAGGAAGAAAAGAAGAAATGTTGCAAGAAAAAGAGTACGTGGAAAACAGAAGGGAAGAAATTTGCAAAGAAATAATACAAGGAGTGAAGGCCATGATTTTCCAGACTGGAAGTTTTCATCAAGCGTTCAGCACAATAAATGGGCGGGGGGAAAGACTCACAAGGCACATAACGATGAAATTCAACAACCACCACCAAGTTCAGAATAAAGAGAAAAGAGCAGATCAAATGGAATGAACGAGGCTTCAGAATGCTATTGGAACTGGACAGTGAGCAGAATCTTCAAAATTCTGAGGAAAATAATGCCCAATGTAAAATTTGATATTCAGCCATGATGTTCTTTAGTAAAGACATTTGCAGACATGCAAGAATACAAAAATTTACTTCTCATGAATTCTTTCTTGGGAGGTGTATTTGTCTGTTTTCATACTGCTGTAAAGAACTGCTAGAAACTGGGTAATTTACAAAGGAAAGAGGTTTAACTGACTCACAGTTCAGCATGACTGGGGAGGCCTCAGGAAACTTACAACCATGGCAGAAGGCAAAGAGGAAGCAAGGCACCTTCTTCACAAGGTGACAGAAAGGAGACATGCCAAGCAAAGAGGGAAGAGCCCCTTATAAATCCATTAGATCTCATAAGACCTCACTCACTATCACGAGAACAGCATGGGGGAAACAGACACCACCCCCCACCTCCCCATCACCCCCTCCCCCTCCATGATTCCATTACTTCCACCTGGTCTCTCCCTTAACACGTGGGGATTATGGAGATTACAACCCAAGATGAGACTTAGGTGGGGACACAAAACCTAACCATATTAGGAGGTTCTTGGAGAATATTCTCCATCAAAATAAGAAAGTATACCCAGAAAGTGAGGGCGTGTGATTTGAGAAACAGAGATCCAACCCAGAACAGGAGTTACAGGATTTTTCAGGAATGGCAGTACAGAGACATCTTAAGACCTGTAGGTCTAGAAAGCAACCAGACCAGATAAGAAAAGCAGAACAAGGATCAGAGAGAGATGGTGTCAAGAAAAGATGATGAAATTGAGGGAGTACCTGAGCTGTCAAATGTATTCTCAGATTATCCATTCACTTAGAAAGTTAAGGATTGAATTAGTAATTGATGCAATGGAAACCTAAAGCAAAAAAATGGAGGAAGCAATTATTAAACCCAAGAATACAAAAAGTTGTGTGAGACATGCAGTTGCAGCTCAGTGGTGAATCATAGCTATATAATCATTGTAGTATAAATATACGATGTTAGTTTACCCAACAATGGGAGGTGGGAGAAATAAAAATGCGTGGATACAGCACGAGGGCAACCCAGGCATGTGAAGGCCACCCTTAACCAAGGAGGGACTGCAGCCAGTGCATCAGTATCTCCACCCTCCTGCCTTCTAGTGGGACAATTCTGAGGTGTACTCTATAGTGTCTCAAAGGGTCCACAGCATGACTGAGCTCAGATTGTCCACAGTGACAATCCACTCACTAAATATACCCTTCGTTGACTGTTCTCTGTTCATGCTTTCATTCTCCCTTCATTCTTGCTTGTGCTTCCTGGGAGTGCCTCTTGATTAAATTGTGTACTGCATTAGTCCATCTTCACACTGCTGATAAAGGCATATCCCAGACTGGGTAATCTATCAAGAAAAAGAGGTGTATAGGCACAGTGGCTCATGCCTGTAGTCCCAGCACTTTGGGAGGTCAAGACGGGCAGATCACCTGAGGTCAGGCGTTCAGACCAGCCTGGCCAACATGGTGAAACCCCGTCTTCACTAAAAATACAAAAATTCACTGGGTATGGTGGTGTGTGCCTGTAATCCCAGCTACTCGGGAAACTGGAGCAAGAGAATCACTTGAACCCAGGAGGCAGAGGTTGCAGTGAGCTGAGATCACACCATTGCACTCCAGCTTGGGTGACAAGAGTGAAACTCTGTCTCCAAAAAAAAAAAAAGGAAAAAAAGAAAAACAGTTCTTTTTCACAGTTCCACATGGCTATGGAGGCCTCATTATCGTGGTGGAAGGCAAAAGGCACTTCTTACATGGCAAAAGAGAATGAAGCCCAAGCGAAAGGAGTTTCTGCTTATAAAACCATCAGATCTCATGAGACTTACTCACTATCACGAGAACAGTATAGGGGAAACCACCCCATGATTCAATTATCTCTCACTGGGTCCCTCCCACAACACATGGGAATTATGGGAGCTATAATTCAAGACGAGATTTGGGTAGGGTCACAGCCACACCATATCATGTACTGTCTTTATCTCTGTGTCTGCTTCAGGCAAGTTTGCCAGATTTAGCAAATAAAAATACAAAACGCCCCACTAAATTTGAATTTCAGATAAATGACAAATCATGTTTTAGTGCAAGTTTGCCCATGCTATACTTGGGACATACTTGTACAAAAAATGATTTGTTGTTTAACTGAAATTCAAATTTAAATGAGCATCCTACATTTTATCTGGCAACTCGACTAGTGTGGGGAACAAAAACTAAGAGGTAGAGCCTCTTGTTTTCTAGTAAGATGTCAATAGTAATATATAAAACCAAAAATCGACAAAGAGTTCCTTAAGCATATCATTTTAAGATATGAAAGCAGGCCGGGCGTGGTGGCTCATGCCTGTAATCCCAGCACTTTGGGAGGCGGAGCGGGTGGATCACCTGAGGTCAGGAGTTCAAGATCAGCCCGGCCAATATGGTGAAACCCTGTCTCTACTAAAAATTCAAAGTTAGCTAGGCGTGGTGGCACGTGCCTGTAATCCCAGCTACTTGGGAGGCTGAGGCAGGAGAATCGCTGGAACCCAGGAGGTAGAAGTTACAGTGAGCCGAGATCGCTCCACTGCACTCCAGCCTGGGCAACAAGAGCAAAACACCTTCTCAAAAAAAAAAAAAAGAAAGAAAGAAAGAAAGCAAATAGCAGAAGTAATTGCTAAAAGAGTGGACAACAGTCGGCTCCAGGGAACAGGATGTAGTGTGAAAAGGGGTGGGGCAGGAGATTACTATCTTTTATATTATTCCTCATGGTACCATTGGACTTTTTAAAAAGCTCCACACATGTATAACTTTGATTACAAGTCTTTTGTAAAAGAAAAATTGAACCATGTATTTACATTCCCATCCACAGTCTCTCTCCTCACTTTGACACATCACCTTTCTTTTGTTTTTAACTAATCTGGTGGGTGAAAAAATGTTACAATTTATTGCTTCCAGATACTAATAATTTTGAACATTCACATCCCTATATTTCTTGAATATTCCTAATTATCCTTTTACAAATTACCTATAATGTCTTCAGCTAAATTTTCCATCGCGGTGCTATTTTTTAAAATTTCAGTGTTCACTTTTATTAGATTTTAATATGATATACATGATTGGCATGACTTTTAATTCCAAATGAAGTTTGTACTGCTGAGAGATGGTGATTTATTAGTTTGAGTCAGTGGAAAGACTCCATAATTGCCAAGTTTGAAAACACGCACACACACAATGAAACAGAACCACTGGGGTCCTACCCTTCACATGCAGAGGGACCTCCACAGCAGACTTTTGGGTATTCATCAGACCTCTTTATCTTGTTTTTCTTTCTTTCTTTTTTTTTTTTTTTGAGACGGAGTCTCACTCTGTCACCCAGGCTGGAGTGCAGTGAATCTCGGCTCACTGCAATCTCCACCTTCCGGGTTCAAGCGATTCTCCTGCCTCAGCCTCCTGAGTAGCTGGGACTTCAGGCTGCCTCAGCCTCTTGAGTAGCTGGGACTTCAGGCGCACGCCATTGCGCCTGGTTAATTTTTTTGTATTTTTAGTAGAGACAGGGTTTCACCATGTTGACCAGGCTGGTCTTGAACTCCTGATCTTGTGATCCGCCCACCTCGGCCTCCCAAAGTGCTGGGATTACAGGAGTGAGCCACAGCGCCCAGCCTATCTTGTTTTTCTTAACCTCTTTTTGCTTTAAAAAAAAAAAAAAACTCATTTGGTGAAGCATGCATTCATCCTGGAGAAGCGACCACAGTTTCATGTTAAAAATGCTTTTTTATTGATATACAATATTTTATGGATTTTTGGGGTACATGTGATATTTTGTTACATGCATAGAATGTGTGATGAGTGAGTCAGGGTTTGGTGACTCAACTAGAATGGCTTGGACTCAGTGTCTCTCACAGAATTACAACCAGGATGTCAGTGGGAGGGTGGGGAGGCAGGGGCTGGAATGCCCACTTCTGAGGTGGCTCACTCCCATGGCTGTCGGCAGGACCCCTCACATCCTCACTGGCTGTTGGCAAGAGGACTCAGTTCCCCACCATGTGTACCTCCTGCTTGGGACTGGTTGAGTGTCTTCATGACACAGTGGCCGGTTTTCCCAGAGTGAGGGATTTAAAGAGTAAGAGGGACCGGGCGCGGTGGCTCACGCCTGTAATCCCAGCAGTTTGGGAGGCTGAGGCAGGTGGATCAGCTGAGTTCGGGAGTTCAAAACCAGCCTGACTAACATAGAGAAACCTGCCTCTAATAAAAATACAAAATTAGCGGGCATGGTGGCGCGTGCATGCCTGTAATCCCAGCTACTCGGGAGGCTGAGGCAGGAGAACCACTTGAACCTGGGAGGCAGAGGTTGACATGACCCGAGATCATGCCACTGCACTCCAGCCTGGGCAACAAGAGTGAAACTCCATCTCAAAAAAAAAAAAAAAAAAAAAAAAAAAAGAGTAAAAGGGATGCAGGAATGTTTGGATGCCAGGCCTCAGAAGTCATGCTCTGTCTTCTCTGCAATATGAGACACAAATCATCCCTGTTCAGAGTGGAAGGGGATTACCCAAGGGTGTGAGAGCCAGGAGGCAGAGATCACAAGGGACCCTCTGAAGACTGGCTACTATAGGTATACATTTTTCTTAGTTTGTGTAAATCTTATTTCAGCAAAATGGGACAAAACCGGATGAAGGAGGTAACTACCGCACAGTGTGGTGTTGAAAACGTGTTACTATTTTTCATCAAAACTAACATTCTATCACCTGAAGGACAAACTGTTATTTTTTTGTACCCTTAAAAAGTAAATAAAACACTGTCAATTAAATTATAACACAGTTTATCAGTTTGAGGTTTTATTTTCTACTTATTGAGAAGACTATTTTATACTTACATTTAGTGACTGTCATAGGATTACTCGTGTCTTAATGAGAAAGAAAATATAAGAGAAAGAAAAATTCAGTCTGAATGTTCACGTTGCATGCCTATATCAAAATATCTCGTGCATCGCACAGATATATATGCCTACCATGTACCCGCAAAAATTAAAAAGAAATTAAAACAAATTTAGTTCTGCCTGGCTGACAGTAACTGCAAGATGCATTTCTAATTTCAGAGATGTTAAAATATGAAAAATAGGCATCTTTAAGGAATGATATATAGCATTTTTAAACTTCCCAACAGCCCTGTGAAACAATGATTGTTTTTACAGAAGAGGATGCCAACATTTAATTAGATAAAATTGCTTCCTTAAAGTCACACATCTAGTAAGACAGAACAGATTCTCGACTGCAGGTTCCTCCCACTCTACAACCAAAGCATATAACCCCTTCAAGCTCCTGCCTCTCAAGTCAGTATGGTCATCCTCATTGCCGGCATCACTGACACCCTTATCAACATTGTCATGGACACATTCATCACTGTTGTCACCACTATCATTCCTGTCACCACTGTAATTATCATGGTTTTCTTTATCATTGTCACTGCCACCATAATTATTGTTGTTGTCATTATCATCATCATCATCATAGCTAAGCTCTGTGCTAAGGGCCTTACATGGTGCCTCATAACTACCCTATAGGTAGGTTTATTATTACCTTGTTCTACAATTATTAATAGTGAGTCTCAATAAGATTAACTAACTGTTCTAAGTTATTCAGCTGAGATCTGAATAGCAGGGTTGAATTCAAATCCATTGACTATAGAATATAATCACACACAGTATCTGAGTATAGAAACTACTCCAAGCCATGCATGGTGGCTCATGCCTGTAATCCCAGCACTTTGGGAGGCCGAGGCAGGCGGATCATATGAGCTCAGGAGTTCGAAATCAGCCTGGGCAACATGACAAAACTCCAAAAATACAAAAAATACAAAAACTAACCAGGCATAGTGGCATGTGCCTGTGGTCTCAGCTACCCAGAGGGCTGACATAGGAGGATAGTTTAAGCCCAGGAGGTAGGGATTGTAGTGAGCAGAGATCACACCACTGCACTCTAGCCTGGGTGATAGAGCGAGACCCTGTCTCAAAAAACAAGAAAAGAAAAGGAACTACTGCTGTGTACAGTATTAAATACAGTACACAGCAAACCATAGGGGCTCAGTAAGTGATGCATATACTTGTGCCTAGCCCAGTGACTGGCATATAGGCAATAAACAATTACAAAACAACACCAATGATCGAAGCTAATGTTCATTGAGCAATTACTATGTGCCAGGCATGATGCTAAATGCTTCACACAGTTTATTACTCTTAGTCCTGATGTTACCCTTATGAGGTAGGTACAATTTTTATACTCAGTTTACAGGTTCCTCTGTCACACAGTCACATAGTTGAGGACACTGAAGGGTAGAGAAATTAAGAAAGTGCTCAAGGTTATACTATCAGTGCATGCCCCAGCCATAGATCAAACCCAAACAGTCTCATTTAAAAGCACATGTTTTTGATTACCTCACGACATTGTCTCCTACAAGAAATGTTATGAGCGAATTTGTTTTCATTGATTCACCCCACAAATATTGTCTGAGTACATACCATAGGTTAGGTGTTTGCCAAGTGCTATGGATATAATAAAGAATAAGAATAAGATAGGCCCTTCCTTCATGGAAATTACAGTGTGGAGAAAGTACCAATAAAAATGAAAGGTACGAAGACCATGTAGATACAGGGGTGTTCAATCTTTGGCTTCCCTGTGCCACACTGGAAGAAGAATTGTCTTGGACCACACATAAACTGCACTAACACTACCATTACTTGATGAACTACCAAAAAAAAAAAAAAAAAAATCCATGCACAAATCTCATAATGTTTTAAGAATGTTTATGAATTTTGTGTCGGGCTGCATATTCAAAGCCATCCTGGGCCACATGTGGCCTGTGGGCTGCAGGTTGGACAAATTGATGTAGAAAGATGGCGATATTAATAGAACACTCATATTTACATCCTACACTTCCCAAAATTCCACTAAGAAGACAATGAGATGGCAATAATGATGACTAATATTTACTGAATGTCCTCTGGGAGCCAGACATTAATCTGGGCACTTTACATGTGTTGTCACTTTTCAACCTTATAACAATCCATTTTACAATTGAAGAATCTAAGGCAAAGAGAGGTTAAATAACTTGTCCAAAGTCCCATAGTTAGTACGTGGCAAAGGAAGTGTAAGAATCTAAAGCTTGTGCTTTAATGCATCTCTTTCCACAGTAAAGGAGAAAAAAATATATAAATTCTCACAAACAGAGACATCAGGACAAGGGATGTTCTGAATGGGAAAGATCAACAGTTTTGAGAAATGAGAAGCAGGGCAGAGGGAGTAACTTATCTAGCAGGGCAGAGAAAGCTGTGAATAAAAGCAGAGGCCTGAGAATAGACCTGACTCTCCCCACCACAGGGCGTCAGAGAAACTCATAAACTGGAGACAGCTGATATCACAGAGTGTGGGAGGGGGATACAAGAGTAACCCTGAAGGCTAAGATGGAATTCAATATTTATAACAGTCAGCACCTTCACCTACTCCCACTCACAGAGTTCCAGAAACCAGGCACTGACCCTCCACCCCAAGGAGAGGTTGGCAGGGAGACTTACCAGCTTCCCATGTCTCCCTCCACATGGAGGCAGGATATGCTCTGGCTTTGCCCACCCTCCCACTAGCCTCTCCCACAGGGCAGCAAAGGTGAGTCTGGGAGAAAGAACCGGTCAGACTTAGTTCAGCCCCACCCTTTCCTCTTGGGAGTGAGTCTTTCCAAGACAGAGAATGTTTTCTTCTACCCCTCAGTAAGAACAGTCTTACTGTGGGAGGAGTCCTCTCCCAGTTCAGCATTGCCCGCAATTGGCTGCCTAAGTCTCCCAGTTCTGGGGTTGAGTTTGCAGGCCCACTGGACTCTTAGACTAAACTGCATCCTCTACCTGAGTCTTCAATTGTTTAATAACAGTGGTTTCTTGATCTCTCATCTGCCTTACCACATTATTTCTCAATATGCCAAAAGTTTGAGTTAATTTTTTTAAAAGAAGAGAGAAAAGGAGGAAGAAAGAGAAAGACAGAGACAGAAAGGAGAGGAGAGGAGAGGAAAGGGGAGGGGAGGAGAGGGGAGGGGAGGGGAGGGGGGAGGGGAGGGGAGGGGGGAGGGGAGGGGGGAGGGGAGGGGAGGGGGAGGGGAGGGGAAGGGACAGGAAGGAAGAAAGAAAGGGATTTGTGTTAAATGTCATCCTTGGAAAGATATGAGAAGATAATGTATCCATAAAACAACCTTAACATAACATCCTTGGAAAGATATGAGAAGATAATGTATCCATAAAACAATAATTTATTAATCAGTGAGGAAAGAAGAGCTCTTAAAAAATAAAACTAGAGCACGCAAAGTAAAAATATCCATGGAACTTTATCTTTCCATGAATATAAAGTTCATCCCAGTTTCCTTCCCACAAAGAGAGCAAATAGAGATCAGGAAATAAAAGTTATGGGCCAAAGCAAGACATGAGAGAAAGGATTAACCCAGAAAACCTAACAGTCAAATAATAGGAATAGAAGTTTCTGTTCCAGACAAACAGAAAACAGCAGGTAAAGAAAAATACAACACACACACAACACACACACACACACACACACACATTTATACACATACATACAGGAGTAAAAGCTAGCAGCCTGTAGATTGAAAGAATATACTAGGAAGCCAGCAGCAGAAGCAAAAATAGAGCTAAATCATCACAGAACTTTACAAATCATGAATAAATAAAAGATCTTAAAAAGATTTTAGAGGCCGAGTGCAGTGGCTCATGCCTGTAATCCCAGCACTTTGGGAGGCTAAGGTGGGTGGATCACGAGGTCAGGAATTTGAGACCAGCCTGACCAACATGGTGAAACCCCGTCTCTACTAAAAATACAAAAATTAGCTGGGTGTGGTGGCACGCGCCTGTAATCCCAGCTACTCAGGAGGTTGAGGCAGGAGAATTGCTTGAACCTGGGAGGCGGAGGTTGCAGTGAGCCGAGATTGCGCCGCGGCACTCCAGCCTGGGTGACAGAGCAAGACTCTGTCTCAAAAAAAAAAAAAAAAAAAGTTTAGAGGGAAAAAATGGTGGGGGAAATGCTGAAGTCAGACTTCTCAGCCTCAATATTGAAGAGGATCTTTACAAAGTATTATGAAACTATTACCAAGATACATTGTTAACTGAAAAGCACAAGGTGCAGAACAATGCACTTAATGTGCTACCAACTGTGTTAAAAGAGAAAAAACAAAGAGAAGAGAAAACAAGGGAAGAGGGATGCTTGAGTCCGCACAGACTATTCCTGGAAGTATACAAAAACTGGTAGAAATAATACATGGACAGGTACTATTTGAAATTTTTTGTCATATGTTTGTATTGCCTATTAAAAAAATGGATGGGATAAAGATGACATATAACCTTGGACTATGTCCATAATAAAACATCCAGAAGCCTGGCGTGGTGGCTCATGCCTGTTATCCTAGCACTTTGGAAGGCCAAGACGGGTGGATCGCTTCAGCTCAGGAGTTCAAAACTAACCTGGGCAACATGGTGAAACCCTGTCTCTGAAAAAATTAGGAAAATTAGCCAGGCGTGGTGGTGAGCACTTGTAGTCCCAGCTACTCAGAAGGCTGCAATAGGAGAATGGCTTGAGCCTGTGAGGCAGAGGTTGCACGGAACCATGATTAAGCCACTGAACACCAACCTGGTGTCTCAAAAAAAAATTGGGAAAAAATACATTATATAAAATTTACGTATGTGATGATTACAACTACCATAGTGACACTGATTCTAAGATGTACGTTTTTTTTCACACATCTCTGAAATTAGGCTATGTCTTACAATCAACAGTGTGCTATCCATCTTATGACAGATCATATTGGCAGGAGGGTTTCTTATTTAGGGAGCTTACAATAAAAGGTATCTTACCATTAATGGCATCTTACAGTTTGTGATGTGTGTGTATTCATTATCTATTGCTACATAACAAATTATCCCACGACTTAACGGATTAAAACACCATTAATTATTTTACAGTGTTTGTGGGTCAAGAATTCAGGCACAACTTAGACTCTGCCCTAGAATCACTTACACGCTGCTATGGAGGTGTTACCTGGGGCTGGGGTCATCCCAAGACTTCACTGGGGAAGAGTCTATTTCCCAGCTCGCTGGTTGTTGGCAGGATTCAGTTCTTTCTGGCTTGTTGGATTGACAGCTTCAGTTCCACACTGGCTGTTGGCCAGAAGTGGCCATCATTTCTTTGCTCCATGGCCTTCTGCGTAGGGCAGCTCACACACAGCAGGTGGCTTTATGGAAATGAGTAAGTGACGGAGCAAGAGAGGGCAAACGAGAAAAGTCACAGTTTTTTGTAACTTAATCTCTGAAGTGACACCCCATTACTTTTGCCATTATTCTCTTCATTAGATATAAGTCACTAGGTTCAGCTCACACTTTTATTACACAAGGGCATGAAAACCAGGAGGCAGAGGTCACTGAGAGCCCTTTTAGAAGCTGCTCACCATAATATGTAAAAATATATGTATATGGACAAAAAAAATAAAGAAAGCATTTGGAAGTAAGTTTTGTCAAGTTGTTGGTGCTTTAAACCAACACTGGCAAGTCAAGGAAAAGCTGATTTTTCATGCTGTTGCTTTCAGACAAATCTACTAGTGTGATCCTTTGAAGGATTGAGATAAATCCCAGGGACCTGGAAGTCTCTGTCCAGAGTGAGGCCACACTTCCCACACTGACATAAAGTCAGAAGGAGCAGTTACATCCTCGGATCTGTGGGTGACCTTGGTCAGCCATGGGGAAGACGGGCAACTGGCTGCAAGGAACCATAGTTAGACCCACAAAGGCCTCCCTGCCAATAACAGCTCCCCCAAGCCATCTTGTAAATCATGCTTGGAGGTGAAGGCAATGGGCATTCCAAATCTTCACAGCTTCAAACCTCTTGATTTTCTGCCACATCTATTTTGCCAATTCTTGACCCTGAATCAAGCCAACCATCCATTTTCTTTGTTTATGCTCCTGGATTGCCAAACATTGCTGGAGGGAATTCCAAAACCATGCTAATTCATTCTGCTACAAATCCGGGCTTCACAGCCTGGGCAAGACACCATGTGACTCATGCCCAGTGAACTCCCTTTCTTATCCCCTACAGCAGCAAGGAAATGATTGCATGTGTGTGTATTCATAGGTAGGGAGGGAGATTAGAGAGATAGATAGACAGATAGATAGAAAGATAGATAGATAACACAATGATAGGCGGATAGATTAATTTGTAATATAGACACATAGAATATATAGTACATGTTGTTTGTAATATTCATAAATGTATATATAGTACATATTGATATAGATTTCTAGATATACAGAAATATAAAATCAGATAGTGATAAGTGCTCTAGAAATACAGATACACTGCTCAAACTCACCACATTCCTTCATAAAGAAGACTTCTTCATAAATGCTATTGCCTTGTTAGGAAGGCTCTTACAGGCACTCTTTTGCCTGAACTATCTTTTCTCGTTGGTAACATCTTTATTCAAATATTCTTTCACTCCAAAGGCCTTCCTTGACCAGCCATCCCAACATATTAAGGTGCCCCAGGGCATTGTTTTAAACTCACATGGAGCATTCTGAGATATTTTAAATTTTCAAGGGAAACCCAACGATGGCTGGCATCTGTTGAACACTGGGAGAATTCCTAGTCAGAAGTACTTAACAGTTTCAACATTAAGTCACTACATTCCTTTTGATGGTGTCATATTTTGGCGAAGTTGGCTTTGGGGCGGTAGATATGATTTAAAAAGCAAGTGCCACATGAAAATCATCATGGAAAAAGAAATGGGGTGGCAATGTCCAATCTGCTTCCAAGGTTCTAGAAGCTGTACAGTGTCCAACAGGCACGCCCATGTTATTAAGAGGTAACCACAGTATTTAAGAATAAAATAAATATATGTTTTCATTCTACAGTATGCCCCGTGTATCTTTTTAAACAGCTGCTAAGTTGTTAGGACATGAAAATTTATTAAAATATCGGGACCTAACTCCTTAATAAATAGAATTCTTAGGTATTTCTTTTGCCATGGGGCACTGTAAAAGAATTGCTAAAACACTAAGGCCTCTGTGAACCCCAAAAGTTTAGGAATCTCTGCTCTAGATTCTTATCACCAATACAATGCCCTTGTAATTCTCTTTTTCTTCCCTCACTAAACAATCATTGTACTTCGTTGCAGTTGCTTAAGTAACAAAGGATTTGGAGCTGCTAATATAAATCACCTCTCTCTCTCTCTCTCTCTCTCTCTCTCTCTCTCTCTCTCTCACACACACACACACACACACCACACACACACACAGTTAGGGAATGGACCAAAAGAAGTGACGAAGGACACATGAATGGGAATGAAATAATGTTTGTGAACCGTCCACCTCACCAGGTCCCTTGGAGCTCCAGAATATGGAGTGAAGACTCTAGAGACAAGCCATGACAGCTGCTGTGAAACTCTGGACACAAGAAGGGAAACTTGATGAGTGCAGGAGACAAGGCATAACACAAAGTATAGACGAAGCCCTAACCTGAGGCACACCCTTGCATGCGACATTGATGGTCTCATGAGCACTGATTTTTCGGGCAATGGGAATAGAACAAAGGGAAGCTGGAGGCAAAGAGTATGGGTGGAACACATGCAGTACGGTGAATGCAGGAGATAGATTTGTTTCTGGGCCCATCCCCGTGGCGATTTTCCTAGGTATCTAGGACACAGCATGGATGAGAGTTGAGACCCTGTCACTCACAAATGAGAACAATTTGGATCACTTGTAAGCTGAATGAGGACCAGGATCAGGTTGGATATCTTTGCTGCTATCTCTATATCTTAGGACAGGGCTCACCCCATAGTAAATGCTCATGTATTTATTTTTGTCTATGTGGGTTTCTTTGTTTGCTTCTAACAGTCTGCAAAAAAAAAAAAAAAAAAAAAAAAAAAAAGCACAGATATTTCCAACCTACCAAACTCCATATATCCTAAAACAAACTCATTGTCTTCTCCTTTGTCTTGGAATGTCCTTTAACTCCCCCATGTCCTTTGATACCCCCTATCCAATCTTCCATGGTTTCCATCTCCAACATTTCTTTTGAATACTGTCTTATTCAGGTCTTCATTTCCTCAAGCCTTTCCTCCGTTCTCACCCATCCTACACACTGCTTTCTGATACTCAGTTTCTCACTCCCCTGCTCAGAAACCTCCCATGGTTTCCTATTGCCTGTCTAATAAAGACCAAATTCCCTGGTAAATCTTGCGAAGGTCTTCACGTTCCGGTCCCTTACAACTTCAGTTTCTTCAATTTCCCTCCCCCTTCACTGACTACCACCTGCCCTAATGTTTGCATGTCTATATCGCTATTCATGCCATTTCTTCTCTTTCATGCTAGCTTATAAGTTCCTTGGATCTTCAGGCATGTTCTTTTTTTTATTTGGCTGAGTCTCATGGGCCCAGGCTGGACGGCAGTAATGTGATCTCACTCACTGCAACCTCTGCCTCCAGGGTTCAAGCAATTCTTCTGCCTCAGCCTCCCGAGTAGCTGGGATTACAGGCGCCCTTCACCATGCCTGGCTAATTTTTGTATTTTTAGTAGAGAGAGGGTTTCAACATGTTGGCCAGGCTGGTCTCAAACTCCTGACCTCAGGTGATCCTCCTGCCTCGGCTTCCCAAAGTGCTAGGATTAGAGACATGAGCCACTGTGCCTGGCCATGTTCTTTATCTTTATATATCCTGTGTCCTTGTTCCTAATACAATTCCTTATTTGGGGGAAGAAACTTCATCTGCCTGCACGCCATGGGAAGGATGTCAGTTAGAACTAGACTGCAGGACTCTCTCTGCCTTCCTCAATGACTCTACCCAGAGAAGAAGAAGTGACTTATCTGATTCATGAGTTTCGTGAAAGGATCTGAGTTTGCTTAACTTAGCACCCCCCAATCTCTCTTTGAAAATCCAGCGACCTATAGGAAACCTGTTTTCTCAGTATATCCTCATTTGTTCTTGGCTATCCAGAAAGAACAAATGAGGATATACTGAGACGTCCCTAATTGGGACAGGATTATTCCTGCATGGAAGGCCTCCAGTTTGGGGGGTGGATATAAATTTGACTCAGGGTAGTGCATGCAAGCCTCTTGGCTAGATCTAAGCTATGCCCTATGATATAGAGCTTTATGAGTAACAAAAGGGATATTTTTATCTACCTCTGTTTGATTCTTATGTCTATTTTTCAACACGTTCCAATTGATGCAGGTTGGAAGGATGTTGTTTTTTAGGTCATCTCAAACCTAACATCTCATACATATTACGCATATGCTATAGGTGTCTCAATTTAACTGACTTGAATTCTATCCCAGAGGCATATTTTCCATTTTCTCATCCTGAGTAAGATTAAGCAAACAAAGCCTTACTTTATAAATAGTATAACAGTAACATGGCATCTTTCAACTCAGGAAATTGAAACATTCGAAGCTTGAGAAACATCATGTATTTCACAAACAGCATGAGGTTGGGAAAAGCCAAAAATGGATTTTCCATGTTAAATTTCTCTTCATCTGTAAACCTTTCCCTTCTCAAGGAAATTTATAGGTTTCTGGCTTCCTTTCTCTTTGGTCATTAAATTTAATTTCCCAGGACTTGTGTTTTTGTTTGGGATTTGTTTGCTTTTTTTAGTTCCTGTTCGAAACTTGGAGAATTTTTACCATTCTTGATTTTATAGATCTTCCCCTCTCGCTTTAATCTATCACTTCTAAACTATTATTTTCCTCTACCTCTCCTCTGCCTTTTACTTCTTAATAAATTCCATAGATGACCAGGCCTCCTGATTCTCTAAATGCTATTTTGAGCCTTTGTATTTCTTTTGTTATCCTTTCAAAATACATGCAAACCTACCTTTTTCCATCCTTCCCTCCAGCCTTGGATCATATGCCTGTCTTCCTCTCTTCTATCCCCCATAGTACCTAGTATATCCACTTTTCTCCGTTCCTCTTACGTCCTTTCTATCTCTTTTTCTACAATGATTCCTTCCCTCCTACCTTTAAATATAGCCAAATGTATTAGTCCATTATCATGCTGCTATAAGGACATACCTGAGATTGGGCATGTCCTTTATTTATAAAAGAAAAGGTTTAATTGGCTCACAATTCACTATGGCTGAGGAGCCCTCAGGAAACTTACAATCACGGTGGAAGGGGAAGCAAACACATCCTTTTTCACATGGCAGCAGCGAGGAGAAGTGCCAAGCAAAAGGTGGGAAAACCCCTTATAAAAACATCAGATCTTGTGATCAGCAAGAACAGCATGGAGGTAACTGCCCCCATGATTCAATTATCTCCACCTGGTCCTTCCCACAACGTGTGGGGATTATGGGAACTACAATTCAAGATGAAATTTGGGTAGGGACACAGCCTAATCATATCACCAGGTATCCCTGCTTTGAAAAAACCTCTCATTTCTCACTTTATTTGCAGTCCCCTCCCACCTCTAGCTATCTTACCCTTTCACTCACCCTCCCTTCACTATCAGAAAACTAAAAACATCACCTCACATGTTCTACCTGTATTTCCACACTGTTGGATTGCTCCATAGCTCCCTGACCTTCTGCTTTCAGCCTAATCACTCAACTGAAATAATTGCTGTTAGAGTTCAAGAACAATGTCTTTGTTGTCACTCCTCAGTCTTTCTTCAGTCCTCATTTGTCTTGACATCTTTGCTACATTTGACATTGTTCATCGCGTTCTGACCTTAGCCTCATGTTCTTTCTTTTAAAACTGTGGTTCAATCCTAAATCTTCGTGAACTCTATGCCAGGCACTTTCAGTTGCCATTCTCACCATCTATCAACAACTGATCAGCCCCAATCATGGCAAACTCTTCCCCTTTGGCAGTGATTGATGTAAGGGCAGGCACGTGGCCCATTTCTGATCAATGGTAAAAGGAAGACCTCCAAGAGGATCTTGGGAAATATTTGACTCCCTATAAAAGAGGCACATAATGAGAAGAAACATTTCTTCCTGCCCCTCCCTTTCTTCTTGGGACATTCCCACATTGAAAACATAAAGCATTGAGCTGTGTCATCCTGCCACCATGAGAAAAGGTCAAGAAGAATACAGAAGCCAGTGCTGTGTCCTGACATCTGGAACTGCCAAGTCAATGTTGCAACTACACACACATTAGAATGACAACAGGTATAGATACAAGCAGGGAACTATTGCTTATGTTTGTATTATTTGCAGCCAAATACATTGAGGCATTCCTCTGAAACCTTCTACCTCATCCATTTTCACAGAATATATTGTGAGGTCTATGCTGACCTTATGAAAATCTTAATTTCCAAACTTTCCCATCCCTAGACTCTCAGGGCACTAGATGTTTCCACCTGGATTTCATACCATCAGCTTAATGCAACATATGCAAATCCAACTCATCAGTTTTCGCCCAACATCAACAAACCTTGTGTCATTGTCATTAAGATGAAGAACTCCGTTGAGCTTTGTTAAAAGGACACGAGTTCCAAGAGCTCCAAAGGCAGGGGTATAGTACACATAGGTGAAACAGACAGAATTTCAGATTTGTCTTAACATGGCTTAGCTCTGCGTAGATGTTCTGGCCATTTCACAATGGCATGGATGGAGACACAGAGTACATGGTAAGACATGGTCAATGATAAAGCCAAAGTAGAAGCAGTTGTCAGACCATGAAAGATGCCTTCTGAAAGAGCTTGGTCTTCATAGTGTAGATGGTGTAAGACTCTTAGCTGTGGAACAGGATGATCAGATTTGCATTATGCAAAAATAGCTTCAGCAACAGTATGAAGGATGGATCAGAATGTTCAAGACTGAGATTAGTAAAACAAAACAAAAATCCTCTAGTCAAAAAATCCTCCTGAACAAAGACCCTGAAAGTGGCAATGGAGGGGGAAGGATATACTTGAAAAATATTTAGGAGAGAATTAATAAGACTATGAAACAAATTGAGTATGGAAATTGAGGGAAACAGAAAAGTATAAAATGAGAACTTAGGTTGACCAGGTAGTTAATGGCATACTTATATAAAAGGAAAGATTGTAATTATTGTGAGTCAGTATACTGGAGTTCAATTTCACAGATGTTCAAATTGAGTTGCCTGTGTAACATACAGGTGGAAATGTCTAGTAGCCAGGGAAATACATGTTTCCACAACTCAGAAGAAAGATTTGGAAACACAGGTTTGGGAGTGTGAAAGATACTGTGGATGTACATGCTCAGTACCCATCCCAAACCTCTTCTTGCATGTTTTCCTCTCCTGCAGAGGCTAGAATGCTTTAAAAAAAATCTACATTTCTCAGTTTCCCTAGTAACCAGATGTAGCCACGTGACTATATTCTGTTCGTTAATGTTAAGTAGGAATGCTGTGTGGGACTTTTAAGAAAACTACTTTAATTAGTGTAACTCAAATGGGAGGTAGACTCTTTGCCCTCTCACTCTTCCTTTTTTCTTCTGCTAAGGTCAAGAATGTGATAGCTGGAGCTCCAGCAGCCATTTTGGCCATGATGTGACCTTGAAAATGGAAACCATACAGCAGGAAAATAGAGCAGAAAGATAAGAGGACCCTTGGTTCTTAATTACTGTGGAGCCCCCGTGCCAGCACTGGACTGAGCACCTCCAGACTTGTTTTACATGTAAACGTTTATTTGGGTTTTATGTTTTATCCCCCAAAGTACAATCCTAAATGATACATTAAATCACTATCAGTTTATAGGTAATCCCCACAGAGAATAAGAGGTCATGTTAGAGCCATGGAAGTGGAAGAGATCTTCCAGAAAGAGTCTATACAATGGGCAGGAAAATAAGCATCGATTTCTGGAGAACCTCAATGCGAAAAGCAGAGGGAGAGAAGTCAGCCAATGAGATTTAGGAGGAAGAGACAGAAAGTGAAAAGGATGTGTCAGACCTAGAGATGGTCTGCTCAGATTCCTAGCTATAAGAAGTGTGAGTCGAGAAAGGACTCACTGCCTATTTGAAAGGAGTGGGATTCGTTGACAGCCTCCAGCTGTCATTGGTTGACAGCTCCATCATGGTCTACTTCCGTTTTAATGTCACACTCTTTTGGGGCTAGCTCCTGGCCAATCACTGAGTAACATGGTAAGCGAAGATCACTTCTCAGTGCAGTTCTGCCAGTGATTGAGCAATGCATGGTACAAAACTTCCACCCAAAACAGGACTTCTCTAACAGGCCCTCTTTATTCCAGAGCTCTCCATCAGACTGATAGAGACCATCAGACCTGCATCACAGTCAGATAGTTCCTTCTACCCAACTAATCTTTTGACGACCTAACTCTGTTTCAGCATCTCCTTGCCAGAAAATCCAGCTGGATATTAAGAGGCTGTACAAGTTAACATGTATTATTTGATTTAATTAAATATGTATAAAATCATTACTTTCAAAGTGAAGAGGTGGGTTAATGATTTCTGCAACTTACCAAAACTACCAAACACAGATGTTCTTACTCAAAGCAGTTCACTTTCCAATTCATGTGCTCAGTCCTCTCTGGTTTTTTATCTCTCTTAACCCAGAATAAAACCATATTTCATCAACAGTCCTTCCAAAATGTCCATTTCTGTTTTCTTACTTTCCATTTAAGTTTTATCTTGCAATCAAATATGTAGGAAAAATGAGTAAGAATAAATTAATAACATCACAAGTAAAGGAATGCATTCAAGGCCCTTTGTGTGCATCATTACCGAATACTGTCCAGATTCAGCTATATTATGGTATAAATCACAACCATTCAACACATAACTCCATATGGTAACAGCTCAATATAATAAGATTAATTTATAAGGCAGGTATTAAATATGTTCCCAGAACATAATGGCCAAGAGTATTGTCAATAGAATTCATTGAAAAGGTCCTTGTTTCTGATAATCCAACCATTTATTTCACAAAGACAAAGGTTCATTTTCTCTTCCTTCCTTTTATGTCCATCATCATTTAGCACAAATTAATCTCCCAAGCAAAGCACGAATACCTGCAAATATGTTGGCATTTCCTTCTTATAAGAAAAGCAACAAAGCAGATAAAAATCTGCTTTCCTCAATTTCAGAGAGCCACTATTGTTGATGTACTATTTAAAACCTCTAATGTTCTCTTTGGAGGTCGGCAAACTACCACCCGTAAGCTAAATCTGACTTCTCATCTGTTTTTTAAACAAAGTTTTATTGGCACACATTCCTGCCTGTTAGTTTAAATACTCTCTATGGCTGCTTTTGTAGTACAAGAGCAGAGCTGAGTCACTACAACAGAAACCATTTGGCCTACAAAACCTAGAATATTTACTATCTGCCCCTTAACAGAAAAGATTTGCCAACCCCTGTTCTAGTTTAAAAATTATCATATGCTTTTGTATTTCAGGTATTTATCCACTCATTTCACTGACATTTTAACAGGTTAACATCACGGTTAATAGGTGTTGATCTGAAATCAGGTAACTCTTTTTAAAGATCATAATGCATGCTCTTTTTCTTTGATTAATATGTGGTTACTATTTTTAATTAATCTATTTTTTAATCGTCTTCTACCCAGATGACATTTGTGTTTTTTCTCGGATGACATTAGAATCTTGACTCCAACACTTGATATTCGGCCATGTTTTAGGATAGAGGTTTAAACTTCAGGTTTTGGAATTAAAAAAAAAAAAAAAATCTAGTCCCCAAAAGAAACTGGAAATAAAATATCTACTGCTTTAAGAGAAATAAAAAGATGAGTATGCCCTAATTCGAATGTTTTTCTGTCTTTCCTTTGGAAAAGATTGCCTCTCTAAATAAAAGAAAGAAGATGACAGCCTTTTAAAATGCCTTTCATCCTCAGATCTTTTGACGTCACAGACCTTCCTATTTTAATGGAGCAGCACCTTCTAAGAATTCATCAATGAATCATAACACAAAAAGGAAGGGGAAGAGGAGGTCCAGAGTGTAGGAAGATTCCAAACTGCTGTCCTAAATGGCAAGTGTTATGCAGACCACAAGTTTGCTCAACTCAGAGATGCCCAGAAGGCTAAGCGTGGATTTCTGGTTATCAGCTTCCGTGTGTCAGCTTTCAGCTGGGAGGTCTGTAGCTTACCCACAGAACATAAATCAACTTAGGTCTCTGTGTGATGACTTTGCCCTCCTCCTGAAGCTCTTTATTTTCTCTTACTGTTTCCTTCTCTGTAGTGCACACAACTACTTGGGGTTTGTGAACCATGGGTTCAATCACAACTTCAAGACGATCAAATCAGCACTTTTGAATGTAGTCTCTCAGTTTTCATATGCCAAGTACATTTTTACTTTCCTTTTATTTCTAAAGTAGTGTAAATATCTTTGCATAAACATCATAAAAATACTAGTAAGTAAAAAAAGGAAAAAGAAAATTTGGATTATTCATAAATCCCACCACCCAAAGAAACCAATGCAAAATGTTGCTATATATTTATTTATGCATGCAGTGAGTTGAGTAGTACTCATCCCTCACCTCACCTTCCAAAAGATACGTCCACCCAAAACTTGTAAATGTGACCTTATTTGGGAAAAGGGTCTTTGCAAAGACAAATGTAATTATGTTAAGGATCTCAAAATGAGACAAGTCTGGATTATCTGATAGGCCCTATATCTAATGACAAGTGTTCTGATTTCAGACTCCTGGCATCGAGAATTATGGAAGAACACATATCTGTTGCTTGTAGCAATTTGTTACAGTAGCCTGAGGAAGCTAATACATTTGTTCAGTAAATATTTATTGAACAATTGTAACTCAGATATTATACCAAGGAGCTGGTGTATAAGATACCAAACAGGCCGGGCACGGTGGCTCACACCTGTAATCCCAGCACTTTGGGAGGCCAAGGTGGGCGGATCACAATGTCAGGAGATCAAGACCATCCTGGTTAACACAGTGAAATCCCATCTCTACTAAAAATTAAAAAAAAAAATTAGCCGGGCGTGGTGGCAGGTGCCACTCGGGAGGCTGAGGCAGAGGAATGGCGTGAACCCAGGAGGCGAAGCTTGCAGTGAGCCAAGATTGCGCCACTGCCCTCCAGCCTGGGTGATAGAGCAAGACTCCATCTCAAAAAAAAAAAAAAAAGACACCAAACTTTTCAAAGTTTTAATCTGTGCATACATAGAAATATATATATAAATATGTTTTTAATGGGTAATGATACGATTGTTATTAACACACTTTTCCATCTAGTGATATAAACATCTTTTTATGAAAATAAATATAGCTTCGTCTTACAGATGAACTATTATTTTGCTCAGTTTTCAATTTTCAAACATTACACTTATTTCCATTTGGTAATACTGTAATAACCATTTTTTCATCTAAATATTTACATACAACTTTAATGATTTCCTCAAATTTTTATAAATGGGATTCAGAAGTCAAAGTCTGTACCAGTTACGAATTTATTGCCTCTCAGTTCCAAATCTACCTTTCTCTGTTGTGCTTTATGAAACTGGAGCTGGACCCTCTGGACATTTCTCATTTACCAGTTGCCACAATAATAGGTTTTGTCAATAGAGGGCGCTGGAGGAACTCTGCAAGGCAGTAGTGATAAGAAGACACTTCTCGGCCGGGCGCGGTGGCTCAAGCCTGTAATCCCAGCACTTTGGGAGGCCGAGTCGGGTGGATCACGAGGTCAGGAGATCGAGACCATCCTGGCTAACACGGTGAAACCCCGTCTCTACTAAAAAATACAAAAAACTAGCCGGGCGAGGTGGTGGGCGCCTGTAGTCCCAGCTGCTCGGGAGGCTGAGGCAGGAGAATGGCGTGAACCCGGGAGGCGGAGCTTGCAGTGAGCCGAGATCCGGCCACAGCACTCCAGCCTGGGCGACAGAGCGAGACTCCGTCTCAAAAAAAAAAAAAAAAAAAAAAAAAGAAGACACTTCTCCTCTGGGTCCCAGTCCTCAATTTTTATTTCAGCATGGGAGCCCTGCAGCCTTCACCAACTAACTCCAACCACACTATCAAGTTGCACTCCCCACCACCATCACCACTCTGTGGTTGTTTCCACAGTAGCTCTGACCATGGCCCCAGGCATCGGTAGCCCCTCCCATGGGCTCTTAGACAGATCAACATGGTCTGCTATCCAGAAAGTTTCTTCACCAACAGTGGCTGGGTTTTCCAGTGGTAAACATACTCTCTACAGTGAGGTCTAAACTTCAGCCTTGGCTTAAGATCCTCCTAGTCCTTAGATCCACTTTTCCTCAGCTTAGATGTAGCAGCTTCTTTTTTGTAAAAGATCCCTTTTTTGTAAAAGATCCCTTTTACAGGTAGGTGTCTTATCACTTTTACTAGCTAATAATTCTTTTTATTAAATTTTTCCTTTTCAAATAATTGGTATGCTTTTCATCTCCTAACTGGATCCTGACTGATATAAAGTCTGTATGCATTTACATTACCAAATTAACTTCCAGAATGGTTTCTTCAATTTACAATTCCTTCCCCAAGTCCTAGTCAATTCTGGGTATTTTGTTCATATTTTTTTTTTTGCAATGAAAATGTGATAAGAAACAAATGATCTATTGTCAATTGTTTTAATTTGCATTTATCTGATTACTATTAAGGTAGAAGCAAAGCTACTTGAGTAGGTGTAGCATTGGAAGGAGTCACATCAAACCAACAACTGTTACCTGTGGGGAAGAAAATCAGATAGGGAAGAAGAAAAAGGAAGGGAGACTTTCACTTATTACTCTAAAATTTTGTCTGTTGTCCAACTATTTTACAGAGAGAATATTCATGCATTATTTGTAGAATTAAAAATAAATGCATCATGAAGATATGGTGCTACTGAGTCCTCTGTCTGCCTAGAGTCTACTGCTGCTAGTCAGAGTTGTTGCTTTCCTTAGCAAAACTGAGCACTCAGCTCTGAAACTGGTTTATCCGGACCTGATACCATGGGCTCCAGTCATGACCACTGACTTCTCCCTCTAAGGCTGCATCTAGAACATCAAAGGGAAGTGAGGGCTTAGCATATGTGCCCAATTATGGCAACAATGGTTCCTGACTCTTCTGGGATAGATAAGTCATGATTTTTAATACCCTGTTTCATGAGTTTGACCCTAAGTCCAAATTTCCAGTTCATAAAATATGGCCAGCATACATCTGTGGAAGAACAGAGGGAGAGTGTAGAAGCCATGGGGTCCATTTGCCTTTTCCTAGTTATCAAGTGAACGCAGTGGAAGGTTGTGAAATGTGGGACTTAGTGTAACCCAGAGAAAGAAGACAGCATGACTAGTTCACCACAGACTTAGGCTGTAGTCATGCATCTATTTCTAAAATGATCAATCATCTTTTACACCTTTCATCCTTGCTTCCAAATTTAAAAAACAAAAGCGGCATGAAGAGAGTTAAGATGATGTCATTGTGTCTGTCCCTACTGTGATTTATAATTTTGTGATTCTTCATTTGTCAGAACTAAAATATCATAAAAACATAAATATTTGAAATTCTCCTTCCAAGACAGAAGAGTTCTTTAATTACTCAGCCAGCTAATAGACCTCTGTCAGGCTGAACTGCATTGAGAATGGAGAGGGAGACGGAAGCCATTAAGAATGGAGCCCAGTGCCCTACGTTTGAAAGGACTGAAGTGGGATGAAATAAAGAGAAAAGAACAGGCATGGTGGGGAGGAGTTTGTGGGAACTGGGGTGAGAGGGAAAAAAGGAAAAGGATATTACAAAGCCTGAACTTTGTGAAGAGAGAGACATGTATTAAGGATATTTAGAAAGGAATACTAATAATTGTATACCTCCATAATGTAATTCTCACTTTTCCATTCCCTCAAAAATTACTGAGTGAAGACCTATGTTAATTTTCAAAGCTTTTTGGAGTCATTTCTATTTATTTTAGCTGTATTGACGTTCTGACACTGAACTTTGAGCCAGACCAAGATATTTATTTGTGTTACATTTGTTTACTGTTTGTCTCACCCACTAGCCTTGAATTCATATGATGGATTAGGAGTTGCTAGAAAACACTTATGATGCTTTAAGACATGACATTCTAAAGACCCAAGAAGTTCCAACTTCCTACCTTCTAAGAATAGCTATACTGTCAAGGTAGTAAAAACTGAAACAGGGAAAACACATCTGTTGTTGTTCAGTCTGGCATGTAAAGCTCACATAATATATGCAAGGGTTCTGTTCAGATGAATTGCACAGTCTGAAAGCAGCCACACATAAAATCTGTGAATTTCTTCCCCTTTTAAAATATAAATTCAGTTAATTTCAGTTGAAATTGCTCTTACACATAGTCCTTGCCCTCTACCATGTATCTCCTTTAAAATAAAATAGAACAAATTTCTTTGACTGCTGCTCCTTATTAACCTGCTTCACCTTAATATCAAAGCCCAATGCTTTCTTTCAATTGTCTCTTTAAAAACCTAGAATAGCCCAGGATATGAGGTCACAAAATGAATCAAGTCAGATTTTAATAATATTGTAAATATACAGAAAAGTAAACAGAATGAGTCATAGTATGATAGAGAATAATGTGATCAACATTCGTACAGCACTATCCAAGTTTGTCAAAATTTAACATGTATGCTTCAGATCTTTTTCTAAGAAATCATTTCAGATATTGCTGAAGCCCCATGTATAATCTTCAACAAGCACCTTTTTCTCACTTTAATTCCATATGTAATCACTATGCTGAATTTGGTGTTTGCTAAGAACTGAATATCTGCGTTCTCCTCAAATTCATACGTTAAATCTCCAATGTGATGGTATTAAGCGATGGGGTTTTTGGGAGGTGTCTCAGTATTTTAGTGTTGCTATAAAGAAATACTTGATGCTGGGTAGTTATATAGAAAAGAATTTATTTAGCTCATAGTTCTGCAGACTATACAAGAAGTATGGCACCAACATCTGCTTCTGGTGAGGGCTTCAGGTTGCTTCCATTCATGGCAGAAGGTGAAAAGGAGCCAATGTGTGCAGAGACTACATGGCTAGAGAGAGGAAGCAAAAGAGAGAGAGAGGGAGGTGCCAGGCTCTTTTTTAACAACCGTCTGTCACGGAAACTAATAGAATGAAAACAGTGTTCCTTACCCTCCAAGACATTAATATATTCATGAAGGATATGCTCCCATTATATGAACACCTCCCATTAGGCCTCACCTCCAACAATGGGGATGAAATTTCAACATGAGATTTGGAGGGGTCAAACATCCAAATCATACCAAGGGGTAATTAGGATGGGGCCCTCATGAATGGGATTAGTGCACTTATTAGGAGATGAAAGGACCAATGCTCACTCTTTCTTCAACATGTGAGGATACAATGAAAAAAGGGCTATCTGCAAACCAGGGAGAGTGTCCCCATCAGACACTGGATCTGCCAGCACCTTGATGTTGGAATTTTTAGTCTCCAGAACTGTGAAAAATAAATTTCTTTTATTTAGGCCACCCAATCTATGGTATATTTGTTATAGCAGCAGACTGACTAAGACAGTATTCATTATTCTCATGCATGTTTTTATAATTTTGCCAATTTTGTGTTTGTTTGTTTGTTTTTCAGAGACAGGGTCTCCAGACACTGGAGGGCAGCCGCATGATCATAACTCACTGTACCTTCAAACTCCTGTGCTCAAGAGATCCTCCTGCCTCAATCTCCCATGTAGCTCAGACTATAGGTGAACACCATAACACCCGACAAATTTTTAAAATTTTTTGTAGAGAGGGGTCCTATTATGTTGCCCAGGCTGGTCTCAAACATCTGGCCTCAAGTGATCCTCTCTCCTTGGCCTCCCATAGTGCTGGAGTAATAGGTATGAGCCACTGTGTCTGGCCTAGTTTGCCAGTTTTGAAGCTTATCTAAATAGTATCATACTGCTACACACATACACATGCACACACACCATATTCATATTCTTTTACAACTTGAAGATGTATCTTTGCTGAGAAAATATAGCTATGCTTCCTTCATTTTAACTGCTCATTATATGAACATACCACAATTTATTAACGTATTTTCCTATAGATGTACATTTACTTTCTTGTGCAATTATTAATCATAAGCCAGATTGCAGTTAAAACTCTTCTGGATGGAGGTATGTGACTTTTGTTTTTTATTTTATTTTGTTTTAACATAATTGATTAATAGGACCAATGAAGTTGCCCTTTTTTTTTTTTTTTTTTTTTTTTGAGACAGAGTCTCGCTCTGCCGCCCAGGCTGGAGTGCAGTGGCCGGATCTCAGCTCACTGCAAGCTCTGCCTCCCGGGTTCACGCCATTCTCCTGCCTCAGCCTCCCGAGTAGCTAGGACTACAGGCGCCCGCCACCTCGCCCGGCTAGTTTTTTGTATTTTTTAGTAGAGACGGGGTTTCACCGTGTTAGCCAGGATGGTCTCGATCTCCTGACCTCGTGATCCGCCCGTCTCGGCCTCCCAAAGTGCTGGGATTACAGGCTTGAACCACCGCGCCTGGCCGAAGTTGCCCTTTTTTTAATGTACAGTTCTGTTAGTTTTAACACATGGAGGTATTCCTATGACCACCATCACGATAAGGATACAGAGCAGTTCCATCACCCAAAACAACTTCCTAATGCTATACCTTTGTAGTCATACCTTCACCATGGTCCCTAATGCCTGGCAGCCAATGATCTATTCTCTGTCACCATAGCTTTTCCATTTCTAGGCTAACATATAAATGTAATCATACAATACGTAACCTTTTGAGACTGGATTCTATCACTCAGAATAAGGCCTTTGAGATGCATCAATGCTGTCATGTATACCCATATTTTGTTCTTTGTTGTTTCTAAGTAGTATTCCATTGTATGATGTACAACAGTTTATCTATTTGCCCATTGAAGGACATATGTATTATTTAATGTTGGCAATTATTAATAAAACTGCTATAAAACTTTCATAAACAGGTTTTTATGCACACATAAGTTTTCAATTCATTTGGATAAATACCTAGCAATAGATTACTGGGTCATATGGTAAGTACATGTTTATGTTTTCAGATATTTGGAGATTTACCACATATCTCTGTCATTTATTTCTAGTCTATTTCTATTATAAGCAGAGAGCATAGTTTGTATGATTTGATTCTTTTAAATTTAAATGCTGTTTCATAACGCAGGATATAGTCCATCTTGGTAAATGTCATGTACACTTAAAAATAATGTGTATTAGGCTGCTTTTGAGTGAAGTGTCCTATGAATGTTAAATTAGATTTAGTTGGCCAATAGTATTTTTCAGTTATTCTATATCCTTGCTGATATTCTGTCTACTTGCTCTATGAGTGGCAGAAAAAGAAACACTAAAGTCTCTAGCTATAATCGTTGAATTTTCCCATTTATCCTTTCAGTTTTATAGTTTTACTTATGTACTTTGAAGCTCTATTATTATGACTTCTTGGTGAATTGTCTTTTTGATTGCTACTTTGAGTAATACTAATATAATTATGCCAGATTCCTTTTAATTAGTGTTTGTCTGGTATGTCATTTTCTTTTTTTTTTTTTTTTTTTTTTGAGACAGAGTCTTGCTCTGTCGCCCAGGCTGGAGTGCAGTGGCACGATCTCCGCTCACTGCAAGCTCCGCCTCCCAGGCTCATGCCATTCTCCTGCCTTAGTATTCTGAGTAGCTGGGATTACAGGTGCCCACCACCACACCTGGCTAATTTTTTTGTATTTTTAGTAGAGATGGGGGTTCCGCATGTTAGCCAGGATGGTCTCAATCTCCTGACCTTGTAATCTGCCCACCACAGCCTCCCAAAGTGCTGGGATTACAGGCGTGAGCCACCACACCCAGTTGTCTGGTATATCATTTTCTATCCCTTTACTTTTAAGTTACCAGTGGTCATATACACACCTGGTTTCTTGTAGGCAGCATAACACTGAGTTGTTTTTAATTCATTCTGAAAATTTCTGTCTTTTAATTGGTGTGTCTAGGCCATTTTATATTATATAGTTATAAATTTATATTATATAATTATATTAAATATATGGTATTTAATATAATTATTGGTATGTTTGCATTTAGGGCTACCATTTTATAATTTTGTTTTCTGTTTATTTCCTATATTTTTGTTCTTCTTTCCCCTTTTTCTGCTTTCTTTTTATGATTTGGGTATTTTTAGTGTTTCATTTTAATATATTTATTATTTTTATTATGTCTCTCAGTATAGTTTTTAGTTTTATTATATCTCTTAGTACAGCATAGTATTATAATCTAGGAATTATAACATATATGCTTAACATTTCTCAGCTATTTGGAATTAATATTTTACCACTTCAAGTGGAATGCAGAATTCTTACCAACATATATGTCCCTTTACCCTCTTCCCTTCATGTTGTAGTGGTCATATGTAGTATGTCTCTGTGTGCTGAATCTCTATCAGACAATGCTATAATTTTTGTCTTCAATTATTATGTGTATTTTGTAAACTTAAGATGAGAAAAAAATGATCTGTTATATCTACCTGTATGTTCACCATTTCTGTTGCCCTTCCTTCATTCCTGATGTTCCAGGTTTCCCTCTGGTGGCATTTACCTTTCATCTGAAAACTTTCTTTAGCATTTTTCTTAGAGCAGGTCTGCTGGTGATTATTTCTTTTAGTTTTCTTTCATCTAATAATGTCTTTACCTCATCTTCACTCCTGAAGGAACTAAATGCTGGAAGGGAACTTTGAAATTGTGTACCACAAAATTCTTATTTACATGTGAGGCAAAAGAATCCCAGAGACATTAAATAATTTGTCCCCTGTCACCAAGCTAGTTAATGATTGAGCCAAGATTACACTGTAAGCTCCCTAACTCCCAATCCAGTGCTCTTACTCTTCCTACAAAATGCTTTGGTTTGCTTTCTCAATTATTTGGTTTATACTGGAAATAAAGTTGTGCGAAAAGATCTAGATTAGTATATACTTAGTAGAAGAAACATGTAAAATTCTCATTTTTTAGAGCTGAAAAAGACATTAAAGATCATTCACTTCAGTGTTTGATGTTTCAGATGAGGCAACTGAGACCAAGAGAAGGTAGTTCAGTTTTCCAGGGGAAATTTACTAACAAGTAGAGCCATGACTTTTTATAGCAAGATCACACTACATACCCATCATTTGTAAAGAACAGGCACTTATTTGTTTATTTGTGCTCCCCAGTAGATGGGGAAACACGTACTCTCTGTCTCTCTCTTTAGCCCCTTAGAACCTTATGACACAAGTTGGATGACCAATGTTAGACAATGGATCCTACCTAGCCTATTTGGAATCAAATCTGTGACTTTGTTCTCATTAGCACTGTCCTTTCAACCAGTGATTCCCAAACTTCAATGTGTGTCAGAATCTTATAAGCTGAGAAGAATCAGTTTATTGAAAATGTACATTCCTGGCCCCACCTCCAAAAATATACTAGATCTATGGTGTGGCCCTGGAATTTGCATTTTTATAAACACATCACGTAATTCTGATCCACAGGCTGCACTTTGAGAAATCTCTGGCTTATGTTGAGGCATTGTGTGTTGGTCATGAATAGAAAATTTTGGACTTTCTACCTCAGAATAAGGTGTTGAGTGCAATACTAAATCAGTATCAGTTCCTTAAGTTCACTCCATTCCAGGTCTTCCATTTATAGTAATTTCAATTGCATCTCTTGCTGATTACTGAGCAGCTAGCAGGTAAAGGTAACATTCCTCACATGCATCTATACTGTAATAAAAACTGTGAGGGACATAGATGTCTACATTTAGTTATTTCTTTATGTATCTCTTACCTATTGGTTTTTCAATAGGACCACTGAAATTTCCATTAATGTTCTAAGTGAACATCTACTGGAGCTGGGCACAGTGGCTCATGCCTGTAATCCCAACACTTTGGAAGGCTGAAATAGGCAGATAGCTTGAGCTCAGGAGTTGGAAACCAGCCTGAGCAACATGGTGAAATCCCATCGCTACAAAAAAAAAAATTAGCCAGGCCTGGTGGCAGGAGCCTGTAGTTCCAGCTTCTTAGGAGGCTGAGAGGTGGGAGGATCACTTGAGGCCAGGAGTTCAAGGCTGCCATGAGCCAGATCACACTCTGCCACCTGCATACCAGCCTGGGTGACAGAGAAAGACACTGTATATTTAAAAAAAAAAAAATAATGGATGTTAACTTAACACTTAGGTAGATGTTCTAACTTAACACTTATCTTGAGCTAGATTCTACACACTTATGTTTTTATTTTATTTTATTTTTCAAACCACTTCCCACCTCCATATATGAACACACATAAACCCATAAACACCATTTATTCTACAGGAATTTGTTAACTCTCATTTGTATGCCTTGCTGTGTCTAAGATCCTATGAAGGCAGGAAATTAAAAAAGAAAACATGTTACCCTTGAACTCATGGAGTTTTAGTCTACTATAGAAAACCAACCACACAAACAAAAAACAACTAGTCATGTTCTGAGAAACACGGGAACGTGGGCAAGACAAAAATAGAGTCTAACCTTCGCAGATTGAGGAACTCGGTGTTCAAATGTTGACTCTGTTGTTTTCATGATTTAACTCCTGCAAGTAGAGAGCTTGATATTTAGCTAGACTGAAAGGAAACACAACTGCCCTTTGCATTAGCTCCTCTTAATGCACGCAATGGCACAGATTGCTAATCTACTCTGTGTACTGCCTCATACTTTTTTTCCATTGGCTTGTGAGTACAGATACAGCTTAACTCTTTGATGATCACAAAAGACTCTTGAAGGCAGGAAGGAACGGTGTCATATATTTCTTTGTGTCTCCTACAGGGTCCAAAGCTATGTCATCTTATTGTAAAAAATAATTTAGCCCCTACTGTATACTAGGCCCTATGTGAGATTCTACAGTTGTAGAGATAGCCGATATCCCTGACTTGACTCAGAAAACATTTCTTGAGCATTCCCCAAATGATAGGCCCCATCCTTAGAGTTCTGTGTACATATATAAGTAGCATTCTCCCTCTACACTCAGGAGTAGTGCTCCAGTGAAGAGGGCAGACATGTGTACTGTATGAATTTGCAATGGCTGCTATAACAAAGTACCACAAACTTGGTGGCTTAAACAACAGAAATTTATTTATTGTCCCACAGTTCTAGAATTATAAATCCAAGTTCAAGGTGTCAGTACAGTTGGTCTCTTCTGAGGGCTGTGAGGGACAAATTTGTTCCATGCCTCTTACCTAGCTTCTTGTGTTTGCTGGCAGTCTTTGGTGTCCCTTGGCTCATAGAAGAATTGCCCAATCTGTCATTATCTTCATATGGCATTCTCCCTGTATGCATGTCTCTGTGTCCCGATTTCTCCTTTCTATAAGGACACCAGTCACATTGCATCAACGGTCCACTCTACGCTAGTATGATATCATCTTAACTAAGTATTTCTACAACAACCCTATTTCCAAATAAGGCAACACTCCGAAGTATTGGAGGTTAGGATTTCAACATGTGAATTTGAGAGGGGGACCCATAACACATACTAAAAAGGAAACCCAACATGGCCAATGCTGTAATATGGGAATACATGAGGAGCTATGGTGGCACATGAGAGCACATGGCACTGAGTTTAGTGGGTATGAGGACAAGCATCAGAGAAAAATTGGACAAATGGCCAAAGTTTGTATGGATCAGTGGGTGTTTTCCAGGTGGGGAACGGAGAAAGAGCTTTTGATTAAAGACACATCTGTGAGAGGTTGGAGCACCTGGGAATTGCAGAAAGTCTTGTGGGGTGAAGAAACCAAAGAGGGGGCATATAAAGAAGAAGAGAGGTAGAAGCCAGACCACCAAGAGCTATGTCACAATGAGTGACCTAATCCGGAAACAAAGAGAAGCTCAGGGGGTTTTCAGGAGGACAATATCCTGGTTGCATCAGGATACTAGAAGTCTCACTCTGGCAACAGTGTGGGTGGGCACTGAAATAGGGTACCATGGAAGCAGAGAGACCAGTTAGAAGCCTGTTTGCAAGTCTGAGCAAGAGATTATGAGGCTCTAGATACATCAAGATCAGTAGAAATGGAAAAGGAGGGAGGGGCTTCCAACGAAAGATATTAAACAGAACGATGGGTCCCAGCAAACAGAAATTTAGGATAACTTCAGCATGAATGGAGAGGATGTATGTGAGGCTGACGAGCGCGCCAGGGCCCAAGACATGGAAGATCAGAGGAGCAGGAGAAGGCTCATTTCTAGGAGGGGGAAAGATAGATTGGAGGTAAACCTGAGGATGCCAACATCCTATTGGCCAATCCTACTGGTAGGATTTCCACTCTCCTATCCCAGCTTCATTCACACTTAATATCTAACTCACACACGCAGTTCTGCACTTGCCCTTGACCTTCAAAGGGCATGGAAAATATGTTTACATAATTTCCAAGCGAGTAACACTATCATTCCCTAAATTGGGGCCAGAAAAAAAAGTCTACTGAGGGAGTATGACCCCATGGGTTGAGGAGAATTGAAGTCACAAGACCTGCAATGTCATCACATCCACGTCCTTTGCCAGCCCAGAAAAATGCTCACTAGTTTGCCACACAGTTATTGCAGATACAGCACTACCGTTCAGTGCCTGACTTCTTCATTCGCTGGCCATGACATCTAATTAAACACATTAGAAGTTGCAACTTCTCTCAGAAATTGGAAACCGGTTAAAATTTAATTCCAGATAAAAAGGAGGAGGTTCTAGAACCCCTCAAAATGCCCACCATCATACCCAGAGGAGTGGAGTAGCTGGGAATAGTATCATCTTGGGCTTCTTCACTTGGACTGGGCACTCAGGTCACAATGTTGTGCCCCTGAAAGTAGGTTCCTTCCTGCTATCTTCCTTTTCCATCCTTTTCTATTTTTGTCCTAGCGATGAGCAGTCTCTAACCTAGCCTAGTATACTACAGAAACTAGTAAGTAATCATAGTGATAGCAAACACATATTTCACATTTATTTAGGATGAGTTCGGGGCTCTTCTAAGTGCCACATAACATTTTAGTCAATGCAACGATGGTCCCATAAGATTACAATACTGTATTTTTACTGTATGTTTCCTATGTTTAGATACACAAGTACTCACCACTGTGCTCCAACTCCCTACGGCATTCAGTAGTCATATGCTGTCCAGGTTTGTACCTAGGATCAATAGGCTATGCCATACAGCCTCCGTGTGTAGCAGGCTGAACCAACTAGGTTTGTGTAACTACACCCTGATGTTCACGCGCACAGGAAAATTGCCTAAGGATGCATTTCTCAGACGTGACACATAATTGTACTTCAATTCACTTAAGTCTCATAACAACTTTAGGAGGTAGGTTCCATCATTATCTTCATTTACAGATGAGGAGACTACAAAGTCCCGAAGAAACCTTCCACTGAACCACGGAGAAAAGACTCTGGTCTGAACCCACAAGTCAAAGTATGTCTGAAGGTTCTTAATTCCAGCAAAGGAAGGGAGGGAGTTAAAGAGTAGAATTAACTTACATGGGAAGCTTTGCTGCCTAGGCAAGCAGCTTCTGGTGGATTTCCTGAACATTCAGCAGGGTGGGGCCGCCTCTCCAATCAGACTTACACTTTACTGTACTATGGGATCGTTAAATAGAGGAGCCAGGAGTTCAGGACTCCCTCCCTCTTCCTCAAAAGGAAAATTGGGCGTGGGGAGGGTACATTACCTCACAGGATATCGGAGAAAGCCTAAATGTGTCCTCCAGTGATTCATTTGGGTGGACTACTTTCACACCAAGCTAAACTCAAAAGTTCGGAGTGGGGTCATCAGGGCCCCTCCCTCCCTGAGTGCAAGAAACATTTCCTCTTTTTAAAGTACAGGCAGAGTTGGAATCAAACTCCTTCCAAACAGGAAATCAGCAAGATTCTAGGTAAAACTGATGCCTTACTTTAAAGGTCAAGCTCTTTCCTTCACCAAGAGGTGTTTCCTGAGCACCTACTATGTGCCAGGCATGTGGTATGTAGTTGTAATGAATCTTGATGTGTTCTGTGCTCTGCAGGGGAACGGAGATGGAAGGGAACACAAAGAAAGAACAGATACCCCAGCACTTTGGGAGGCCGAGACGGGCGGATCACGAGGTCAGGAGATCGAGACCATCCTGGCTAACACGGCGAAACCCCGTATCTACTAAAAAATACAAAAAACTAGCCGGGCGAGGTGGCGGCCGCCTGTAGTCCCAGCTACTCGGGAGGCTGAGGCAGGAGAATGCGTAAACCCGGGAGGCGGAGCTTGCAGTGAGCTGAGATCCGGCCACTGCACTCCAGCCTGGGCGGCAGAGCGAGACTCCGTCTCAAAAAAAAAAAAAGAACAGATACCAACACAGACACCCCCGCCTCCCCCAGCCCCCCCACACACTCATTTGGCAAAGCTTACAGGGGAAAACATGGTTTTAGGGGGCTTGTGGTTTTTTTCTAAAAAAAAATAGAAATGGTAAAAAGAGGCTTCGGACCCCTCGCGTCCCTTAAAGTGACTGGACGGAGACCTGGGCAGGGAAAGTGGGAGGCCCGAGCGAGGGGGAGGGCGCAGGCAGTGGGTGGGTGACAAGGTGCAAGGGCAGCGCCGGCCTCGGGAGTTGGCCGTCAGCTGCGCCAGAGGCAGGTGCCAGCGGAGAGTGGGCGGGGGTGCCGGCGCCAGGCCAGGCTCAGGGAGGCCCCACGCTACCTCTGCCTCTAGGAGTCCAGGCGCGCAGACAAGCTCCCGGAGCCGCTCCTGCTTCGCCAACTCCCCACTTGCGCCACCCGTGCCAGCCAGGGGCACTGGCGTCTCCGCCGCCCGCAGAAGGAGTCGCGGGAGCACTAGCAGCCGCCGCCGAGCGACAGCATCCTCAGGAGAGACGCCCGGGGCTCTGCAGGCAGCTGCCTCCAACCGCCCTCCGCGCTGCTCATCGTGGTCGCTCCCCCCCCCCCGCCCCTGCTCCGCCGCCCGTCCGCCCGCGGCGGCAGCCGGCGCCCGCGCCCCGGGGCCCTTCACCTGCTGCGGGCGCCCGGGCGGGCGGGCGCAGGGGAGAAAAGGCGCAAGAAGCGAGCACCCCGGGAACCCCATTCCCTCGGCTCTCTCGACGCGGAGAAGCGACGCCCGCTGACATCGAGAGCCCCGGTGCTCCGTGCACCTGGTCCCCAAGTTCAGGAGCGACACCCCTCCACTGGGAACTAGCCCGCGCAGGGATCATTCCAGTCCCATTGACCCCGGCCTGCCTGCGGGACTCCAGGCGCCTCTTCTGCCCGCACGCCGCGACCCCTCCTGGGTCCCCGGAGACAGCTTGCCTGCCCCCGGCATCCCCCTCGGCCGGCACGCCCCGCCGCTCTGCGCCCCAGCTGGGCCATGCCCGGGCTGCGCCGGGACCGCCTGCTGACTCTGCTGCTGCTGGGCGCGCTGCTCTCCGCGGACCTCTACTTTCACCTCTGGCCCCAAGTGCAGCGCCAGCTGCGGCCCCGGGAGCGCCTGCGGGGGTGCCCGTGCACCGGCCGCGCCTCCTCGCCGGCGCGGGACTCGGCCGCAGCCGCCTCGGACCCCGGAACTATTGTGCACAACTTTTCCCGAGCCGAGCCCGGGACTGAACCAGCCGGCAGCAGCCGCAGCGGCTCGAGCTCCAAGCTGCAGGCCCTCTTCGCCCACCCGCTGTACAACGTCCCGGAGGAGCCACCTCTCGTGGGAGCCGAGGACTCGCTCCTGGCCAGCCAGGAGGCGCTGCGGTATTACCGGAGGAAGGTGGCCCGCTGGAACAGGTGAGGACCCCGCCCGGGACACGGGAGAGCGGGCGCTCTGGCCGGGGCCTCCCCGCGCCCGCGTCTCCAGTGCCCTGCAGCCCCCGGCCCAGGGCTGCAGCGGCTCCACCCACGGCTCCCGCCTTGGCTCTGGGCTTCGGGTGTGTTCCCCACCCGAACCCCACCAGCTGTTCCAGGCCTCACAGTCCAGTCCCGGAGTCAGATAGTGCGAGGAAAAGTTTCTATGCAGTCGCGCAGCGAAGAAACGCTCTCAGCCCCTCCCCTTGAGCGCCTGGGTCGTCGTTGAGCCCCACTCCTGCTCCCTGGTCCATTCCCAATCCCCTCTCTCTGTCCTGATGTGGAGGAGAACCGCCGCTGGACTTTGGGTTTCCAGAATGAGGCCCCAAACAGGGCGTCTCCAGAGCTAGTTGGAATTCAGCATTTAACTGTGCTCTTTGGGTAAACCTGGGTGCCTTCCAGAAAGCGTGCTTCTCCCCCAAACCCAGTTATTTCCCTTTCCTTATTCCTCTGCCCAGTTTCAGAGATCACAAAGGGGTCACCTGGGGCAGGAAGTAAATGGTCAGTTCTCTGCAGCAGCCACCCCATTGTTCACATTTAAAATGCGGCTTTGGCCCCTCCAGCAAGTATTACAACTTGAAGGCAGTTTTATCTTGTACGATCCGGGTGATTTGGACTGACTTGGATCTGCGGCTTGATGCTTCCACAGAGGAGATAAAAATCTTCCAGGGAATTTTTAAAACCAAAGCAAAATACAAAGGAAAAAAATATCAAATATATTTAGGATAAAATTAAGAAGAATCTTTTTGGAAAAGGATGGAGGTGTTGGAGAAGGCAGCATGCTCATTACTGAGATCCCTTGCTAATGGCAGGAAGCCTTCGTATGAGTTAAGGACTCTGTTTTGAAGTACAGAACTTGTCTAAATACCACTCACATTCAGAGTTCACTATCGCACCACACCCATCTCTTTACTTAATACAAGAGATTTCAAAGTAAGATGTCATCGGTGGTTTTACAGTCCTTCCAGAGGATGAGCAGACCATAAATCTCTCTTGAAACTCAGAGCTGGGCCGATTTAACTGTTTGCTCATTATTCTGCAATGCTGAGATTGGAGGGAGGAAAAAAAAAAAAAACCCTCAGAAAAATTTTGCAAAGGAAGAAGTTGAGTTATTGGCTGAATCACTGTGGTGAATTTCAGTAGTAAGTCTATGGCTCATGATTTTATGTTAGAAAGAAAGTGATTCTCAATTCCACTGTTAACTGCGTGCAGTAATAAAAGGCAGTTTGAGATTGCTTCTCAGACACTGTCATTTTCAATATTATCTTTATTTCATCCATAACATGGAAGTTTGGATTAGTGAACCAGGAAACGTTGCCCTTAGAAAAAGTATCTACATGTCTACTATGGATCTGAGAATGAGAGACTGGACAAAGTCACTTGCTTTTGTAAATGTGATCAGCATTCATTTAGTAACATTTCTGTGGTCTTAAACTTCCCGGTGTTACTTTGGACCCGAAGCAAAGTCCAGGGGAATATTATGGCAGAAAAGCAAAAATCTTTCTCACGAAGCTGTTTTACAATCAGTTTTAAGCTTGATTTCTACATCATTATGTGTCAAAACAGACCAAAAAGAAAAAAAAAACTTACAAAAACACACATACTTTCTGACCAGAAATCATCTTGGTCATTTAACAGAAGATCAAGTGGGGGCTGGTGACCTTGCTATATTCAGAGTTCACAGAGTAGTTTTGTGTGGTTGGTCAAATGTGACATTTTCACAAGTAAGGTTTGTGGGCCATAACAGGAGGACCCGCTGCACTTATAAATGTTAAAACTGGACCTCAGAGGCAGAGAACACTCTCCCTTCACCCAAACTGGATAGTAAACGTTAACATGAAGATATTAATAAGCAGATGTGTTGTTACTTATATCAGGGTTAAAAAGGAAACACAAGGCTGGGCATGGTGGCTCACACCTGTAACCCCAACATTTTAGGAGGCAGAGTCAGAGGGAGGATCACTTGAGCCCAGGAGTTCAAGATGAGCTTGGGCAACATAGCAAGATGTCATCTCAAAAAAAAAAAAATAGCCAGTGGTGGCACATACCTGTAGTCCTAGTCACTTGAGGGTCTGAGACAGAAGGATTGCTTGAGCCCAGAAGGTTGAGGCTGCAGTGAGCCATGATTGTGCCACTACACTCCAGCTTAGGTGACAGAGTAAGACCTTGTCTCTGAAAAAAAAAAAAAAGAAGATTCATTAGCCAGGGTGAATTTGAGCCACACTCAGAGTTCTGTTGTGAGAGGGAGTCACTCATTACCTTAAATGAGAGTGCTCCCTGCGGAATATGAGGATGTAGCAGTGCTGATGAAGACAGGGGGCCTGCTATAATGTGCAGGGTCAAGGACACCCCCAGATCCCAGCAGCAGACAAATAAATAGAATGGACAGCAGAGGAAGAAACAACGAAGGACCTTGCTAATTGTTTTTCTCTCGCACAGACAAACTCTCCTTGTTTGTAGCCCTGCCAATATTTAAAATTTAGTGATTTATAAACATATGTGGGCCAGGCACAGTGGCTCTCACCGGTAATCCCAGCACTTTGGGAGGCTGAGATGGGCAGATCACCTGAGGTCAGGCGTTCAAGACCAGCCTGGTCAACATGGTGAAATCCCATCTCTATTAAAAATACAAAAATTAGTTGGGCATGGTGGTGGGCACCTGTAATCCCAGTTACTCAGGAGGCTGAGGCAGAAGAATCGCTTGAACCCAGGAGGTGGACATTGCAGTGAGCAGAGATCACGCCACTGTACTCCAGCCTGGGCAACAGAGCGAGACTCCATCTCAAAAAAAAAAAAAAAAAATGTGGATGCCTCCATGCCAATACCTAACATGAAGTGCTATCCAAAATAATTGTAACGGCCGGGTGCGGTGGCTCAAGCCTGTAATCCCAGCACTTTGGGAGGCCGAGACGGGTGGATCACGAGGTCAGGAGATCGAGACCATCCTGGCTTACACGGTGAAACCCCGTCTCTACTAAAAAATACAAAAAAACTAGCCAGGCGAGGTGGCGGGCGCCTGTAGTCCCAGCTACTCGGGAGGCTGAGGCAGGAGAATGGCGTAAACCCGGGAGGCGGAGCTTGCAGTGAGCCAAGATCGCGCCACTGCACTCCAGCCCGGGCGACAGAGCCAGACTCCGTCTCAAAACCAAAAAAATAATAATTGTACCAGCAAACTGTCCACCACACCAGGAGAGGTACAGAGAATAATATAAGCCAAATCAGTGTTCTTCGCCACTTGCCCAGAAGAGACCATTAGTCTGAGTGATTTTTTTTTTTGTAATTTTGACCATCATACTAATATAAGAAATGGTATGAAGTCAGAAAGTGTCCTTCCACAATTCAAGCTCATTACCAAGAAGAGGTAGGCTATGGTGTGTCTCCCCACCTCCCTACTCACCTACGCATTCCTTTTTAATTTCACACAATGGAAGATGACATTGTTACAGTTTTGAATATCTTGGGTTTTTAATTAATATCTGTTCACTGGATGTCAACATTTAGACAGTTAAGTTACAAATGGGAAGACGTGTTGATTTTTCAGGTGGGCTGTCTGTGTGCTATCTGGCCCTGAAGCTTTCTGCAAACCTCCTTCACTCACTGTTCTTCCCTCCCTTCCTTTCTTTTTCCCCCAAAAATGTAACTAAGTGTGGCACAATCCAAGTTAAAAATGTAATTAGGGAAAGTGTTTCTGTCAGGTGGTCAGCTACTGATCACGGCCAGCCAGCCAACGCCAGGCTCCATCAAGCATGATGACACATTTGGCACCTGTCTTGAATAGTGACGAGGAAAGTTCACGGGGAAGAAGGGAAACGAAGTCTTCACTATTTCAGGCCATACACTAACAAGCCAGAATTGTACTGCTATTAGTCCTTTGCTTGAATAAGTGATGACGCAGGGTGGGCAGGCTTACCTGGAGCACAGGTGATGGTTCACATTGTTGGCTCTCCTTTGCATTCTCAGACGCTGAGCTTTGGATTTCTTCCCTGACCCACAAGTTGCCCAAGTCAGACAACATCTGTCTTTTGACGTGTCAAACTGGTCAGCTTGGCCAGTTTTGCCCACATTATCACTAGCCTTTTGGCCACATATCTTTGGTCAGTTTCTCTGTAACCCTCTGGTTTTGACAGGCAAGGTCAAACAGGGTCAGATGTCCCTAGTGTAGAAACTCCAGCAGCTACAACCCAAATATGAGTTTTTGCTTTTCTTTCTTGACATCTTCCTCAGATGTCAGGAAGGTTATATTGTCTTGCAATTACAGATTCAGCATTTCTTAGGAGGTGTGTGTGTGTGTGTGTGTGTGTGTGGTTTCCCACATCAGAAACTCCTGTCTTCTTCCCCCCTCCTCCTACCTATTGCTGTCACTGAAAGAAAACCTAGTCCTGGGTCTCTCTTTGAAAATCACCGCAAAGAGACTGGGCAGCTTTTCAAAAATGACAGTTGGTCAAAGGGAGTAAGTTGGCTGAAGTTTTTCTGGGGGATGCTTTGAGAAGATCCAGAAGCCAAGGCAGATAGAGAAGGGTGGAGAAGAAGTCAGGAGAGATGAAAAGGAATTCAGCTAGAAATAAGAATTGCCTCGTCTAGGAGATTGGGGAAGATAAGTTCCTCCCTGCCCCAGCTCCACGCCCCAGCCCATGGCATCTGTGGAAGGAAAAATACAATCTCTTCATTCTTACCACCATCTTTTTATCTCTGTCCTGCCTATTTTGTGCCTGCCCTAGAACGCTCTGAACCTAGATAGATTTCTTGTGAGCAGGCAGTTCAACCCGCAGGCTGGATGAAAGTCCAGGTTCTTACTCATGGATGGTGGCCATCTGCTTCTCTCCCAGAGTCAACAGGGCCTTGGCCCCTTGTTGGATTCTCCCGCCAAGGATGCTAGGCTAAGACAGGAAGTGGCCTCCTGTGATTTAGAAATGGACCTCAACCACGGCCCGTGTGTGGTTAGCAGAGGGAATGGGGAGCCTGACTTCCATTTCCCATTTCTCCCAATTAGAGCCTTGCTGGACTAGTTTTGGAAAAGATATTATTTTAGTGGTTTCCGAATCCCTGAACTTGTAGCTAGAGGAAACCTCTCCACTCCTCTCAGAATCGAAGGCTCCAAGCAGATGGTTTCTGAGAGGGTCGGTCCAGAAGGCCATTGTCAGGTCTTTTTCTCCCTCATTCCAAAGCCTGTCCTCACTGCTGCTGCCACAGCAAAAACCTAAATCATTCATCCAAGAAAGACAGGCACTTCCTGCTTCCAAATAAATCAAAATGAAGCCCTTCAGCTAGAACCAGAGACTGTTCCACTGTTCCCAGCAACGATCTTCTTTCACCACAACCAAGTTCTCATCAATCCTGAGAACCCCAGTGGCGAACTTTTTACATGCAAATGCTCCTACCTACAACATGCTTGTTATGTGCTAGGCACATTACATACACTTATTTTAAGCCTCCTCTGTAGAAATAGGTGCATGTGGTAGATGGAATTCCAAGACAGCCTTCCAAGATTCCCAGCCCTGGCATACACACCTCACCTAGTTGTTCAGCCCACTGCTAATATGGGTACTGCTAACAAGGGATTTTACAGATGTAATTAAGGCCCCATACCAGTTACCCTTGGGATATGGAGATTATCTGGTTAGCGTGACCTAATCCATGAACCATTTAAAGCAGAGTTTTCTTGGGCTGATCAAAGGAGAGGAAGTGAGAGATTCAAAGCAGAATAAGGATTTGATGAGCCATTGCTGATTGAAGATGGAGGGACCATGTGGCAAGGGTCCTTTAGCAGCGACCTTTAGGCTAAGATTGGCCCCAGCTGACAGCCAGCAAGGAAACAGAGACTGTAGTCCTACAGCCACAAGGAAATGAATTCTGCCACCACCAAGAATGAGCTTGGAAGCACATTTTTTTCCCCAGAACTTCCAGATGAGAAATCAACCTAGACACCACCTTAAATTCAGCTAAGTCCCTGTGCAAAGGGTACAGCCACACCAAGCTGGAGATCTGACCTACAAAACTGTGAGCTAATTAATGAGTGTTGTTTTAAGTTACTAGGTTTGTGGTACTCTGTTATATAGCAGTAGAAGACAAATACAGTACTGCTATTTACTTCATTTTATAGAGGAAACTGGAAACCAGAAGGTTATATAACCTGCCCAAAGTCAGGCAGCTAGAAAACCACAGGCAGGGTTTATACCCAAAGGGTCTTAACTACCAGTTCCACCACCCTATGTCCTTTGATGCCCAGACGTCCCAGCTTTTCCTCCTTTGGGAAGGCTTTTCTGAATACCTCTCCCCACTGTGGTCCCTCCCTGACTACATACATCCTCTCCATATATACCATATTATTTTTTGATTGTCCACTATGTCCAGCTGTGACTTCATGGAAGCTGTCTGGAGCTTCATGTGAGAAGGAATGGTCACTTGCCCTTGGCATGAAAAGCCCCCAGCTTGCCCTGGTCACTCTAATATAGCTGTTTCAGAGCCAGAGTAAATATCTGTGGAACAAATCATTGGAAACAGATGACACCAGGATTTGGGGGCTGTTAGTCAATGGCCTATTATCTTCTTTGAAAACAGCCTTGAACAAAAACAATTCCAACTGTAAAATCATCCCACTTGTCTACTCCTCCCTGTAGAAGTCGAGAGCAAAACCACCCTGCCGAGACATTCTGAAATTTGGATGTGAAGTGTTCTTCTTATTGCAGTAGCCTAAATAAAATCAATGTCAAAAAAAAAGCCATGAAGGAACGTTGAGAAAGCATCATTCGCCAAGAAAAGAGGGAATTTCTTCAGCTTCCTGTGCTTTCTGAGGAAGAGCAGCCAAGAAATCTTGCATTAAAGAAAAATGGGAAACACAGAGACCTTGACTTAGCCAAAGCTATCCCTGCTCTGCCCCTTGGCAGGTGCTGACCTGTATTTTTTGTAATTATTCATTAAGCTAGAGGCTGATGAGAGCCTGCGGATTCTGCTGAAGTAGGCTTGCATATGGCCAAAAGCCAAGTAGGGATAACATTCTAAACAGCTGCAGCTGTAGCAGAACAGAAGTTACTAGGCATAAGTTCTTACCTGTTATTATAGGCAGGCACACACATATGCACTTAATGAAAACCACAGTACAGAAAAGAGGCTTAGCTCTTTTTGTGCCCTGTCACTTGGCAGAACATCCTATAGTTGAAATGTGAAACCAGGACAGAACTGAGTTTGAAGTGCTATGGAGATGGCAGCATCCCTGACTTTCAATTCCTGCAGCCTGGCTTTGGAGACCAAGCACTGGGGGCAGCCAGTAGACTCAGGCTTCAGCAAGAGGCAAAGTCAAGTCCCGGGGAAAAGCCTGTTTTATTGAATTCACTAGCAATAAGCCAGATAATAAATTTAAGAGGCCCCAGGGAACACAGCATAGTAGAGGAGTACTGTTCCTAAGAAGCCAAGAGCCTGTCATAAAATTCAGCAAAATATGGAAAGTAAAAGAAATTTAAGAAGTGTTGGCACAGGGTACATGGACTGAGAAGTTGGATCATGAAAAACAAGGTGGCGTGGAAAGAGATGAGATTTTTAAAAGCTTGGGAGAGGTTGATGGGATAGGAAAGATGTCCACTGAAAAAAAACAGGGCTGTTCAGCCCTGGCAAGTGAAATGCAGCTCTCAGAATTGCAAATGTGCCTTCAATTGTCAACACCTGGGTTGAGCTCCATAGGTTGTAGGTAAATATTTTTGATGATACCAACCAAAATGGAATATATATGGAGGGACAGATTGTCTCTCCTGGCCAATCCAAGTGTCCTTACAGGGCCTCAGTTTCACCAGTTGAAATGGAATTTTTTATAATTCTGATTGATTTTCTTCAGTGGCTGAATAGTCATAAATCCCACAGGGAAAGTATGTCTTTCTGCCTCCACAGCTAGCTCATGCACTTTTTTTTAACCCCATTCATAGTTAATTCATAGCTCAGAATTATGCACAACCAGTAGCTGCTTATTTTCACATTCCATGGAGATCTGAGCACTCAGAGATAGGAGAAAAGTTAGACTGACCAACCTCAATTCCATAATCAAATCCAGCCCCTTGTTAACCAGTTTCATTGCATACGTTTTGTAATTGGGGTCATTGGATCCCACTGAGTCCAGGTGGTGAGGTCCAGTTTTCCCTTAAGCTTCATGCAAAATCTGCATCCTGTGCGTATGTTCATTTTCCTAGTGTTACACAACTTTCTCCTTAGTTCAGCTAAAACCGGGCTCTTCTCACACGACCAGGAAAGATTAGGCTCATGGACACATAGAAGAGTGAGGAAAACGGAATTTACTGGGCAAAAAGGAAAAAGGACAGATACCTCTTAGCAGAGCGAGAGTCCTGCTAGCAAGCTTCCCGCTTCACAAATTGAATCCTAGGTCACCACACAGGAACAGGAGACACCAGACTCCTCCCCACTGCAAAGGAGGTGAACTTCCCGAGGCTCCACCCCCTATCCTCCCAGTGCGCAAGCGCAGGCCAGCGTGATTCAGAAAAAATCAGCTGGGAAGGGGAGGGCTTCCTCGCTTGGAGGTGGGGTTTCGCCTGGGATTCTTTGCTGTCTCCTGTCTCTATCACTAGCAAATAAGTCATTATATTTTTTAAGTATTCCCCATATTCATAGGCATTCTGCAGTTTCATGTGACAGAAACTCAATTCAAACTCACTGTAGGAAGAAAAGGAAGTGTAGAGACTCAATCTCCAAACCTTAGTAAGGGCAGGAGGAACTGCCCTCACAGCATTAAAAAGAGTCCTCCTGAGAGGGGAAGCCCACTGGGCTTCTGCGTCAGGTGGGGACTTGGCGAACTTTCTGTCTAAAGGATTGTAAATGCACCAATCATCGCTCTGTGTCTAGCTAATCCAGTAGGGGACTTGGAGAACTTTTCTGTCTGGCTAAAGGATTGTAAATGCACCAATCAGCACTCTGTGTCTAGCTAAAGGTTTGTAAACACACCAATCAGCACTCTGTCAAAATTGACCAATCAGCACTCTGTAAAATGGACCAATCAGCTCTCTGTAAAATGGACCAATCAGCAGGATGTGGGTGGGGCCAAATAAGTGACTAAAAGCTGGGCACCGCAGCCAGTGGGGGCAACCCACTGGGGTCCCATTCTGCATTGTGAGGTTTTGTTGTTTGGCTCTTTGCAGTAAATCTTGCTTCTGGTCACTCTTTGGGTCTGTACCGCCTTTATGGGCTGTAACAATGAGATGTAACATTCACTGTGAAGGTCTGCAGCTTCACTCTTGACGTCAGTGAGACCACGAACCCACTGGGAGGAAGGAACAACTCCAACCCACCACCTTTATGAACTGTAACACTCACCAGGAAGGTCTGCAGCTTCATTCCTGAAGTCAGCAAGACCACGAACCCATCAGAAGGAACAAACTCCGGACCCACCATCTTTAAGAACTGTAACATTCATCGCAAGGGTCTGTGGCTTCATTCTTGAATTCGGGGGAACCAAGAACCCACAAATTCCAGACACGCTTGGGGCTGGGTGCAGTGGCTCACGCCTGTAATCCTAACACTTTGGGAGGCCAAGGCAGGCGGATCACGAGGTCAGGAGATCAAGACCATCCTGGCTAACACAGTGAAACCCCGTCTCTACGAAAATGGAAAAAAACTAGCCAGGTGTAGTAGTGGGCACCTGTAGTCCCAGCTACTCAGGAGGCTGAGGCAGGAGAATGGTGTGAACCCGGGAGGCAGAGTTTGCAGTGATCCAAGATTGCGCCATTACACTCCAGGCTGGGCGACAGAGCAAGACTCCGTCTCAAAAAAAAGTCCTTGGACTCTGTGTGTTTGTCGCTACTCTCTCTTTCCATAGTTTATCTGCTTATCTTCATCCTTTCCTGTGGCGCAAGTCCCCAAAGAACTAGAGAGAGAAGGTTTCTCCAATTTCCAGAAAGAAAGATCCTGGGCGAAGATGCTCTTTGGCCAGGTCTGGGAATACAGCCAGGCTTCAGAGGGCTACAGTTGGCCCAGATGGAGGCTGATGCCCACCCTCCAAGCAATCACTGATGCCAGGGAGGCAGAGTCATGGGAAACAAGTGGCTCAGAGTAGGGAAGAGCGGTTCCCCCAAACCAAGCTGGAAATGCAGACTGACAGTGGTGGAGGGACTGTAGTGACTAACATGATACCAGAAAGTTTCACAACTTGTGTCTGTTACAGTCACTGACTCCTATGGCTGCTGCTCTAAGGTTTTAATAGGACTTTTAAAAAGCAAATTCAATCATAAATTCACATGTGCAGACTTTTTATACCAACTATTAAAATCTTCCCAAGGAAATAGGAATCTTTTATTTGGGCACTCTTTTAAAGCAACTTTAGTCTTTTTGTGAGAGCGTAAAAAAGAAATTGATGGGGATCCAGCTCCTTCACGGGTTCATGTCTCTTTCTCCTGAAAAAAGATCTCAACTGGGAGTGAAAATACCTGTGTGTAAGTCATAAGAAAAGCGTTTTCTTCCCCAGGCCTCAGTTCCTGCTTTTGAAAGGAAGAGGGGGAGTCTGTGGCCCCTGAGACCCCCTTGCAACTCTGTTTTCCAAGCTTTGCACATCTTCCGAATTTCCTCTTCAAAGTCTACCCTAATGAAATATCAGACAATTTTCCAAGTGTGCTTCATGAACTTCTGGGAGGTGCTTCACAGTTTCTGCAGATAATTGATTAAATTTTCACTTTGAAAAAAATACACTTTAAGGTAATTTTTATATAATTTAAGAAAACGTACATCCAATTGTGTTATGCATCATTATGATCCTGCCTCCAGTAACTGTGCTGACAGATGGCTTCTCCTCTCATCTCTGTTTAATTGAGGAGTATCCTGAGATTGCAAAGTGAGCTGTTAAAAGCTGTTTCCTGCTGCAACTACTTACAGATGTTTATCAGGATTTTCAATACTCTGCTACCAAAATAATATATAGAAATAGATTAGGTGCTAAAATAAGATCATTCCTGTCTCCATGGCGTGAACCCGGGAGGCGGAGCTTGCAGTGAGCCAAGATCGCGCCACTGCACTCCGGCCTGGGTGACAGAGCAAGACTCTGTCTCAAAAAAATAAATAAATAAAATATAAAAAGATTATTCCTGTCTCCCCTTACATCTAATTTTGAATGCTTGCATTAGTAATCCTATTATCCTTCTTGTTCTCATTGATTAATTTTTAAAATAATTTTATATATTTGACCACATAAGTTAGATTTATATCACACATTGTGTCTATTTTATACTTTGGGGGTTCTGTATAATATTTCTTTTGAAAAGAAGCTGCCACTTCTAGAAATGTTTTTTAAACCACTGATTTGCAGTATTTGAAAACAGAGTACACTTTCTTCCTGTCTTCAAAATTGATGTGCCCAAACCCAAGCCTCCTGCTCCCATTGCCCCTAACTCCAAACTGTTATCACTAGTAAGAACATGGTATTGGTCTTTCATAGCTCCTTTCCATGACTTTGACAATGCTTCTACCACTTGAACCTAAGAGAGTATCTTTTAGGCACTGTGTACTGTTAGCTTTTGCTGTATAACAAACCATCACAATACTTAGTGACTTAAAACAAGAACCACTTATTTAACCCCTGATTCTGCAGGTCAGCATTTCGACTGGGTTAAGCTGAATGGTTCTTCTGGTCTCTGCTGGACTTACTCAGGCATCTGTAGTCAGCTACTGCATTGGTTCTGCTGCTCCTAGCTGTACTGCCTCCCATGTCTGGGGTTCTGGGCTAGAATGGTGATCTTGGCTCCATGTGGCCTCTGCTTCTCATTCTCCAGGAGGCTAATGCAGACTTGTTCATATAGTGGCAACAGGGTTCCAAAAGAGGGTAGAAGCCTCCACAGCCTCTTGAAGTGTAGGCCAGAACCTGTTAAATGTCATTTGTGCCATACTCTGTTGGCCAACATAAATCAAAGTCTATCTGGGGAGATTCAGGAATCCTGGCCATTGAAGAGAAGGTGGTCTACACAACGTAGTTGTCTTCTACTGAGCAAAAGTTCAAGGGAAATCCCTTCTGCTGGTGAGTTGTCCAGCAGTGGGCAGACAGCTGACAGTGTTAAGACCCCTTCCCATATGTTAAAGTGAAAGAAATGGAATGCAACCCTTCAAAAACCTAATGAGGCTGATATAGACTGAATTGTGTCCCTCCAAATTCATATCTTGAAGTTCTAAACTCCAGTACACCTCAGAATGTGACTGTGTTTGATGACAGGGCCTTTTAAGAGATTATTAGGGTTAAATGGGGTCCTGTGGATGGGTCTTGATCCAATATGATTGGTGTCCTCATAAGAAGAGAGAGAGATACCAGGAATGCATGCACATAGAAGGCCATGTGAGGACACACAGAGAAGGCAGCCATCTGCTAGCCAAGGAGAGAGACGTCAGAATGAAATCAACCCTGCTGACACCATGAACTTGGAGTTCCAGCCTCCAGAACTGTGGGAAAATGCATTTCTGTTGTTTAAGTCACCTAGTCTGTGATATTTTGTTATGGCATCCCTAGAAAACTAAAACAGAGGCTAACTCACCTGGAATGGCCAAGGACAATTGGCTGGCTTAGGCCTGTCTCCATCTCAGCTCCCTGGGGCGGGGACAAAGCCATATCAGAAATACTTTTTCCTCCCATATGGTTCTTACAGCCTCAAGAGGCCTCTTGGCCTTCCCTTCCTTAAAGAAGTGACCTCAGCCTCTCTGCCTCCCAGATGAGACACCCTGGATCCTCTCCTTAAAGCGAAGTGTCTAGTTCATCATTTATTATCTTTTTAATGTATTTGTTTATGGATGGGCTTTGAGCTCCCCTTCTGGAGCCGTTTTTTTTGTTTGTTTGTTTTTTGTTTTTGTTTTTGTTTTTGGGGTTTTTTTTTTTTTAGGTCAAAAGCTGAAAACTGGCTCTTTGTCTCTTGGCATTCTTCCTATAATTGTTCTAATCCTCCCAAGGCTCCCAAGGCTGTGGTTGGATGAATCAAGCACACAGTATCATCTCACAAAAGTTGTAAAGCTTGCTTTATAAACTCATAAGCACTTCCTTTCATATTAACCAGCATAATATTTAGAAACAAAAATGAAGGTTTGTTTTTCTTTATCAGTTCTGTTGACTGCCTATATTTTATAAGTGTATTTCCAAGACCATTATCTGTTCATTTATCTGTAAGGCACTTGTGATAATAATTGTTAAGATTATTAACGCCATGAACACGTAGAGTCCTTTCTACTTCTTGAAGCTCTTTTAAATTGTGTGTCATTAGTTCGCCGCAGCAAAATATTGGTCTTTACAATTCATAAGACTCTGGCATGAAAATCTCCACGGAAAGGCATCCAGCCAATTCATGTTTCATTATGAAGCAGCTTGCCCATTGCCCCAGACTAACTGGGCTTTAGTTGTCCACAGTGGATTCCATGTAGGGCCCCTGGTGAAAACATTCGGCAGGAAACACAGGTGCTTCTCTTGCACTGAGACCTTCTAGAGGCTGAACCTCTTTGAGAGCTCTCCATTGAAATGGATAAAAATGCCCTCAGTGCAACTTGATGGTATCAAAGCAACACAGGTAAAAATTTTGTGCTCCATATTTATTATAATGATAATCATTATGTTACTAAAACGTATGGTGAGAAACTGAGACTGGATCTTCTGATATAATTTGCTGTCAGAAAATTAAAATGTATCAAGGGTGGATTTTCTGCTACACACTTTGCTGCACTAGCCTAGACCCTGTGGCAGAGAACTCTCTGGGAGCTGTATAGCCACAGGTGAATGCCCGAAGTGTAACACTCACAAAACATTGGAGGTCGGCCGGGCACAGTGGCTCATGCCTATAATCCCAGCACTTTGGGAGGCCAAGTCAGGTGTATCGCCTGAGGTGTCAAGAGTTTGAGACCATCCTGGCCAACATGGAGAAACCCCATCACTACTAAAAAAAAAAAAAAAAATTAGCTGGGCATGGTGGTGGGCACCTGTAGTCCCAGCTACTTGGGAGACTGAAGCAGGAGAATTGCTTGAACCTGGGAGGCAGAGGTTCCAGTGAATGAGATCACACCACTGCATTCCAGCCTGGATGACGGAATAAGATTCTTTCTCAAAAGGAAAAAAAGAAAGTTGGAAGTCAAGTTTTGAACCATCAGATCTCTTAGCATTGCCTGAGCAAGGTCTGAAAGGGAATTTGGTGATTATATTTGTTCCCTAGGGCTGCTGTAACAAATTGTCACTGTTTAAGCCACTGTGGGTGGCCTAAAACAACAGAAATGTATTATTTACAGTTCTAGAGGATAGAAATCTGAAATGAAGGTGCCAGAAGAGCAGCACACCATCCAGAGACTTGAGAGGAGAATCTGTTCTTTGCCTCTTCCAACCTCCAGTGGCTGCCAGCTTTCATTGGCTTCTGGCTGCATCACTCCCATCTCTGCCTCCATGATCACATTGCCTCCTCCTCTTCTGTCTTTGTCTGTCTGTGTCTTCTCCTCTTCTATGTGGGTCTTTTTCCTATAAGGACACTTGCCACTGGCTATCAGGTCCACCTAAATGATCCAAGATGATCTCAGCTCCAGATCCTTAATTTAGTTAAATCTGCAGACTCTTTTTCCAAATAAAGTCACATTCACAGGTTCCAGGGATTATCTTTTGGGGGACCATTCAGCCCACTTGAATCATATTCCATGACAAATACAAAGGCTATGCAATTACCATTTTATTTTCACTCTTGTAAAAAAAATTGATCTTTTAGATAAAAGATTACCTAGTAGATTATCTATACCTATATCTATATCCAAGAGTTAACCTTTTAGATAAATCACAAAATAATTCTGATATATCACAATATAAAATAGTTAGGAAAGGGTGTCCAAGGAAAAAGAAGGATACACAAGACCAGTGGGGCCAAGAGTGAGGAACTTCTCAGAACACTTGCCATGAGAACCTTCCCACCACAGCATCAGCTCTGCTTGGTAGTGAGGAGCCACCAACCATGTCTATAAGGTAAAAAGCAGCCAGTGACCCAAGAAGGGCACAGTAATTCCTGGTAGTGACTAGGCAGAGAAATACCTTCCTTGTCCTTCTCACCTCACCTCCTCCAAGAGAGGACACTGTGTGGTGTCAGGGCTAGCATTTTCCATCACATCCATAGTGGAATTACCCAGTGATGGCTCTTAGTAAGTCCTTCCGCTAGCACCGTGCCCCACCGCAAATTCCAAAATCATGTCCCAGGCACCACCCCACCCATTCGCGGTCATGGTGATCAAGCCTGCTTTCTTGTCTCATCTCAAAAGAGAATTTAAATTGCAGAGGCTCCAGAAGAAAGGGCAGCAGGCATGTTCTATCGGCAGCCCTCCATGAACCTGGATTTTTTTCAGCAGGGCTTTTCATTGACATTGAGTGGCAGTGCATTTAGGATAAAACTTTCAGAAACACCTGGAGTGCAGTTTTTCAGGGTTGTCATTCAGTACAGAGAAATAGACTTGCCAATTAACTGAACTTGGAGGTGGGAACAAAAGACTCTTTCTGAGATCGTGGAGTCAAACAGGATAGGCAAGTGAACTCAAAGCCACTGACCTCTGTCTACAGGAAAGCCACAGGTCTAAGGGTCAGCCTAGATTCCCCTCACACATACCTTTGAATCTGCTGTGACAGGCAAGCCAGCGGGTAATCAATACCTCAAAGCCACATGGCATGGAATGTGGCTGCAAAATGTTTGGCTGGAAAATATTCCAAGAGACTGTAACCAAACGCCTACCTTAGGTATTAAAAAACATCAATAAAGCAATCATTGTATGCTTAATTTAATCAGCATAACTTACCAGTGGCCTCTCTGGGTTTAACTCATTGCAAAATGTACACCCCAGATAACTGAATGAGATGACATCCTGTTCTGTTATTAGCTATAAAATCATTAAAAGGCAAGGGAAGTCAGCCAAATATGATGAGCTAGGATTTATAGCAGTTGGTCTGCAGCAGCTCTTTCTGGCAGTTGTGAAGACAGTGGTCTGTTAAGGTTGCTTGCAGTTTATGATATTAAAGCCATTTTATTTGCATATAAGAAAATGCTTCTTCCTCACTCTCCTGGCAGGAGATGCTATGCCCAACTCATCCAAAGGTATGATTTACTCATTAAGGTATAAATTAACAAGCTGATGAACCAGAATGGTCAGGCCCTACTGAAGATATGAAGATGATCAGCGGGCTTCTTCTTGTCCTTTGGGTCTACTTTCAAAACTGCCCACTCAGAGAGAAATTTCCTGTCCTGCTGACCCACAGGGATCCCAGATGTTGTCCTTACCAAGCCCTGTTTTATTTTCAGCTGGGCTCTTAACGCTACTTAATGCCTTTTTGTGTATTGATTTGCTTAGTGTATAGCCTCATTAGATCTTAAGCTTTTTGTTTTTTGGTTTTTTGTTTTTTTGAGATGGAGTCTCACTCTGCCTCCCAGGCTGGAGTGCAGTGGCACGATCTCAGCTCACTGCAACCTCCACCTCCTGGGTTCAAGCGATTCTCCTGCCTCAGCCTCCCAAGTAGCTGGGATTACAGGCATGTGCCACCACACCTGGCTAATTTTTCTATTTTTAGTAGAGGCAGGGTTTCACCATGTTGGTCACGCTAGTCTCAAACTCCCGGCTTAAAGTGATCCACCCGCCTTGGCCTCCCAAAGTGCTGGGAATACAGGCGTGAGCCACTGCGCCCGGCCAGATCTTAAACTCTTCAAGGGTTGGATTGGTTTGAGTGGTGGCTCTATTTTACATTCCTTAGGATGGCCCTTGAGGTAGGCCAAATAATGGCTCCCCAAATGATATTCATGTTCTAATCCCCAGAACCTGTAACTATCATCTTTTTTTTTTTTTAAGATGGGGTCTCACTCTGTTGCCCAGGCTGGTGTGCAGTGGCGCAATCTCCACCTCCCGGTTCACACCATTCTCCTGCCTCAGCCTCCCGAGTAGCTGGGACTACAGGCACTCACCACCATGCCTGGCTAATTTTTTGTATTTTTTAGTAGAGATGGGGTTTCACCATGTTAGCCAGGATGCTCTCGATCTCCTGACCTCATGATCCACCTGCTTTGGCCTCCCAAAGTGCTGGAATTACAGGTGTGAGCCACCGCACCCAGCCGACTATCATCTTATATGGTGAAAAAACAGGTCTTTACAGATATAATTAAGACTCTTGAGATGAGGAGATCATTCTGACTTACCCAGTGACTCCTAAGTTCTGTGTCAAGTGTCCTTATACAAGAAAGGCAGAAGGAGATTAGACACAGACAGAAGAGGAGGAGGCAATGTGACCACGAAGGCCAAAAGTTGAGTGAGGTGGTCACAGGCTGAGGAACACCAATAGCCACCAGAAGGCAGAAGCAGCAAAGAAGGGGCTTTCCCCTAGAGTCCCCAGAAGGAGCACAGTCCTATTGATACCTTGGTTCCAAACTCTCAGACTCCAGAACTGAGATAATAAATTTTTTGTTATTTAAGCCACTAAGTTTGTGGTAATTTGTTAGGGCCCCAACAGAAAACTAATAGAAAGATGGAGGCTTCTTTGTGTGTTCATCCTTGTAACCCAGGTATCTAAAATGCTGTTTGTATATGGTAGGCACTCAATAAATGTTTGGTAAATGAATGGCTAAAAGAAATTTGGCAGTCAGGCAACTCTGGGTTTAAATCCTGGCTCTAATCCCAGCACTTTGGGAGGCTGAGGTGGGCAGATCACGAGGTCAGGAGTTCAAGACCAGCCTGGCCAACATGGTGAAACTCTGTCTCTACTAAAAATTTTAAAAAATCAGCTGGGCCTGGTGGTGTGTGCCTGTAATCCCAGCTAGTCAGGAGGCTGAGGTAGGAGAATTGCTTGAACCGGGACCCAGGAGATGGAGGTTGCAGTGAGCCTAGATCATGCCACTACACTCCATCCAGCCTGGGCTACAGAGCGAGACTCTGTCTCCAAAAAAAAAAAAAAACAAACAAAGAAAAAAAGAAAAAAAATCCTGGCTTTTCCACATAAGTGCTATGTAGGGCCAAGGCTCATTTCCTCCAAGCCTCAGTTTCCTGGTCTATAAAGTGGGATGTAATGTGGACCCCAAGAGGTGGCTGGGAAGGTGGAGTCAGATCATGTACAGAATGCACTGAGCAGGGTGCCTGGTTCCCTACAGCACTGATCATCAAGCAGATAAAGGACCACTGCTAGTTGATTATGCTTTAATATTCCTCCTTATAGCTTATCTGATACTCATCAATACGCAGCCTTATCCATTTATGTTTGATGTTTGGGTTGATGAGGAGGAAGGAATGGCTTTTGTGGCTTCCCGTTGCCAGGGAAAGGCACCAGTGCTTCCAGCCCAGCCATCGCCCTCACTTGACTTAGCTGTCTCTCATGCTTCTAGAGAGAAAACACACATATTGATCTCTCCTCTGTCACTTCGACTTCAATTCCCTAATGCTTGCAAATGGGAAGAAAACATAGAACACAATCAATCTACTTATTTTGGAAACTCTGCCCCACTTCCCCTCCTACACACACACCCTTCTCAGTGCAAACTGCTGAGCCCATGTTTCTCAATGACTTTCCTTGAAATGACAGGAATTCGGCTGATTCTAGGAACAACCCTCTTTCTTTCACTAAAGCATTTACTAAACTAGTTAAACAGACTAATCTCTGCTCCCTGGAGACTTTCCCTTCAAACCGTGCCTCCGGTGACTCGGTGAGACTTCAATGGCAGGTGACACTTGTGCGGCACTTATTCTATGTTAAGCATGGTGCTGACCACTTCACACACCACACATTTAGTCCCTGCAACAACCCCGTAAGCAGGTACAGTCCTTATCCTCCTTTTCAGATGAAGAAAGTGGCTCAGACAGGGTAGGTTACACAAGAAATTGGGCTTTGGCTGGGCAAGGTGGCTCACGCCTGTAATCCCAGCACTTTGGGAGGCCAAGGCAGGCAGATCGCGAGGTCAGGAGATCGAGACTATCCTGGCAAGCATGGTGAAACCCAGTCTCTACTTAAAATACAAAAATTAGCCAGGCGTGGTGGTGCGTGCCTGTAGTCCCAGCTACTCAGGAGGCTGAGGCAGGAGAATCACTGTGGGGGGCGGAGGCTGCTGTGAGCCAAGATCATGCCACTGAACTCCAGCCTGGGCAACAGAGGAGATTCTGTCTCAAAAAGAGAAAGAAAGGAAGAAACTGCATTTTAGAGATACCTTTTCAACTCCAGAGCTGAAACTCAACACTGAGTTTAACTTTATTTCATGTCTGAGCCCGGGTCCCGGAAACAAATTTGAGATGAGATTTGTGTCCAGGAGGCTTAGTGGGCAGTGTTGTCACAGTACGCCCCTCTGCAACAGGGCCCAGCGATTATGGAGGCTGAATTACTCCCAGTACCCTGCTCTGGGAGCGTAGGTTGCTTTGCCTTTCTGGAGGACAAGTTGGCAATAAACATCAGACGTTTTAAAAATTATCCTACTCATCCATCCTTACGCACCATTTTTAAAAATTTTTATACCAAAGTTGTTTGGTCTTCCTAATCAGGGGGATAAAATAATTATTGGTGGAGTATCTTACTCATATTCAGATGTCATACTTGGGTCCCATTGCAACGCTGCCTCGTACTAGCAGTGCCACCTTGGAGGTGTCATTTGTGCTGCCTATATCTGGTTCCCATAAGTTTACAATGGCGGTGATAATAATCATACTGACCTTATAAGGAGTTTCTGTGGGGGTTAAATGAGTTAAAAGGGCAAAGTGCTTAAAACTGCCTGACCCCGTGTGAGTGCCACATAAGAGGTAGTTAGCTATTTTCCTCATTCACACTGCAGGCCCATTTTGGGACACTGGTTCCTCTCGAGTCTGATTTTTGCTCACCAGGGCAGAAGTCCACGTGGTTTCCACCCTGGGACAATCCATGATATGCCCCTTCTCATTCAAGTCACCTCCAGTTCAGGGCAACTCCAGCTCAGAAGCCCCAAGCCCCTTTCTGGGCAGGTTTTACTCAAGTGCTGAGCCAGGGCTGTGGTTCTATGAGGTCAGGATGAGGTTAAGGACCCAGTTAGCTGGAGTGGAAACAAGGGGTCCATTGCAACATAGCATAAAACCAGCTCCCAGAAGAGGAAGCAATTGTATTTTAACGAGAAGGGAATGAGTTTGTGTCGGGAAACCAGCCCATTTCGCAAAAATCTCAGCAAAATCTTGGTACAGTCATTGCTTTCTCAACAGCAAACAGTTAATTAGGTTCTGTGTCTCTCCCCACCCACCACCAGCATGATCTTTAAGAAGGCTCCAAGGAAATTCAAATTAAATTCTTGACAAAGCATTCGTTTCTCTGCAGCCACTATGGAAGAGCAGAAAAAGCTCAGGTCACAACCCTGGCTTTTAGTCCTCCTTTCCACTTATTATGTTGTTACTTCCACTTTGTGGACCTTAATTTCTTTAAGAGCTTGAGGAGAGGAGAATAAGATAATAAATGGAAAGAACCTAAAATGCCTTTATAATGAGATTTATGCAAATGCAGATTATTAATAGTATTAAATCAAACGGCACATCCTATATTCAATAAGTACCAAGAGGCTGCGGCAGAGGCATTTACTGCTCACCGAAGTCCACTTGGTCTCCCGTGTGTTCCAGCCCCCAGCAGTTAGATGGGGTCATGCTACTAGTCCTGGCTAATGGGTTATCAGTTGATGTGACCTGCGTCGCTTCCTGCCAAAGCATTGGAGAGCTGGCACTTCATCTTCCCATTCCTCTCTTTTCTTGCCCTGATGACTGTGAAGACCATTTGTTGGGATCTTGGTGTGTTCATCAAGCTGGGTCCTTGAGTCAGTGTGTGGAGCAGAATCCCTACTGACCTTCACGAGACAAGTAGCATGAGTGAGAGATAAGCTCTTGTTTTGATAAGCCACTCAGATTTCAGGATTAAGGTGTTACTCTAACAGAACCTACCCTACTCTCACTCAAGAGGTAAATGAATTCAGATGGATTTTGCTCTACAAACTCAAAAGTGAAAATAACGTAGCACTGTTTTATTTTTCAAAGTCCAGTCACCTTAGACTCTAGGCCCTCTTTTCTGTTTGGTTGGCTAGAAATTTAGTCTGCGTCATCACAGGAGCTCCTTACCCCAAGCCCCTCATGTTGGGTCAATGTCCTTAGGGCCTCTCGGAGCACAACATTTGAGGGGGACTCGTAGTCCATGTTCCTTCACCTGGTCTCGTGCAGGTGGGTGGCACTGTTGGTTCTGCATCAAGTTCAGGCACAGGATTACTGGCTGAGGCTGGGTTTCTGGTGTCTAAAATGACTCTTTCCCTGCACACATCTAACCGTTCCCCAGCACATTGGGTCACCTCCAAGAAACAGGCCAGACACAGGACCCCAGCCAACTTTCCTTTCCCAACCTTGGAGTCTCCTCATGCTCCCCCAAAATTCTGTGCTGCTTTAGGCACTTTCACATTCTCTGTTAAATCCCCCTGCCTAGCAGATGCCTTCACAGAGCCTAGATTTTTTTTTTTTTTTTTTAAACAGAGTCTCACTCTGTCGCCAGGCTGGAGTGCAGTGGTGCGATCTCGGCTCATTGCAACCTCCACCTCCTGGGTTCAAGCAATTCTGCTGCCTCAGCCTCCTGAGTAGCTGGGACTACAGGCGCCTGCCACTACGCCCAGCTAATTTTTTTTTTTTTTTTTTGTATTTTTAGTAGACGGGGTTTCACCATGTTCACCAGGATAGTCTCAATGTCTTGACCTCATGATCTGCCTGCCTCAGCCTCCCAAAGTGCTGGGATTACAGGCGTTAGCCGCCGCGCCCAGCCGAGCCTAGACTTTTTTTAAAAAAAAACCCAGGGAAGGAGTGAGAGAAGCCTGGCTACCTGTCTGAACTTCTGCTTGGTCCTGGATCCTAAACACCCTCTGAGGCAAGGAACACAAAAGCCCAGCTATCTTCTGAGAACAGGGGTGGGTAAAATTCTGAAAGAACAAAAAACACGTTAATATCTCAATAAATTATCCTCCCACATGGGTGGCTGATCGTGCTGAGGAGGCCAATATTTGCAATCATGCTCTCAGTTTCCAAATCAGGTGGAAAAATAATACCACACAAATTAGCACCAGCTCACAGGCCAAGGACTTGAAGGAATTTAATCTGAGTGAGCCACAAGGAAATTTGCTTATGAACCATGAAAATATGTGCCCCAGCCTAACCCCCTATTGTACCCACCTACATGCAGATTCCTCAACATTCAAATCCAGCTCCCTTTCAAATGCCCCTGCCTGTATGATAGGCAGTAAGGCAGAATTCAGACACTTTTGAAAATAAATATATTCTGGTAAACCTTTGATTATCAGAGGACCCAGGGTGGATTTTTAAAGCTCCTGTTTGTCTTGGTATTGCTCAGAGTATTGACTTTACGCCACATTTCTTCTTTTTGCGTTCAGGAAAGTGGTAGAGGAAAGAGAGGACACCTGTCTATCCAGTGTCACTTGCTAATAGTGCGTGTGTTTGTGTGTTTGTGTGTGTGTGTGGTATGTGAAACATATATTTATTTATTTTAGGATTACACAGTTGGAAGATTGAAAAGAACCACAATTATGACATTTAAATGAATCAATATTGCGTCTTTTGCAACTAACACATGTGTTAGTGTTTTATCAATATGCTTGTTAGGTTGGTAGAAGTCTGACAAATAAATGCTTGCTGACTCAAATTGGTTTTCTTTATTTAAACAATTAAATAACATTTTCAATGTTTTGCTGTGCAGAAGCTACAGAAGGAATGGAGAGGCTCTGAGGAACGCTTTTATGCTGTCTATGGAAAATATTAAATTACACAGAGTCCAAAATCCATCATAGCAATTTTCAGGCCATCATCAGAGGATTAAGTGCTTTATTTGCTCATTATTCTATGGCTCTAGCCCAGGATTTCTAACTCAGCATTACTGACATTTGGGGCCAGATAATTTTACCTTGTGCAGAGCTGTCCCTTGCATTGGAGAATGTTTAGAACAGCCCTCAGCACTCTCCCCACCAACTATGACAACGAAATATGTCTCCAAACATTGCCAAATGTCCCCTGAGGGGTAAAATCTCCCCCAGTGGTGAACCACTGGTCTACAGCAGGGAGGAAACAGTTCTGCATAAAGGGAGATTCTGCAGCTGCAAGGCCGCTGTGCTGTGTGAATCATCACATCACAATTAGGTTGAGGAGCTCCAGAGTCCAGCGTTAATATTTCATGTTTCCCAAAATGTGTCGTGTGCCATACAGAATAGAGAGGAACTGGTGTGTGCTATGTAAGGAAATGGTTTAAGAGATGCCCTCTGAGCAGGAGACTTCATGGCAGGACTTCTGCAAGCCTTGACTTTCTGCACATGGCCACTCCCGCAGAGTGGTTACAGTTTGCAGTTCTTTCTAAGTTTATTTGTGTGGAGCTAGATGTTTTGGATCTTAGCTCTACAGCCAAAACAAGAATCTGGGAAACTTGGCCCGGATAGAAGACATCTGCTAGTTCCCTGACTCGACTCTGGGGGCTCTTAGATGAGGGATCATTCTTTCATTCTTCTCCAGGGAGTCTGAAAGTTGTTGTGAGGGTAGAGAAGCAGATTTTTCACTATAGCCAGAGTCCCAGCTCCTGGAATGTCCCTCCTGGCCTGCCGTAGGCAGCTAGCTCAGTCTGGGGTCATTTTGACTCAGATCTGTTAGGCTATCCAAAAGGAACAGGGCTGAGCAAAGTCAACAGGGCAAGTCTAGCCACTTTGATAAAACCATTTGAAACAATCATATTTTGATTCCTAATTTTTTCTCAGATTTCCTCATCAGTTAAGCAGGTCACTTTGTCCCTAGGTCCCCGACTACATGTAACTAAGATTTTCTGTGATACCCCCTACCAAGTATCTGAAAGATGTCTACAGCGAAGATCTCCCTGCCCAGACTGAGCACCCTCACAGCATTTATGGACTTACAGTTCTCTCTTCCTGGGGAGGAGGCTGGGACAGTCAAAAGGGAGCCTTGGGCTCAGGGCAGCATGAGGAGCCAGGAGGTGCCAAATGGACCATGATGCGGTCAGCATCTAGGGTCATGATGAAGAGCTTGGCCTAGGAAGCCATTTGGCCAGGTCCAAATCACTGCACTGTGCCTGCCACTCACCAGGCAAGTGACCTTGAGCTAGCTAGCTCAAGTCAGTTTCCTGACTTATGTCAGTTTCCTCATCTGTAAAATGGGCTAAGAATGGACCTGTCTTACGGGGCTGCTGTGAAGAGTCATGAGCCAGCGCATGCGAAGTCCTCATAAAAGGTGCTGGCACAGAGCCAGGGCTCCAGAAATGGTGACAATTATTCGTGTGAGGGTGTGGGGGATCAAAGCAAAGAGTGCTTGAGGCAGGTATGGGGGCAGGGTCTAGAGAGCCAGAAAGGACCATGGCACCACGAATTTGGAGCTGGCTGAGCACTGGGCTTTTGTGCTCTTATGGGAGCTTGTCCCATTGGCTGGCCAGACCTATTTAAAGGGCTCAGCATGCAGCCAAGTTTCAGAATTCGGGATGAGATGAAGAAGCAAGAACCTCTCTCCAGCCTAACACCATCCACTTCCCCGGGGTTAGCTCCTGGGCAAGGGAAAGGCCATTCTTAGGGGGCGCCCTTTGGACCTGGTTCTCAGAAACAGCAGCAATGCCTAAACACCACGCCCTGCCTGGTGGTTTCCATTGATTCCATCAGCTGTAACTGCCAATGGCTGATTGTGTGTGTGTGTATATATAGACACACATAGTATAATATATATATTATATATATATGTATATATATACTATATATATAGTGTGTGTGTGTATGTGTGTATATATATGTAAAGTGAAGACAGGGTCTCTCTGTTGGCCAGGTTGGTCTTGAACTCTTGGCCTCAAGCCATCCTCCTACCTTGGCCTCTCAAAGTGCTAGGATTACAGGCATGAGCCACTGTGCCTGGCCTGCTTGTGTATATGTAAAAGCCACCAAAACACACAAACTGAGTGGCCTAAAACAACATAAATTTATTCTCTTACATTTCTGGAGGCCAGAAGTCCAAGCTCAAGATGTATGCAAGACTGTGTTCCCTCCTGAGGCTCTAGGGCAGAATCCATTTCTTATCTCTTTCAGCTTCTGATGACTCCAGAAATTTCTTTTTTAAAAACATATTGATACATAATAGTTGTACCTGTTGACTAGTGGCCACCTCATGCCAGTCTCTGCCTCTGTGGTCATATCACCTCATCCTCTTTTCTCTGTCTTCTTCTCTATATACCTGTTTTATAAGGGTTCTTGTAATTACATGTAAGGCCCAGCCAAATAAGCCAGGATCATCTCAAGATTCTTACTTTATTCATATCTGCCAGCCCATCTGGACACATAGGGTATGTACAAGTCCCAGAGATTAAGACACAGATCTCTTGGGGGCATCATTATTCAGCCTACCCCAGGGAGCATCCTAGGGAATGCCAAATAGAGCTCTTGACTTCACGTTGGTAAGCAGAATTCAGATAACTGGGAAATTAAGCAGGAGTTGGAAATAATTCTTCACAGTGCTCCTTCCCCTTTGCGAAGGATCAAGTTACCAGTACAGAGTCCCAGAAGTCATAGTAACAATAACTCACATGATGCTATGGTTTGAATGCTTGTCTTCTCCAAAATTCATGTTAAAACTTAACCTCCAATGTGGCAATATTGAGAAGTGGGGTCCTTAAGAGGTGATTGAGTTATGAGGGCTCTACTGTCACAAATGGATTAACTCATTTATAGATCCATGGATTAATAGATTAACAGGTTATTATGGGAGCGGGTCTCGTGATACTATAAGAAAAGGAAAGGAAACCAGAGCTAGTACCCTCAGCCCCCTTGCCATGTGCCATGTGATGCCCGGTACCCCTTCAGAACTCTGCAGAGGATCGCTTAAGCCTAGGAGTTTGAGAACAGCCTGGACAACATAGGGAGACTCTGTCTCTACAAAAATAAAAAAAATTAGCCGGGCATGGTGGCACACGCCTGTGGTCCCCGTTACTTGGGAGGCTGAGGTGGGAGGATCACTTGGGCCTGGAAGGTTGAGGCTGCAATGAGCCATGGTAACACCACAGCACTCCAGCCTAAGTGACAGAGTGAGACCCTGTCCCCACAAAAAAAAGAACTCTAGAGAGAGTTCCCACCAACAAGAAGGCTCTCATCAGATGTGCCCCTCAACCTTAGACTTCCCAGCCTCTAAAACTGTAAGAAATAAATGTGGCCAGGTGTGGTGGCTCATGCCTGTAATCCTAGCACTTTGGGAGGCCAATGCAGGTGGATCACCTGAGGTCAGAAGTTCAACCTTCTGGTCACCCAGCCTGGTCAACATGGTGAAACTCTGTATCTACTAAAAATACCAAAAAAATTAGCTGGGCTGGGCATGGCAGCTGGCACCTGTACTCCCAGCTACTTGGGAGGCTGAGGCAGGAGAATCACTTCAACCCGGGAAGCAGAGGTTGCAGTGAGCCAAGATCACACCATTGCACTCCAGCTTGGGTGACAAGAGCCAAACTCCCCTGAAAGGAAGAAGAGAAGAAGGGAAGAAGGGAAAAAGGGAAGGAAGGAAGGAAGAAAGGAAGGAAAGAAGGAAGGAAGGAAGGAAGGAAGGAAGGAAGGAAGGAAGGGAGGGAGGGAGGGAGGGAGGGAGAGAGGGAGGGAAGAAAGAAAGAAAAGAAAGAAAAGAAAAGAAAAGAAAGAAAGAAGGAAGGAAGGAAGGAAGGAAGGAAAGAAGGAAGGAAGGAAGGAGGGAAAGGAGAGAGAAGTGTTATTTCTTATAAATTGCCCAGTTTCAGTTTCAGGTATTTTGTTATAAGCAACAAAAAACCGACTAAGAAACATAAACTTTAACTCATTTAATTCTCACTAAAATTCTATAAGGTGGGTACATTTATTATCCTGACTTTTCACATGAGGTGAGGCACAGAGAGGTTAGATAATTTGCCCTAGGTCACACAGCTGTGAGTGGCAGAGCCAGGACTCAAGATGAGGGATCTGTCTCTCCCACCTTTTCCCCTTTCTAGATTCACAAACCCATCACTAATGGTGACTCTGATTTACAGATACAGCAGCATGGCCACCTATCACCTGCTCCTTAAAATCAAGCTCTGATTCATGAGCTAGCTGAAGCAGATATTCTTTCAGGGCTGGAAGGACAGCCTCCAAAGGGTGGGTGCAGTTCTCTTTGGGGAGGAGAAATAAGAAGCAATTGGGAGCTCACTCCGGGGTCTAGCAGATCACTGCAGCTCCAGCCCGCTCACATTGCCTCAGAGCTTTGGTTGGACTTCCCTTGGCCTCAAGGACACAGAGATAAATGAGCGAGGAGGCAGATTAACAGAAAGGGAAGCAATGAGAAATATGTTTTTTGAGCCCATGAGATGGAGCAGTGGGAAGAAGTCAGTCAACAATTCTTAAAACAAAAAATAAAATAAATTTAAAAAAGAAAAAAGAAACAATTCTTCAGCCTGCTTATGACAACCCTAGAATAGATTTCTGATAGAATTCTGATGATGAGTCAGCTCGTTCTGCTGAAGATGCATTTTGGGGAGAGTTGATGGTTCTGCATAATCCTATCATGAACACAGGCAGCCAGCACAAACGCAGTGCTGAGGTTTCAGAAATGAAGCCCATTCCAACAGTGAACACCAAAAAGCCATTTCCGAAAGCCCATGCCCTTCTTGGTCCAATCACTCCTACTCAGTGTTACTGCTCTGATGTTCTCATACTCAGAAACTGGTTAGAAGAATCAAGAAAGTCCACTGGATAAGGACCCAGACTTAATGTCTCTGAAAGTGCTCAACAAATACGTCTGGATTGTGAATTGCACAATTGCCTGTCAGAGGCAGATTTACCATGAAGCTGATGAAGCCTCAGCCCACTTCCCCTCACTTCCCCTGTGGATGCTGAGCACTGTAGAGTTGAGAAGGGAGCCAGGTTACAATCCAGAAATATTTCTACAGACAGCTGGGCACCGTGGCTCACACCTGTAATCCCAGTACTTTGGGAGGCCAAGACAAGCGAATGGCTTGAGCCCAGGAGTTCAAGACCAGCCTGGGGAACATGGAGAAACCCTGTCTCTATAAAAAGAAAAAAAAATACAAAAAATAGCCAGTTGTGGTGGAATGCACCTATAGTCCCAGCTGCATTATATATATGTATATACACACACACATACATACATACACACACACACACATATATATATATATTTCCACACAAGTTTGATAACTCAGAAAAAAGCCTTTGAGGCACCAGTAATTTGTTGATTCATTTTCATTCGAATTAACAGTTACTCTCATACCTGGTTTTGTATTCATAATTTTGTACTCTTTTTCTTAAAGATGGCCCTCCAGATCATATTAACTTCAGGTCTCACAAAACCTGAATCCTTCCATGTCACAGGAGAAATAGAACAGTATGAAGGAGGATTCTTCCAAACTCATCACAGCCATGGGGGAAAAAAAAAAACAATCTTGAGAAAATATTCTTTCTAGGACCCACGTCAAGGATAAGAACACTGAAAGAGACATATGGATCAAACAGATGCAAGTTTTAATTTAAAAGCCAAGTGCTATAGAAGTTCACTATAATGCTTTTCTAATTGTCTATGTGACAGAGTGCTCTCGAAAATGTTTTAAATGAGTGAGACCAACTTTACGAACTCCATGGATAGGATTCAAGTGCAATTCCTGTGTTCAAGGGATTTTCTTCCCCAAGTTTTGATACTAGTCTTTTGGAGTATGATGGAGCTTTGGCAGCAGGAAACGTGTTCGAGCATCTAATAATCAGTTATTTATAGAATATTTACTGTGTGCATAGCACTTCCGAGTGCTCCTTCAAATACTGAGGAGGATGCAAATGAAATCCAGGACAGATCCTTGCCCTCAGGAAACTTAGAGCTTAACTGAGAAGAAAATATGTGGCTCCAGCCCTTTTGCTGTTGTTCCATTTCTCTTTTGATGGTATAGCACAATGAGCAGTAATTCAGTTTCCAACAAAGAGATTTTTCCTGAGTGCCTGACAGCCCCATTCTCATTTTCCTCTCACTGTTTGGGATCCTAGGCCCCGATGACCAGGGCTTCATAAACCTCTGCAGGTCAACCATCCTAACCCAGGTGATGGGACTGGGGGGACCCCATCATACCTCTCCGTCTGACATGGGAATGTTGCTCAGGAATGAACAGCTCCAGGAAATGTGCAGGGGTTCAAATAATTAGAAAATACTTAATGGATTATCACCAAATTCCTCCCCAGGAGACCTCAGTATGAGCTCTCAAAACAGAAAGAGTGCCATTTCTCATAAAAGCTTAGTAACCAGTGAATTTAGCAAAATATAAATTCTGTGGCATGCAATTTAAATAGCTATACTTGAGAAGACTTGGCATCACTGCTTCTGGAGGAGAATTTGTGGCCAGATGCCAAAGGGAGACTAGTTATTTCAGCAGAAAGGACAGCAGTTATTTCTCATTATCATTTCAGTTCATCCTAACTCAGGAAAGCCCCAGGAAATTTAAGAGATGACAGAGTTGGAAAGAAGGAAGAATGGGAGGTAGGATTTCTGGAAATTTTAACATTATAGCAAACATATCATATCCAGAGAGCATGCAGATCAACTTCTCTTATACTGAGCTTGAGTAAGCTTGTGGTTCCCATTAGCTGTCTTTCCAGAAAAATACAGAAGGTAGTTCTCCTAAAACTATCATCCACTAGGTGTGAGATAAGGAGCACATTAATTCATCCAACGAATATTTATTGAGCATCTGTTGACCAGGTGTGGTGGCTGATGCCTGTAATCCCAACACTTTGGGAGGCTGAGGCGGGCAGATTACTTGAGGTCAGGAGTTCAAGACCAGCCTGACAAACGTGGTGAAACCCTGTCTCTACTAAAAATACAAAAATTAGCCAGGTGTGGTGGCAGACGCCTGTAATCCCAGCTACCTGGGAGACTGAGGCAGGAGAATCGCTTGAACCTGGGAGGTGGGGGTTGCAGTGAGCTGAAACCACGCCACTACACTCCAGCCTGGGTGACAAAGCAAGACTCAGTCTCAATATGTATATATATATATTTATTGAGCATCCGTTATGTGCTCAGGATGCTAAGGATTGAAGGGTTAAGCAGAAACAGAAATAGACTCTACCTTTGTGGTGTCTGGGGTGGATGAACACAAGCAAATGTGAAACTGTAAGGGCAGCATGAATAAAGGAGAAAGATACTGTGCAATGAAACACAGAAACAGAGACGTGGGACCTGTCTGGAGGCCAATGCAGACTTCCAAGGAATGAAGGCATGAGCTCGTAGACAAATGAGAAGGGTGTAAGGAGGCAAAGAGGAGGAAAATGTGCCCCACGCCAAGGAAATAGCTATTCCACGCACCCATGTTGGATAGATCATTGCCTTTGTAGCTGGGGTAGAAGAACATGAACCTAGACCACTGAGCCCAATAGAACTTTTCAAAATGATGAAAATGTTTTATCATCTGTGCTGTGCAAAAGGGTAGCCACTAGTTATATGTGGCTACTTAGCAATTAAAATGTGGTGGGTGTGGCTAGTGCAACTTTAATTTTTATTAGTTTAAATGTAATTAGTCATATGTGGCTCGTAGCTGTTGCATATTGGCCAGTGCAGGCCTAAGGAAGCTTGTTTTTATTTAACATCAATAAAGAGACATTGAGTGCTTGTGAGCAGGAGGCTAAAAGATTAGATTTGCATTTTGAAAAAGCAATCATTCTGGTTACAGTTAAGAGTGCTGATCAAAGAGAGTCCCAGTGGAACTTGCAGTTAGAAGACTTATTGGAAAAGTCCAGGTGACAGGCTAGAGTGATGGTGGTAGAGATGAGGGGTAGAGAGATTCAAGAGCTATTAAAGGAGATAACACTGATAAACTGTTTCTACACAGTTTGGTGATGCAGGGGACATTTTGGGAAGGGAGAGAGAAATTTCAAGGATAACTCCTGGAATTCTGACTCAGCTGCAGGTAGCTTCTGTATGCTTTGTGGCTAGTGGCTAAGACACTGAACTCACCCTTAGAAAGATCTAGAAGTGCCTGGGAGTTTTATTCTGTTAGAAACTCCTCACCCCTGCTCCCACCCCTACCCAAAAGATTTCCATGTCAAATCCCTGGAACCTTTGAATGTTACCTTATATGGAAAAAGGGCCTTTGCACATATGATTCAGTTAAGAATCTTGAGATGAAGAGATAATCCTGGATTATCTGGTTAGGTCCTTAATGCTTGCACAAGAATCCTTATAGGAGAGGAAAGAATAAACAGAAGAGGAAGAAACAAGGTCACCACAGAGGCAGAGATTAGCATGACGCAGCCACAAGCCAAGGGATGTCTGGAACCACCACAAGCTAAGAGAAACAAGGAATGGATTCTCCCCTAGAGAGTGAAACTCCCCTAGAGTCTTCAGAAAGCATAAAGTCCTGAAAATACCTTGATTGTGGACTTCTGGCCTCCAGAAGTATAACACAGTAAGTTTCTTTTATTTTATTTATTTATTTATTTATTTATTTTTAGAGATGGAGTCTCACTCTGTCACCCAGGCTGGAGTGCAGTGGCACAATCTCCGCTCACTGCAAGCTCCACCTCCCGGGTTCATGTCATTCTCCTGCCTCAGCCTTCTGAGCAGCTGGGACTACAGACACCAGTCACCACGCCCAGCTGATTTTTGTATTTTTAGTAAAGACAGGGTTTCACCGTGTTAGCCAGGATGGTCTCGATCTCCCGACATTGTGATCCACCCACCTCGGCCTCCCAAAGTGCTGGGATTACAGGCATAAGCCACCACGTCTGGCCATTTCTTTTATTTTAAATGACTGAGTTTGTGGTCATGTGTTATGGCAGCCTCCGTAAACTCAGACACTCCCCCTGTTCTCTCTTTCCCCAAGAGCAGTCACAGCCAACGACTGATTGACCAGAGTAAGAGTATGTATTAGTCCATTTTTGCACTGCTATAAAGAAATACCCAAGACTGAGTAATGTGTAAGAAAAGAGGTTTAACTGACTCACAGTTCCGCATGCCTGGGGAGCCTCAGGAAACTTACAATCATGGCAGGAGGTGAAGGAGAAGCAGGTACCTTCTTCGCAAGGTGGCAGGAGGGAGTGAGCGCAAGAACAAGGCAGTGCCACACTAAAACCATCAGCTCTCTTGAGAACTCACTCACTATCATGAGAACAACATGGGAGAAGCCACCCCCGTGATCCAGTCACCTTGACCTGGTCCCTTCGTTGACACGTGGGGATTGCAATTCGAGATGAGACTTGGGTGGGGATGCAGAGCCAAACCATATCAGAGTACAAAGGCTCAGCTCCTTTGCTTCAATGCAGGACAAACTTTCAGGTATAACAAGCCTAATAGCTCCCCAAAGGATCAGACCAAGACCAGGACTTCTTTGTCTGGCTTCTTCCTCCCCCATCCTCACTTTCTTACTAGTTTCTCCAGGGAGCACCTTCATAATAAATCACCTGCTCCTAAACCAAAAGCCCATGGCCAGCTTCAGGGAGAACCTGACCTATGACAGGTGGCCTTCACTGGGCAGAACAGAAGCCACACCTGAGGCCCAGGCTTAGAGAGATAATCAAGAGTTTAGTTTTAAACATGTTGAATGTGGATGCTTTTAAGGCAGGGGTTGGCAAACTGTGGCCTGTAGACGAAATCTGGCCCATGACCACTTGATTTTGTAAAAACAAACAAAAAAAGCAGCATTAGAACATAGCTTTGCCTGTTCATTTACAGATTGCCTAAGGCTCCTTTCATGCAATAACAGCAAGGTTTGGACAGTTGAGACAGAGACCATATGGTCCACGAAGGCTAAAATATTTGCTATCTTGTCCTTTACAGATATGAGCAGCGGAATTTATGAGTCTACAGCTGAAAGAGCTGGAAGAAAACATATATGAGTCCTTTGCACACAAGTGATCATTGAAGCTGGGGGGTGGATGCGATCACATCCAAAGCAAAGCTAGAGGGAGAAAGAAAAAGAGCCAGAACAGAAGCTTTCAGAATTGTAGTATTTAATGATGGACCAAGGTAGACTGAAAAGGAGACACAGACTAAGTGGCCAAAGATGCAGAAGTAAATCCAAGGAAGTTCCTTAAAATTTGAAACATCAGAAAAACATCTTTCATGTTGACCATTTATTATGTCTGAAGACAATGAAAGCTTTTATTTTCTCCTGGAAAGTCAGAATTTAAAACTACCCATCAAAAGAAATGTATTTTCTCCAGGGCAATCAAAATGATTTTGAATAAAATTTTTATGGAGTTAGTTTGTTCCAATGCAACTAAAAACATAGAGAGATATATTGTATACCTATGCAAACCCTTAGCTCTGAACTATCCAGTGATGTTCAAACTCATAGAGAAGTGTCTAATCCTGACTAACCCTTTTGCTATTTTCCTTCTTTGACCCTGCTGTACCATTGCCTCACTCCTGGGGAATTCCTTTATTTAGAAAGTTTTCTTTGTACACAACTTGGAGCGAAATACTCTGAAAAAGACCATACTTGTCTTGGATTATAAACCATCAAACCCCTAAAATATTTCATAACCCACTAATACCAAAAATATACTCAGGCCATAGTAGCTGCGTATGTCAGTACTAGTGGAGAGCTTCCAACTTCTTTCCATAATAAACTTTAAGTACCTTCTGTGCACAAGGTGCTGTGCTAAGTTTTGGAAGGGGCACAAAGTTGAGTAAGACATTGCCTCTGCCCGCCCTCAGTTAGAAGAAATGAGAAATGTGCCCAAATCACTATTACTCAAAATATGGTAAGAACAATAAAAGAAATTGGAGTTTTATGAAAATTTGGGGGAGTGAGAAAGAAAGCTCACATCTAGTTGGTTGTAGGACTGGAAAAGGTTCAAGGAGGAAGTTCCATGGGAGTTTGGCTGGGAGGAATTTCTGGAGATGAAAATGTAGAAGAAGGCATTCCAAGGTGATGGAACAGCATGAGGTGGGAGGAAAGTACAGGAAAACTAAACATAGAACTTAGGTAGGAGGGCAACGGGTGGGGAGGAAGATTTAAAAAACTAAAACATTTGGGGAAATGCTAAAGTAGGAATTTGGATGAGAGTTCATGGACAGCGAGGACCTATTGAAGGATTACGTAGGAGGGAAATAAGTGCTTGGAACTGGCCCTGGACAGTGAATTTGGCAGTGAAGGAGGCCTGGAGCGGAGAAGGGAAGAAGACTGAGGTCGTGAATATCAGTAAAGAGACTATTCCAGGATCCAGATAAGAGGGTTAAGGCACAGGCAACAGAAAAAAAAGGGGGGGGGGGGGGATTCAGAGGTAATGGATGGCCAGGATGGTGGCTCATGCCTGTAATCCCAGCACTTTGGGAGGCAGATCAGTTGAGGTCCGGAGTTCAAAACCAGACTGGCCAACAAGGTGAAACGCCATCTCTACTAAAAATAACAAAAGTTAGCAGTGCGTGCTGGCACGCACCTGTAATCCTAGCTACTTGGGAGGCTAATGCAGGAGAATTGCTTGAACCCAGGAAGCAGAGGTTGCAGTGAACCAAGACCGGGCCACTGCACTCCAGCCTGGGCGACAGAGCAAGACTCCATCTCAAAAAAAAAAGGGGTAACGGAGGTTAAACTCCAGGATTTAGAAATGATTGAGAAAAGGCAGGAACCAAAGATGTCTGTGCTCTGTAGCTGGGAGAACTTAGAACTTAGCTCTATAGTTTTGGAGGGGAACAAACGGGGCTCTCGACTTCCCCTTCTGCTACTGCCCCACTTCTCCACTGTAACACCCATTGGAGAGGATTGCTGTGTCTATATTTGCATGGTGAGGTATCAAAATTAGTCCGAAGGGGTTTGACGTCAACCCACAAAGAACTGTTAAATAAAACAGCCATAAATCTGTGCTCTAAAACTAAGTTGGAGGTGGGAGTCCAATCCTATTCCTTCTATTTCCTCAATACAAGGAAATTGATGCACTGGGGAAGATTTTCAAACCTGAAGCCCTGTGGTTAGTGATGAGGAGCATGCGGAGCCGCCCAGTCTTCTGAGAACCTTCCAAATCCTCCCTGAGCCCTCTGAGTCACAGCCGTCTCCCCTCCCTGCCTGGAGCACTCGCAGCACCCCAGTGACTCTGCCTTCAAGGTCCCAGAAGAAAACAGGGTACAGATTGGCAACCTCCTCATGCCTTCAGCTCCCATATCCCAGGAAGCAAATGTAACTCCAGGCTCCCACTTAAGCCACCTAAGCTCCATTTCCAGGCTTCCTGCCTTCCCCCATGCCTGCAGACACCCACCTCCTAAGGCCCAAGCCCTGACCTGCCTTGGTTTTCCCTCTAATGCCTTGATAACCTGCCTATTGCTTACTCTGCACACCAAGAGACCACAGAAAAGCTACAGCAGGATTCCAAGGTCCCTCGGATGATCTGCAGTCTCACACACATGCCAAGGCATGCAAATGGTGGTGGTGTCTAATGCAAGTATGACATAGATGCCATTCCCTTGCTTATGGGATGTTCCAAGGGATTTTGCGGTGGCTTGCAAAGCTGGTTGTTTCTGGTTACCCAGTAGAACAGTGTTTCTGAAAAAAATCATCATCCACCTGGTCTCTCATCTTTATAAGTGGTAAAAATCATAATTAAAAATAGCCACCATTCTTGGATGCCTACTCTGTGGTTGAATATTACTGCACTTAATTCCGATGGTATACAAGGAGGTAGTATCAGCATTCCCCATTTCCTACAATGGGTAAACTGAAACTCAGAGGGCTTAAACTACTTTTTAAGCCTGTACCTTATCTTCAGTCTTCTCATTTGCAAATTGTGAATAAGAATATGTATTTCACTGGGGGCTGCAGGATCACATGAGACATTGTGTTCATAGCAATGACACTAGCATTGATTTTTGATGCTCCACTGGTGAGGGGCAGAACCAGGTCCTTGTGACACAGACTCTGCATCCATTTCTGTTATTGCACTACTGATTAGTTCTTGTTCGAATCGCTGTGCATTTGGTGACCCTCTCACCTCATTACAATAGGGGTCGAACTGTGTCATTGTCATCATTGTCACCAACCAGTGACACCAAAACAGAGCCCTCTGTTTGGCCTTTGTGTTGTTTATCCTTTATTTGGGAGAGTCAAAGAAAGGTTAATGCTAGAGATGGAGACATTTGAGATGCTCCTTGAAGGACTTCTGTAGGTGAAGATTGATACTGAAATGGACTGAAATCTTGGAAGCATCCTAAGAAAAAGAGTTAGGGAGATTTAGAGAGGTTAAAAAAACAACAACGGTAACTCTAAGTTAGTCTGGTGATGAAACAAGGGTACTGCGTGATAATGAAGGTTATTGAGAAAGATGCCTATCATGTTGACTCACCTATAAGATCATCTTAGGAAAATGGTTTTGTTTGTTTAAGAAAAAAAAAAAGTCAGAGGTAAGTGCTCTCGACGCTCTGCTCCTGGAACTCCCGCAGGACTGCCTGGGGACAGGGACTGCTGTGGCGCTCGGTCCTCCACTGCGGACCTCTCCTGAGTGGGTGCGCTGAGTCATGGAGGGCACAGAGCTGGCCGGGAAGATACTCTCCGCCTGGCTGACGCTGGTTCTCGGCTTCATCCTTCTGCGTTCGGTCTGCGGAGTGTCTCTGGGCATCTCCGAGATCTACATGAAGATCCTGGTGAAAACTTTAGAGTGGGCCACAATACGAATTGAAAAAGAAACCCCAAAGGAGTCAATTCTTAAAAACTCTGCTTCTGTTGGTATTATCCAAAGAGGTAAGTCACCCATGGAAAAAGGGCTCTCTGGTCTACGAGGAAGGGACTTTGAGCTGTCTGACGTGTTTTATTTCTCCAAGAAGGGATTGGAAGCCATTGTGGAAGATGAAGTGACCCAGAGGTTTTCCTCAGAGGAGCTAGTGTCATGGAATCTCCTCACAAGAACCAATGCAAATTTCCAGTACATCAGTCTGCGGCTCACTATGGTGTGGGTGCTGGGCGTCATAGTGCGCTATTGTGTCCTACTGCCTCTGAGGGTTACCTTGGGTTTCATTGGGATCAGTTTGCTGGTTATAGGAACTACACTGGTTGGGCAGCTACCAGACAGCAGCTTCAAAAACTGACTGAGTGAACTGGTCCATCTAACTTGCTGCCGGATCTATCCGCGATCCCCCTCTGGTACCATTCATTATCATAACAAGCAGTACAGACCCCAGAAGGGAGGCATTTGTGTTGCCAACCATACTTCCCTAATTGATATTTTAATCTTGACAACAGATGGATGTTATGCTATGGTTGGCCAGGTTCTTGGTGGCTTGATGAGAATTATTCAGAGAGTTATGGTCAAGGCTTGTTCTCATGTCTGGTTTGAATGCTCAGAAATGAAGGATTGACACCTGGTTACTAAGAGACTAAAAGAACATATTGCTGATAAGAAGAAATGACCCATATTAATTTTTCCTGAAGGAACGTGTATCAACAATACTTTGGTCATGATGTTTAAAAAGGGGAGCTTTGAAATTGGAGGAACCATACATCCAGTTGCAATTAAGTATAACCCTCAGTTTGGTGATGCATTTTGGAACAGCAGTAAGTACAACATGGTGAGCTACCTGCTTTGAATGATGACCAGCTGGGCCATCGTCGGTGACATGTGGTACATGCCCCCCATAACCAGAAAGGAAGGAGAAGATACAGTCCAGTTTGCTAACAGGGTTAAGTCTGCTATTGCTATACAAGGAGGCCTGACTGAACTTCCCTGGGATGGAGGACTAAAGAGAGCAAAGGTGAAGGACACCTTCAAGGAGGGGCAGCAGAAAAATTACAGCAAGATGATTGTGGGCAATGGATCTCCCAGCTAAGAAGACACATGACAGCCTTTAGATCTAGAACTGGCCCTTAGAAATGGAATGGCTTTATTTTTTGTTTTGTTTTATTGTTTTATTTTTATCATTGTTAATTTTTTCTACAGAATGATTGTCTCTACCTCTTTATGCCAGAGGCAGAACCTACAGGTGCCCTTTTTGGCTTTTGTTGTTGTAGTAACATTAGCCCCGTGGACTGTAAGGTGGTTTACTGAGTTAAAACAGATCCTGCTTTTGTAAAATGATGGCGTCACTGTTGACTGAATGAAATATTTGTGCAGAAAAAAGTGCTTGTAAAGTGTGTTTGGAACTCATTGATAGGGTAACTCTCCAAAAATGCCCAAACTCTCTTTCTATAATTAGCCTTGCCACTTTCTTCAGTCACATAAATGGTGAGATTACACATCAGTACAAGATGACCGTCATGGTTATGGTCTACTGCAAGGTTGAAAGGAAAAATGGAGGATTGTATTTAGGAAAAGGGACAACTTTGTGGCCACCTGCTGTGAAAGTCGAAAGGAAATGTAAATTAGTGTTATTAGTGTGTTGGAAGAGAAATACTATTCAGTAAGCTTCGCCAAAGAAAAGTGAGTCAAAGTTAATGTGTGCGTGTGCATTTATATGTAGGCAGCTCATAGACCACATTTTAGCCAGCAATTGATAACAAAGAGCTTAGTTTTCCTTGTTTGAATGCTATAGATCTATACCTAGTACCCCTCCCATCTACTGATTTGTTTGTTTTTATAACCAAATACATTTTCAGATAGAAGGAGCCTTAAAATAAATCACATTGAGTAACTTCAGTATGAATGAATGAGAGTGTGTAGAGCTACCCCTCACCCTCCACCCATTTGTGGTTTATTCCCGAATTTTCTCAGTCTCTTAAACAGAAAAAATGACTGATACAATTACCTTTTGGAAACTGAGCCTTAATTTTTTTTAGAGGAGGAAATAAGTTTTCCCCAACTCACACATCATAAGCAATGTTTGACAGCAATATGATGCCGTTGTAAACTCCTGAGAGTATTGTATCTGTTCTGGTAACCATGTACAGAATGTGAAACTGTCTTATGAATTCTATATTCATACAACTGTCTTATAAATATAACTATCTTATAAATATAATTCTATATTCATATAACTGTCTTATAAATTCTATATTTCTAAAAAAAAGAAAAGTCCCTAATAACTGTGGACGTAGGGAACACATTTCAGAGTCTTGCGTGGACATCATGGGGCAGATGAGCTTCTGTCCTTCCAGGGTATGGGCTGTGAGAAGTGGAAGCTGACACCATCTCCCAGAGCCAGTGCAAGTATGTGGCACATCAGGAGGGGGTTTGCATCTTTCTTTTCTTTTTTTTTTGGAAACGGAGTCTCATTCTTGTCACCTCGGCTGGAGTGCAGTGTCACAATCTCAGCTCACTACAACCTCCGCCTTCCGAGTTCAAGCAATTCTCCTGCCTCAGCCTCCCAAGTAGCTGGGATTACAGGCACTCGCCACCACAGCCGGCTAATTTTTTATTTTTAGTAGAGACGGGATTTCACCATGTTGGCTAGGCTGGTCTTGAACTCCTGACCTCAGGTGATCTTCCCACCTCAGCCTCCCAAAGTGCTGGGATTCCAGGCATGAGCCACCATACCCCACAGTTTGCATCTTTCAAAGGGCAGCTTAAAAACTTGATCCTAACCAGCTGGAGGAAAGGGATCCATTCCGTTCAGATAACTAAGTCCAAGTATGATGGCTGCATCCAGGTACCCAGATGAGACTTTTGAGTGACCTCTTGCCCTCTGTTGCTTACTTCACTGTTCAGTTTTCCTCAGTGGTGGCAATACCAGGCAGGCTTTCTGGTCACTGGCAGCTCTTCATGTACGGTCTTCTCATAGCTGAGAATCCCAGAAAAGGAGAACAGCTCTTCTCTGCTATCCTTTGAAAAATCTTTAAGAATCCTCAGATTGATAAAGCTTGGGTCATTTGCACATGCTCGAATTAACCACAGGGACTCAAGGAGATGGGGCATTGTGATCTGAAATTGTGGGTCACAGATCACGCAAGTACAAGAGGAAATTTTTTTTTCATTTTCTTTTTTTTTTTGCCAGATCTTGGAAATGCAATTCAAATGAGAAGATGTAATGCTTTAAAAAAAAAAAAAAAAAAAGGTGGGGGGATGGAAAAGGGTGCTAGATGGGGAGACACATGAGGAGTGAGAAAGAGGTATGCAAAAACAATTTTCAGTGTCATTTGTTTAATTGCACAATTACAGAAATATATGAAGTAAAAATGAAGCTACTGATGCATACCCCCAAGGGGCACCATCATTGAGTTTGGTAGGTGTTCTTTTCATGCACACTAAATGTGTTTATGTCTATATAAGCACCTGTATATGATATTTTTAGCAAAAAGAAAAAGACCCACTCTGCAACTGTTCTGAAATTAGACATCTTTCTACGTCACTACATATAGAGATATCTCTTAAATACCCCCGTCCTAGATATTTCTCTTTTCTTCAGATTTTACATTTACAAACAATGGTGAACATCTTTGAATATATTTTCTTGCAGAGTTGTGCAAATCATTCTACAGGATAAGTTGCAGAAGTGAAATTGCTAAGTCAAAGGGTATACTCATTACACGTTTTGAAATGTACTGGGGGCCGGGTGCAGTGGCTCACGCCTGTAATCCCAACACTTTGAGAGGCCAGTGGATCATGTGAGGTCAGAGGTTCAAGACCATCCTGGCCAACATGGTGAAACCCTGTCTCTACTAAAAAAACAAAAATTAGCCAGGCATGGTGGCACGCACCTGTAATCCCAGCTACTCAGGAGGCTGAGGCAGGAGAATTGCTTGAATCCGGGAGGCAGAGGTTGCACTGAGCCAAGATCATGCCACTGAACTCCAGCCTGGGCAACAGAGGGAGACTCCATAAAAATAAAAAGAAAAAGAAAAAAGAAAAAAAGAAATGTACTGGGAAATTACCCTCTAGAATGACATGCCAACTACACTCTCGTCAATAATTCAAGAAGGCATTATAATAACGCTACTTGCTAAGCCTGTTTAAAACTTTTTAAGGTTCCCATTTTGAAAGAGTTTTTATAATTGTGAAATTCATGTGGATAAGTATACAAGTTGGATTATATAGGAAAACTCTTTAAAAAAAAAAAAAAAAAAAAAGAGCAATCAAAAAGACTAGCCCCACCAGCTGTTAAAGTGTTTTATCAAGTTAAAAAAGTTCAACAGCATTGCCTTGGAATATGGCCAGACAGAACATGAAACAGAATGGAGCTTCCAGAAATAGACCCAAATACGAATGGAAATGCTTTGTCTGATAAAAATGACGTTTCAAATCAGTGAAATTAAAAAATAAATTTGTTTAGTAAATGATTGTTAGAGAACTAGCTAGTCACCTGGGAGGGCGGAAAAAGGTGAACCCATACCTAACACGTTTTATCTAAATAAATTCTAGACCTCTCGGATATTTAAATGGAAAAAAATGATTATGTTTTTAAAATAAAAGTAAATGTTAGTAAAGTAAGGGAAAGCCGGCTGGAGACATACAGACCTGGTCAACAATTTGCCCCTGCCCTTGATTTTCATCAAATGCTAGATCTAAAGCAGCTTTGACATTTGTCACTTTGGATAATTATACCAACAGTACAGATTGCTCCTTTGTCTTGGAGGGGGCGGAATGGACTGATGGCGGCTGGACTCCTGAGCCTGCTGCTGACCTTTAGGGGAGGAATAAGTTTCAGTCCCCTTCCCCCACCCCAAGCTGGAAGGCTGGCTGAGGGCTTGCTGTCTTGGGAGAGAAGTCCCAGCCATCTTTCTACTGCTCTTGGAGACCAAAGCCTTAAAATAATAAGGTATTCTAGCTGGGTGCAGCGGCTCATGCCTACAATCCCAGCACTCTGGGGGGCCAAAACAGGAGCATCACTTGAGCCTAGGAGATCAAGATCAGCCTGGGCAACATATGGAGACCTGTCTCTACAAAAAATAAAAAAAATTAGCCAGGCATAATGGCACATACCTGTAGTCCCAGCTACTCGGGAGACTGAGGTGGGAGGATTGCTTAAGCCCAGGAAGTTAAGGCTACAGTGAACTGTGGCAGTGCCACTATACTCCAGCCTGGGCAACAGAGCAAGACCTTGTCTCAAATAATAATAATAACAATAATAATAATAACAATAATGTGTTCCTTTGCTTTGCCTTGTCTCCTCCATTCATATACATCCCCAGAGTAATATGTGTGCAGGGGGATTTAATATTGCCTCACATTGACCAGCTCACTTCTTCATTTGCATTAACAGCACAGGGCAGAGAACACAAACTGGATGTCAATTGTTGTTGTCGTTGTTGTTGTTGTTGTTGTTGTTGTTTGGCCCACACAGGAAATTTTTTAATTTGAGTCAACCCTTTTTTTTTTTTTTTGGACTTGTATTTTAGAATCAGGGGTTCACGTGCAGGCCTGCTGCAAAGGTATGCCATGGGATGCCAAGGTGTACGAATGAATCTGTCACCAAGGTAGCGAGCTTAGCACCCGATAGGCAGTTTTTTTCAATCCAACCCCCTTTCCCTTCCCCCTCTAATAATCCCCAGTGTCTGATGCTCCCGTTTATGTCCATGTGTACCCAGTAGTTAGCTCCCACTTGTGAGAACATGCAACATTTGGTTTTCTGTTTCTGCATTAGTTCACTTAGGAGAATGGTTTCCAGCTGCATCCGTGTTGCTGCAAAGGACATGGTTTCATGCTTTTTTTATGGTTGCATAAAATGGTGTATATGTCCCACATTTTCTTTATCCAATCCATCATGGATGGGCACCTAGGTTGATTCCACGCCTTTGCTATTGTGAATAGCGCTGTGATGAAAATACAGGTGCGTGTGTCTTTTTGGTAGAACGGTTTATTTTCCGTCGGGTATATGCCAGTAGTGGGATTGCTGGCTCAAATGGTAGCTCAACTCTTCATTCTTGAGTCAACACTTGGAAGGAGAATCCAAATCCTGATCAAAGTCTGGATTCTAGCTTCTCTTGAACACTAGAATAAATGATTTCCCTGGAAATTATAAGTTTCATATGAACAGAAACATTGTAGATGTGTACACAGCCCTAGCTCCAATATATAAATCAGTATCTAGTATCTCAACAAATAGTTGATGAATGAGTGAATGGATGAATAAACAATGTCAGAACAACTCTACAATCAGCTGAAACTTAGTAGCGGCTGTTCCCCTTTACATGGAGAGTGTGCTCTCTAGTTTGCCACACTCCCTACCCCTCCTGCCTGCATTCTTCACTCATGCTGTCTGCCTGTTTCTGCAGGTATTCTATAGGTATTTAAGTCTGTGGACCCTCTTGCCATGATAGTTCTGCAGCCTGTACCTGTTTTGTTAAGTGACCCTGGGGAACTCAGAAATATAAGTCCCATCTGAAAGCTGATTAACCACTTTAATGACAAAATAAAAATCTAAAACTTACATGAGGGGCAGTGGCTCACATGTATAATCTCAAGAATTTAGGAGACTGATGTGGGAGAACTGCTTGAGGCCAGGGATTCAAGACCAGCCTGGGCAACAAAACAAGACTCTATCTCTGGGAAAAAAAAAAAAAAAAAGTAATTAGCTGGGATTTGTAGGGCATGCCTGTAGTCCTAACTGCTTGGGAGGCTGAGGCAGGAGGATTGTTCAAGGCCGGGAATTCGAGATTGCAGTGAGATGTGACTGTGCCACTGCACTTCAGCCTGGATGACAGAGCAAGACCCTCATCTCTAAAAACAAACAAACAAACAAGAACACTTATATGAATAGTTTCCTAGAGCTAATAAAAAATATTACTTAGGGTTATTTTTAAAAGAAATAAAAGCATATGCTTAAAATAAGAGCATTTAGCTTTTGAGCCTCTCTGTGAACAAAATATGCATTTGTTTTTTAGTTCTGAGTACAAATTATCACAAACTTAGACACTTAGAGCAACACCCCATTTGCCCTATAGGTCAGAAGTCTGGGATAATGTTTCAGGCCATTTTTGTGTTGCTATAAAGAAATATCTGGCCAGGCATGGTGGCTCACGCCTGTAATCCCAGCACTTTGGGTGGCCAAGGCAGGCAGATCACCTGAGGTCAGGAGTTTGAGACAACCCTGGTCAAGATGGTAAAACCCCATCTCTACCAAAAATAAAAAATTAGCCAGGCATGGTGGCATGCACCTGTAATCCCAGCTACTCAGGAGGCTGAGGCAGGAGAATCGCTTGAACCCGGGAGGTGGAGGTAGCAGTGAGCCAGTGAGCCAGGATCGTGTCATTGCACTCCAGCCTCGGCAACAAGAGCAAAACTTCGAAGAAAGATGAAAGAAGGAAGGAAGGAGGAAGGAAGGAAGGAAGAAGGAAGGAAGGAAGGAAGGAAGGGGAAGAAAGAGAGAAAGAAAGAGAGAGAGAGAGAGAAAGAAAGAAAGAAAGAGAAAGAGAAGGAAAGAAAGAAAGAGAAAGAAAGAAAGAAAAAGAGAGAGAGAGAAAGAAAGAAAGAAAGAAAGAAAAAGAAAGAAAGAAGAAAAAGAAAGAAAGAAAGAGAAAGAGAGAGAGAGAGACCTGAAACTGGGTAATTTATTTTAAAAAAAAAGAGATTTAATTAGATCATGGTTCTACAGGCTGTACAGGAAGCATGCTGCTTCTGGTGAGGTCCTCAGAAAACTTACTCATGGCAGAAGGTGATACAGAACATGCACACCACATGACAAGAGCAGGAGCACAAGAGAGTGAGCGGGGAGGCGCTATATGCCTTTAAACACCCAGATCTCACATGAACTCTGGGCAAGACTTCACTCATCACCAAGGAGATGGTGCTAAGCCATTCATGAGGGACCCACTTCTATGTTACAGTTAGCTCCCACCAGGCTCTGCCTTCAACACTGGTGACTACATTTCAACATGAGATTTGGAGGGGACAAACATCCACAACATATCAGATGGTATGACTCATTTTCTGCTAGGATCTCACAAGACTAAAATCAAGGCATTGGTTGGCTACATTCTCATCAGCAGCTCAGGGGTCCTCCTTCAAGCTCATTCTCGTTGTTGGTAGAATTCAGTTCCTTGCCCCCATCTCCTTGCTGGTTTCAGTCGGGAAGCATTCTCAGCTCTTCATGGCAGCTCTCTGGTCCTTCCACTTGACCTTCTCCATCTTCAAAGCCAACAATAGTGTGTCAAATCTTTCTGATGCTCTGGATCTTTTGGACTTCTGATAACAGCCAGAAAAAAAATTTTACTTTCAAGGGCTCATGCGATTCAATCAGGCCCACCTTGACAACCTCCCTAAATTCAACTCTGCTGTGAACACGGCATAATCATGGAGTGAGAGCTCTTCATAGTCACAGGTTCTGGAAATGAGGGCATGGAATCTTAGAAGCCAATTTTAGAATCCTGCTTACCATAAAATCATATTTTCTTAGAGATATGTGACATGATTTCCCAAAGATTTTCAGTGTTGGGTTACATTGATACAAGGAAAACGCCATGAATGGGGGTGGTAATTACCATATTCTCCTCTGCACTGGGCAGTCATGTCTGGGTTATATTACACTTCATTCTGGGTGTCAGAAATAGGAGAGAAATGGTGAAGCAAAACCGCCTTAGTTTGTTTGGGGTGTCATAACCAATACTATAAACTAGGTGACTTGTAAACAACAGAAATGTGTTTCTCACAGTTCTGGAGGCTGAGAAGTCCAACACCAGGGTGCTGGCAGATTCCATTTCTTCTAGTGAGGCCTCTCTTGCTGGTACACAGATACGGTCTTCTTGCTATAACCTGACATGGCAGAAGGGGTGAGGGATTTCTCTGGGGTCTCTCTTATGAGGACATTAATCCCATTCATGAGGGTTACCCCCTCCCCAGAGGCCCCACCTCCAATACTATCACCTTGGAGGTTAAAATTTCAACATATGAATCTGAAGGAAACATAAACATTCAGTCCATTACAATCACTAAGATCACAAATGGATTCAAATCCCTATGGTATATTTTATTTCCTTCCCCATAATACATCTATTTTTATTTTGATAGAAAAGTAACTTTTTCTATTTTTAAGTCAGAGTCTCGCTCTGTCATCCAGGCTGGAGTGCAGTGGCGCGATCACAGCTCGCTGCAACCTCTGCCTCCCGGGTTCAAGTGATTCTCCTGCCTCAGCCTCTCAAGTAGCTGGGATTACAGGTACGCACCACCACGCCTGGCTAATTTTTGTATTTTTAGTAGAGACGGGGCTTTATCATTGTTGTCCAGGCTGGTCTCAAACTCCTGGCCTCAGGTGATCTGCCTCAGCCTCCCAATGTGGTAATTTTTACAACTCTCCACCAATGAGAAAATTGAACACTCCCAGATCTGCCATGTTTGTTTTGTTTTTCACCCCACCCCAGACCTGAGTGGTATACTATCACAGTTTGAGAAACAGGGATATATAGGAACTGCAAAACCCTGCCCCTATAATCCCACCTACCTCTCCCAGTCAGCTTTTCCCAGCCAGATGACCTCGTACTGATTTGCCTTCCCTTCCAATCCGGAGGCCTCCATCTTCTCATTCAACAGTGCATTTATTCAACCTGCCTCTCTCATCCCCAGATACACCTGTTTCTTGCCTACCTCTCATAGTGCTCATGTTGTCCTTAATGCAGGAGTACCCTCCCTGTCCCCTTCAAGCCAAACACCCCCTGGACTTTAGGATCCAGCTGAAGTCTGCCTTCTTCACTGTGGTTGTCCTCAGGCTACTTCATCATAGATTCATCTTTTCCCTTCTCCAAAATGTTAAGGCGTTTCCATCTGAGCCACGTTTAGCAGTTGACTTATAACAGCCTTGTATTTTGCTCTGATTATTTCATAGACTTACAACTTGTCTCCCAAATTACAGTCTACATCTCTAAATGGTAGCACCATCATTTTTTATTTTTCTCTTTTTTTCCTGGCAGAAAAGGCTACCCAAGCAGAACAAACAGTAAATGGCTCATTAATGCTTCTTTTCTTTTATAATCTAACTCAGCTTCCAGCCCCACTAAAAGATCTGCACCCTCTCTTCTTGTTATTCTCACCAATTGCCTTCTCTCCTCTATCTTCTGATTCCCTGGAACACAAAATACTGGGAAATGTAAGATAGAGAGTTTTAATGGGAAAGTGCACAAAGAGACCCACAGTCTCACCCTGAGATCCCGGATTATATGAGGCCCCTAGTTTTATTCTTAGCAGTCTGCCTTTTTTCCTTCCCAGGATTTGTCCTGGTTTGTAATTAAGTATTTGTGTATGATACTGTATAACTGTGTGTTTTACTCACTAGAGTGTAAGCTCTCTGAGGGTAAGAAAGGACCCCACAGGTGTTTTGCTTCCCATGATATCCTAAGCACAGCTTAAAGCCTAGCCCTCATTAGATGCTTAATACACTTGTGGAATAAACGAAAGGATGCATGAAAACTGCAGACAAGGTATCTTGGTGTGTCTTTGCATTCTTGTTCCTCTAATGAACAACTATCTGGCTCTTTCAGGCGACACAAGATGTACAGAGAGCAGATGAACCTCACCTCCCTGGACCCCCCACTGCAGCTCCGACTCGAGGCCAGTTGGGTCCAGTTCCACCTGGGTATTAACCGCCATGGGCTCTACTCCCGGTCCAGTCCTGTTGTCAGCAAACTTCTGCAAGATATGAGGCACTTTCCCACCATCAGTGCTGGTAAGGTTCATGGGATCAGGCAAGGGGGACTGACTTTCTCCCAGAGAGTCTGGGTAAACGCATCCCAGGCCAGGCTCCAGAGTGGAACATTAAAGGCTTGACATTGACACCTGAGAGACAGAAAAGGAACATACACATCGATCTTTTTCCCTCTGAAAGAGAATTTCGTCCTGATCCCATGAGGAGGTATGTTGTTGTTTGGTACACCTAAAGGAAGGTGATCACTACCATTTATTGAGTGCTGCTTTTGAAGCAGGCGACGCATTCTCTTTCACCCAAAGACCTTGTGGCATGGATATTACCACTGCCATTTTACAGATAGGGAAACTGAGACTCAGAAAGGTTGAGTAACTTGGCCAAGGACCTAGGGGGTGGAGCTGGGATTCAAACACAGGTCTGCTGATACCAAGTCTGTGCTGCAAGCACTGAGACAATCAAAATGACACAGCGAATTATTAGCAAATTAAAAGCAGACTCAGTCTCCCAGCCAGGTATTGCTGGAGTGTCCACTGAAGGGCTAGAAAGCAGGGGTCTGGGACAGAGCAGGGAAGGAGGCTGCAGCCTCCTGGGCTCCAAGAGATCTCCCACAGAGTGGTCAAGGGCCACAGGCTACATCACAGTCTCCCCTCTGGTGCTCTGAACCAGAGTCAAGGGACCCCCATATTGTAGGCTCTCCCAGGAATAAGACTGGAAGTTCTCATCGCCCTTCTCCTCCTTTGCAGATTACAGTCAGGATGAGAAAGCCTTGCTGGGGGCGTGTGACTGCACCCAGAGTAAGTGACCTGGCCCCGCCCCCACCCAGCCTCTTCACCTTCACATCTGTGCAAACCCCAAAATCCACTCCAGTGGCAACCTTGGGCAAGAGTGGAAGGAGTATGGCTCTCTGTGTAACCTCTGAGAACTCAACATTTCTCCCCATCCACCCACAACAAGAAAAGGCACTTAAGAGGAAGGGTTGTGTAGGCCCCGCTGGGCAATGCGTGGCCCAGGAAAAGCATCATCAGCATCACTGAGGAGCTCATCAGAAATGCAGGGTCTCACTCTCTTTCCGAATCCGAATCTGAGTTTTCACAAAATCCTCAAGTGATCGGAGTTGCTTTCAAATTCAAGAAGCAATGGTTCCCACTACTGACAAAATATTAGAATCAGCTGGGCGCAGTGGTGCACGCCTGTAATCCCAGCACTTTGGGAGTCCGAGGCAGGTGGATCCCTTGATGTCAGGAGTTTGAGACCAGCCTGGCCAACACAGTGAAAACCCATCTCTACCAAAAATATAAAAAGTTAGACAGGCATGGTGGTGCCCACCTGTAATCCCAGCTACTCGGGAGGCTGAGTCAAGAGAATCGCTTGAACCGAGGAGGTGGAGGTTGCAGTGAACTGAGATCATGCCACTGCACTCCAGCCTAGGCAACAGAGTGAGACTCCAGCTAAAATATATAGAGATAGATAGATATAGATATATATGTACACACACACACACACGTATGTATTAGAATCACTGGGAGAGCTTTAAAAAGTGCTCATGCCCGGCCTCCACCCCCAGGGGTTTTGATTCGAGTTCAGACGATGAGGCCCAGGTGATTCTAATATAGCCAGAGTTGAAACTCACAAGATAAGTGATTAATGGAATCAAAAAGCTAGGACTGAGAGTGGCAGAGCTCCCCTCCAGGAGTGCTGTGACCTGGTTATAGGTGGGTCTGGACCCTAAAACCCTCAGGCCAGTCATCACCAGCCGTGAGTGGCCCTGTCCCTTTACTTCCGTGTGTGGAACACACATCAGAAATGTCTACATGTGACTACATCTGATGAGGCATGACGAAATGTATTAGTTCATTTGTACACTGCTGTTAAGAAATGCCTGAGACTGGGTAATTTATAAAGGAAGAGGTGTAATTGACTCACAGTTCTGCAGGCTTAACAGGAAGCATGGCTAGGAGGTCTCTGGAAATTGACAATCATGGCAGAAGGGGAAGGGGAAGCAAGGCACATCTCACATGGTGGCAGGAGAGAGAAGATGCAAACGGGGAAGAGCCCCTTATAAAACCGTGAGAGCTCATGAGAACTCACTCTCATAAGAACGGCAGAGGGGAAACTGCCCCATGATCCGGTCACCTCTCACCACATCCCTCCCTCAACAATTTGAGATGAGATTTGAGACAAGGGGATTACAATTTGAGATGAGATTTGGGTAGGGACACAAAGCCTAACCATATCACTAAGGTTTGAAAATCAAGGTGTACAGGGCCCCAGGCTTCCTTTTTCTTCAGTTAAGCACCTGCCATTGATCATTTTATAGAACACAGGGTGAGTGAGATATTGTCCTGACCCTCCAGGACCAGGGAGAGGGTAAGGCAAGTGAGGTGCCCAGGATGCAACATTTAAGGAAGTAGCACTCCCTGCACCTAAGAAGCACTCACTTGCCAAGCTCTGGTCCCAGCCCAGGTGTACAGTCTTAAGTAGAAAGGCATAAACCAAGTAGTCTAATATAACAGTAGGCATAAGTCAAATCTACGAAGATGTAGTTCAAACACAAAGAGGAAAGGGTTCATTCTTAGGAAAACATTCTTTGGGGTTTTCAGTAAATGTCTTCACTGTATTGGTTGCTCTTTTCCCATGGTCAGCAGAAAATGTACCTTTTTTTTTTTTTTCAAAATAGGGGTCTCGCTATGTTGCCCAGGCTGGTCTCAAACTCCTGGGCTCAAGCCATCCTCCTGCCTTCACCTCCCAAAGTAAAAAGTACTGTCTTGAGCCCCTGGACACCGTCACTATGGCCTGACACCATGGCGTTTACCCTGCAGGTTATGGAGAGCACATCCTAGTCTTTAGGGTCTCATTACATAAGAGGAAAGAGAAGTCAGCTGGGCTTATTGAAGGAACAGAGTCACAAGCCTGGGCTGAGGCCCGGAAGCATGGTTAACTCACTCTTCTGCCTTTCACAGTTGTGAAACCCAGTGGGGTCCACCTCAAGCTGGTGCTGAGGTTCTCAGATTTTGGGAAGGCCATGTTCAAACCCATGAGGTAAGTGACTGCCTTCCTCCTTTCCACACCCGGTTGGGGTGGCCCTGGGAAGATCTGGACCAAAAACTAATAAAAGTGACCTCAAGTCTTTCTGCCAGTTATTCAGAGATTCTCTAATCTGCACAAGCACAGAACTGTTTGGGGTGATCATAATAATAATAATTGAAAATACTAAGAGCTTCTCTTTATCAGGCCCTTACTAGCATCTATGCCACACAATGACCTAAGTTGTGTCCTTGGATCATGGGCAAGTTTATGAGCCAGATACTCTTATAGTGTCCACTTTACAGATAAAGATACTGAGGCTGAAAGAGACCATCTCATCCCAATCTTGCAGCTGCAAACAGTGGACCCGGGATTCAAACCCAGGCATCTGGATTGCTAAGTTCACACTCCACCACTTTAATTGATCCCCACTTTTTTGCAGGGATAGCACTCTCTTTTTGACATCAAAAAGTTTACAGACCTGTATACAACAACACTCGTTTCGACTGAAAACCTAGACAATCAAGAAAGACTACTAGGAAGTCAATTCCATATTTACATTAATTTATATTTTATTCATAACAACAGTAACTACATGCCTTGAAAATTTTGTAAAACATATAGATGGGTGACATAATATGTATTTTAGTCCTTAAACAGAGCTTGGTGTGAGTTTGGATTTCTGGCCCCCAAAGGATCTGCAACCCCCAGGTTGGGGTCTCCTAGAGTTGGGCCCCAGTGCCTTAGCCCAGGGGAATGTTCCTTCTTGAAATGATGAGATGACCTGCAGAAAAGAAAATCACCCCAAGAGGGACCCCGTTACCCAAGTCATCCTCTCCTCCAGAATGTGCTTCTTCCAGTGGAATGCAATCAGACTGGCAGATTCCAAACCCTCAGCCATTCAAGGGGAGGCCCATTGAATGCCCCAGTAGATGGTTCTTAGGGCAGGGCCTACTTGAATAAGCACTGAATAAAGAGTTTTAGTCCCAACTGCTTTGGCAAAAGCACCTCCTTAAAGAAGGGGTTGGAGTGGATCAGCTGCATGTTAGATTCATGCAGGAGCCTTTAAAAATCTTTATCCCTCATTCCCATCCTCAGGGAGTCCAGTGGACACCCCTGCCCAAGGCCCAGGCAATCTTGAGAACCACCGCTGTATAAAGAGTTCCTCTGCTGGGCACGATGGCTCACACCTGTAATCCCAGCACTTTGGGAGGCCAAGGCAAGTGGATCACCTGAGGTCAGGAGTTTGAGACCAGCCTGGCCAACATGGCGAAACCCCATCTCTACCAAAAATACAAAAATTATCCAGGCGCGGTGGTGCATGCATGTAGTCCCAGCTACTCGAGAGGCTGAGGCAGAAGAATGTCTTAGCCCAGGAGGAGGAGGTTGAGGTGAGCTAAGATCGCACCACTGTACTCCAGCCTGGGCAACAGAGGGAGACTCTATCTCAAAAACAAACAAAAAAAAAACAAGAAAGAGTTCCCCCATTTTTCCTATGTGAAAGATCCAAAATCCTAGTTGTTAGATCAACTTAAAACTTTCCAGAAATGTACATGAAACCATTGAATGTCTGCTTATATTTATATTCATTTAAAAATCCCGTCATATAAAACAGTATATAGATTTAGAAATATCGCTTTTTTTCTCCCACTATAGATTTTACTTGTCAAAAATTCTGGGCATTGGTTTCATCATCACTTAGAGTCAAGTTTGGGGTGAATGTTAAATCAATATTAAATTATTTCCCCGCTCCCCTCCCCCATCACTACCAACAACCTGTTGTAACCAGTTGCACCAGGCAGTAAAACCAGCACAAAGTCAAGCCATTCCAGGTTAATGTATCTGTCCCAAACAAAATTAAGTGATTAACTATGACAGGATTTGAATATAGAGACTCCTTTCCAAAGGACAGTTTCAGGAGAGACCTCAGCTTGTATTCAGGCATATAGAGTACTAAAATACGTAAATAAATACATTGCGTTCCTTTGAAATGAGAGCTATAAACGCAAATACACATGGCAATTAGCAGAGGTTCCACAAGTAGACATGTGATTCTTTGGCACAATGCTCAGCTGAACACAAGAGCCACCAGTGAGGTTCTGGTTGTTACAGAGTTTAAATTATTGTTACAGTTAGTCAAGCACATATAATATATACTCAAAAGACAGCGCCAGTTAGAGAGAGGCAACCTAAGGAACACTGATAAACAGGAGGTGTTAATGAGAAGCATAAAAGTAATGATAAATCTTCAAATGCACCACAAATCACCAGGGACATAGATTCTGTTCTCCGAGCAAAATTTTTATGTGGCACAATAGGATGTCCCTAATTTCTTCTTTTTTCCTTTTTTTGTTCTGAGATGGAGTTTCACTCTTGTCGCCCAGCCTGGAGTGCAGTGGTGCCATCTCAGCTCACTGCAACCTCGGCCTCCTGGGTTCAAGCAATTCTCCTGCCTCAGCCTCCGGAGTAGCTGGGATTATAGGTGTGTACCACCACACCCGGCTAATTTTGTACTTTTAGTAGAGGTGGGGTTTCACCATGTTGGCCAGACTGGTCTTGAACTGTAGTGTTTCTTTTGCAGGAAAATAAAGTAACATAACTCACAGCCTAAAACTTCTTCTCTGCCTGGTCAGTTAAAACAAATACAGGCATATGCAGTCAGGAGTTCGAGACCAGCCTGGCTAACATGGTGAAACCCTGTTTCTACTAAAAATACAAAATAATTAGCCAGGCATGGTGACAGGTGCCTGTAATCCCAGCTACTCGAGAGGCTGAGGCAGAAAAATGGCTTGAACCTGGGAGGCGGAGGTTGCAGTGAGCCAAGATCGCACCACTACCCTCCAACCTGGGCAACAAGAGCGAAACTCCATCTCAAAAAACAACAACAACAACAGAATACAAGCATAGCTCGCTGTATCTGCATTTTACTTTATTGCACTTTGCAGATATTGTTTTTTACAAATTGAAGGCTTGCGGCAACCCTGCATCAAGCAAGTCTATCAGTGCCATTTTCCCAACAGCATGTGCCCACGTCGTGTCTCTGTGTCACATTTGGTAATTCTCACAATATTTCAAACTGTTTTTTTTTTTTTTTTTTGAGACAGAGTCTCACTCTGTTGCCCAGGTTGGAGTGCAACGGTTCAATCTCAGCTCACTGCAACCTCTGTCTCCTGAGTTCAAGCGATTCTCTTGCCTCAGTCTTCCAAATAACTGGGACTATGGGCGCCGGCCACCACACCTGGCTAATTTTTGCATTTTTAGTAGAGATGGGGTTTCACCATGTTGGCCAGGCTGGTCTTGAACTCCTGACCTCAGGTGATCTGCCCGCCTCAGCCTCCCAAAGTGCTGGGATTATAGGCATGTGCCACCTAGCTAATTTTTTCTATTTTTGGTAGAGATGGGGTTTCACTGTGTTGGCCAGGCTGTTCTCAAACTCCTGGCCTCAAGTAATTGCCTACCTTGGCCTTCCAAAGTGCTAGAATTACAGGTGTGAGCCACTGCGCCTGGCCTAAATGGGTGTTCTGACTGCTCCAACAACTGGCTATCCTCCCAATCTCTCTCCCTGTCCTCGGGCCTCCCTATTCCCTAAGACACACAATATTGAAATTAGGCCAGTTAGTAACCCAACATGGGCCTCTAAGTGTTCACATGAAAGGAGTGTCACATCTCTCACTTTAAATGGAAAGCAAGAAATGATTCAGGAGGCTAGTGAGGAAGCCAATAAGCTGAAAGCTAAGCTTTTTGTGCCAGTTAGGCAAGTTGTGAATGCAAAGGAAACGTTATCGAAGGAAACTGAAAGCGCTGCTCCACTGAACACACGAATGATAAGAAAGCAGAACAACCTCATTGCTGATATGGAGCAAGTTTAAGTTATCTGGGTAGAAGATTAAACCAGCCACAGCATTCCCTTAAACCAAAGCTTAATCCAGTGCAGGGTTCTAACTCTCTTCAATGAAGGCTGAGACAGGTGAGAAAGCTGCAAAAGAAAAGTTGGAAGATAGCAGAGGTTGGTTCATGAGGCTTAAGGAAAAAAAGGCCATCTCCATAACATAAAAGTGCTAGGTGAAGCAGTAAGTGGTGATGGAGAAGCTGCAGCAAGTTATCCAGAAGATCTATCTAAGATCATTGATGAACGTAGCTACACTAACAATAGATTTTCAGTGTAGATGAAACAGCCTTCTATTGCAGGAAAATACCATCTAGGACTTTCCCCATAGCTAGAGAAGAAATGTCAATGCCTGGCTTCAAAGATTCAAAGGACAGGCTGACTCTCTTGTTAGGTGATAATGTTGCTGGGGACTTATGTTGAAGCCAATACTCAATTACCATTCAAAAAATCCTCAGACCCTCAAGAATGATGCTAAATTTACTCTGCCTGTGCTCTATAAATGGAGCAAGAAAGCCTGGATGACCACACATCTGTTCACAGTATGGTTTACTGAATATTTTAAGCCCACTGTTGAGACCTTACTGCTCAAGGAGGAAAAAAAAGATTCCTTTCAAAATATTACTGCTCAATGGTAATGCACCTAGTCACTCAAGAGCTCTGCTGGACATGTCCAAGGAGATTAATGTTGTTTTCATGCCTGCTAACACAACATCCATTCTGCAGCCCCCAAATCAAGCAGTCATTCTAACTTTCAAGTCTTACAATTTAAGAAATATATTTCATAAGGCTATAGCTGCCACAGTTAGTGATTCCTCTGATGAACCTGGACAAGGTCATTCGAAAACCTTCTGGAAAGGATTCACCATTCTAGATGCCATTAAGAAAATTCATGATGATACGTGGAAAGAGGTAGAAATATCAACATTAACAGGAGTTTAAAAGAAGATTGATCTCAATCCTCATGGATGACTTTGAGGGGTTCAAGACTTCAGTGGAGAAGGTAACTGCAGATGTGGAAATAAAAGAGAACTAGAATTAGAAGTGGAGCCTGAAAATGGGACTGAATTGTTGCAATTGCATGATCAAACTTGAACAGATAAGAAGTTGCTTCTTGTTTTGGTTTTGTTTTGTTTTTGAGACAGAGTCTCACTCTGTTTCTCAGGCTGTAATGCAGTGGCATGATCTTGGCTCACTGCAACCTCTGCCTCCTGGGTTCAAACCATTTTCCTGCCTCAACCTCCCGAGTACAGGCATTCGCCACCATGCCTAATTTTTTTGTATTTTTAGTAGAGACGGGATTTCACATTAGCCAGGATGGTCTTGATCTCCTGACCTTGTGATCCGTCCACCTCAGCCTCCCAAAGTGCTTGGATTACAAGCGTTTAAGCCACTATGCCCTACCGATAAGGAGTGGCTTCTTATGGATAAGCAAAGAAAGTGGTTTCTTGAGATAGAATCTACTTCGGGTGAAGACGCTGTGAACATTGTTGAAATGGCCACGGCTGCAACCACCTCGGTTGGGGAGACCCTAACCCAGTGGTGCTAGAGGAATTAAAGACACACACACACAGAAATACAGAGGTGTGAAGTGGGAAATCAGGGGTCTCACAGCCTTTCAGAGCTGAAAGCCCCAAACAGAGATTTACCCACATATTTATTAACAGCAAGCCAGTCATTAGCATTGTTTCTATAGATATTAGATTACCTAAAAGTATCCCTTATGGGAAACGAAGGAATGGGCTGAAATAAAGGGATGGGTTGGGCTGGTTATCTGCAGTAGGAGCATGTCCTTAAGGCACAGATTGCTCATGCTATTGTTTGTGGTTTAAGAATGCCTTTAAGCGGTTTTCCGCACTGGGTGGGCCAGGTGTTCCTTGCCCTACTTCCAGTAAACCCACAACCTTCCAGTGTGGGTGTTACGGCCACAGTGCTGCAGAGATTTTGTTTATGGCCACTTTTGGGGCCAGTTTATGGCCAGATTTTGGGGGGCCTGTTCCCAACAGGCCGCAGAGGATTTAAAATATTAGGCAAACTTAGTTGATAAAGGAGCCGCAGGGTTTGAGAGGATTGACTTCAATTTTGACGGAAGTTCTACTGTGGGTAAAATGCTATCAAACAGCATTGCGTGCTACAGATAAATCTTTCGTGAATCGATGCAGCAAACTTCATTGTTGTCTTATTTTTAAAAGTCGTCACAGCCTCACCAACCTTCAGCAACCACCACCCCAGTCAGCAAAAAGATTTTGACTTGCTGAAGGCTCAGATAAGCCTTAACATTTTTTAGCAATAAAGTGTTTTTCCATTAAGATGTATACATTTTTCAGACATAATGCTATTGCATATTTAAGACTCCAGTATAATAAAAACATAACTTTTATATGCATTGGGTGGGAAATCAAAAAATGTGCGTGAATGACTTTATTACCATAGTTGCCTCACTGCGGTGGTCTAGAAGCAAACCTGCAATAACTCTGAGGTGTGTCTATACAAAAATTGTTCAAATTAACCAGCTTTTTTCCCAAATGTAACGCAAAACCCCCCAACATTCAGTGATAGGACCAACTTTACCTATTTTTATACCACAACTGCTCGTAATCTACATTTTTATAAAATTCAGTCCAAAATCTAAAATAATATCATTTTAAAATGTATTTCTTGAAAAATTATGTGGTTTTTATTTTTCTGTAAGTAATTTAAGGTGAACACCATGTTTTTCCTGATTAAAGAGAGAGTGTAGAACGTTATCTTTGGAAAATACACATTAGGAACATAAAGATTTATATTTTTAAAATGCAACGTATACAATATAATGTGCAATGAGACGTGCATTTGTGCTTCTCAAAGTAGGAGAAGCATTGATATAAAGTAAAAACCACCTTCAAATGTAAAATCACTTCTATCTCATGTCATACGAAAATGAGAAAATGTTTTAGAAGACCCTAAAGGGTGTCTAAGAGATGATACGTTCCTATAGGTGGGACTCAGAAATTAAAACAAGACTGGGAAGACGGATTGTCCTTGCTAGCCTGGACATCCAGTGACAATGATGAGAAGCTGATCAGGCCTGAGCACGGAGGGCTGTGCTGAACTGTGGCTGCACCTTTTAAGATAGAGTCTGTACTTTAGGCAGCACCTCACTGTGGTTTCCAGGACTCACTTGTGTTTTTTGGCAAAATGCACATCACGGTTTGAATTGCCAGTGTTTCTTATTTATAGCTTTCTGCAACGTTACGTTTATTTACATTTGAATTGCTTTGCAGTCATTTTAACAGCCCCACACAGTGGATTATAAAATTATTCGAAGATCATCATTCTTCCATGTTTATTAGCATCAAGGCAAAGTCAGCCTACAGGCCAGAACTCACACCACGACGCCCTTAATGATTAGAAAGCACTTTCCTGAATGTACACACCCAGCAGGCCCCACCACTCTCAGGCAGCCTGGCGCTTTTCAGGAATTCATTAGAGATTTAATGTATATAAATCAATATCCTCTGCACCAGCCGCCCTCAGCCCTCATGATCCAGCCGTGTTTCTCTGAGGGGATGATGGCCCACGTATTTCCCCCACATCCCCCTAAGACCCAGAACGTTTCTGTTCTTCAACCCCAGCATACTAAATTGCATTTCTGGGCCACTTTTCCATTACCAATTCCTGGCTCATACCCCACCTTTCTTCATCCTTGGACATCTGGGTCTATACCACCTCTGGTTCTGCTAACCATTCCTCTCTCTTCTGCTTATACCTGCAGAAGAATGTCTATTTCTTCCCTCTCAACTGCTGGGTTTTGGAAATAATCAGCCACTGTCACCAAAGCTTCTTAAGTAGGAAACTTGGTATTGCTGGTGCCTGCAAGACAACGTCTTGCAAGAAGCCCGTCTCCTCCCACTTTGCATGTCTTCTCCTGGCCAAGCCGTGCCATCGTCTGTGTGTACATGAAAAGCATAAAAGCCTGTTTTCCTTTCTCACTGGTCATGCTCATCAGCTCTCTTCTCAGGCTCCAAGCTGAAGTCTGAGTCCAGGGCGTGATTCCTTCCTTCCTTCCAGACAGCAGCGAGATGAGGAGACGCCCGTGGACTTCTTCTACTTCATTGACTTTCAGAGACACAATGCTGAGATCGCAGCTTTCCATCTGGACAGGTAGGGTCTGGCCCCATGGAGATGGTATTGCCTATGAGGACCAATCCTCTGGGAGGGGTGACTAGACAGACCCTCAGGTGAGAACTCCCTGGCATTTCTTCCTTCTGGCCTTTTATCTTCTTCGTGCCTCATCGTGGTGTCTTTGAACCCAAAATGTCCCATGTAACCCCCTAGATTGAAAAACACAAGGCCGTTTAATGAATGTAATGAACATTCATTAAAGAATGATTTACAATGAAAAGAACAATTTATAAAGAACACGTTTCCCGCCATGCTGCTTGGGCCAGTTGCTCTAGTTTCCTGATCTGAGAGCGAGGAGAATGCACCCACCCCTATTTATCCAAAGAGTCTCACTGTTATATTAGGTGAAAGCACATTCCTAAACATTCCAGTTCCTCTATTTGCTCAGTCATTGCTACCCAAAGTGTGGTCTGTAGCGTCATGGGCACTTCCAAGAAGCTTTGTAGAAATAAGGAACGTCAGCCCCACCGTAGAGCCACTCAGTCAGAGCCTGTATTTGAACAAGATTGCCAGGTGACTCACAGGAACACTGAAATATGAGAAGCACTGACCAAGAACACAGATGGGATGGTGGGAAGATTTTCCCAGGAGGCTTGATAGACTAAGGATTCATTTTCTACTCCATCTCCACTCCTTTAGACCTAGGTTTAAAGGCCAGAGACCCACCTCACTGGCCACCCTCTTAGGTACACCAACCAATTCCTAATGTGCACTGGCCGGGGAACAAAACCCCTCCTCCTCACTCCCTGATCATCGCTCAGATGGAACACAGCTTCCTCTCTTGCAGGATTCTGGACTTCCGACGGGTGCCGCCAACAGTGGGGAGGCTAGTGAATGTCACCAAGGAAATCCTAGAGGTCACCAAGAATGAAATCCTGCAGAGTGTTTTCTTTGTCTCTCCAGGTAGAGTACTGGCCCGAGTGATATTCCGGGTCTGAGTACATGGTAAGCCAGAGTGTCTACCCCTCCATTCATCAGTGGCCTGACACCCTGCCGCTAGCACTATCCATTACTGGGATGGGCATATGAAATTGTAAGACACTCCCACTGTCGTCTGCCTGACCATAACACAAGATGAACTGTGGATGGGAAAGGCTGTGTGTGAGATGCTCCCTAGTCTGTGTGGGCATTGACCCTACAATGCCGGCCTCCCCGGAACCAGAGGTTATCTACCCAGGGTGATAAAGAGTGTTCTACTCATAAAGATAGAATGCAGTGAGGTTGGGACATTTGAAAGCAGGTACCCAGGAGGTTCAGCTTAGTAGCATTCACACCCTCACTTCTGGAAAAGTCAGTGTTTCCTTCTTCTGTCTCTTCCCAACCTCTGAGTTCAGGATTTCCCTTCCCTCCCAGTGGATTTCCTAGGGCAGGAAGATGTCATGCCTCCAGAGCCTTCCTCTTACTCCTCCTCCTCTCTCCTCCCCATCCTCCAGCCAGCAACGTGTGCTTCTTTGCCAAGTGTCCATACATGTGCAAGACGGAGTATGCTGTCTGTGGCAACCCACACCTGCTGGAGGGTTCCCTCTCTGCCTTCCTGCCGTCCCTCAACCTGGCCCCCAGGCTGTCTGTGCCCAACCCCTGGATCCGCTCCTACACACTGGCAGGAAAAGAGGAGTGAGTTGGTCCCCAAGCCATACAGCCCAGTCCTTGAGAGTAGCCACAGATCCTGTACCAGGGACTTGTCGCTAGCTTGGCTTTGGAATCTGAAAAGCTGCCTCAATACTCCTTTGCCCCATTTCATATTGATCCTGGGATCAGCAGGCCTGGGTCTGTTATCTCCCTTTAGTTCATTTATTCAGTTCTAAAGAACCTTCCATGTACCCAACACTAGGTGCTATGGATACAGAAATGGACGACTCAGACTCTCCCCTTAGGAAGCTCCTTGGTCTAGTGGGGAGGCCAGACACGTAGCCAGATCATGAAAACACAGCACAGCACTTGCTATAACCAGAGTGCACACAAGAATCCCATGGGAGGGATACCTGGTTCCCCTGAGCAAGCCCTGGGAGGTCAAGGACCTCATGCTGTATCCCCAGGACCTAGCACCCTCCCTGGCACGCAGCATGTACTCCACACTAGCTGAGTGAATCGATCCATCAATCAAGCCATCATGATTGTGGTGGGGAGAGAAGTAACCGGGCAGAATTTCTGGAGGACATGACAGATCCTGAGGGACTCTGTGAAGGCTGAGAAGAGCCCTCGGATGAAAATGGGCATTGGAGCATTGTAGGCAGAAAACCGTGTGAGAGAGAAAGGGCAGGAACAGCCCATGGAGGTGCCAAGTGGTGCAGGAGCCCTGGAGGGCCAGGGTCCAAGAGGCTTGGTGAGAGGGACTGTGGAGGAAGGAACGAAGAAGCGGGTGAGGGTCACTGCCCCCTCCTTTCCTGCCTGCCCCGACATCTCCCCTCTGGCATGCAGTGTCCCAACCATGGGCTTAGTGTCCACCAGAGTGAAAGGACCCAGAACCTTCTCACCATATGGAATATGCATGTCCTTGCCCAGGGTCTTTCTGAGTATGAGAAGCTGCCACCGGCCCAGCGCAGGATCAGGGAGGCAAGGGTTGGAGGGCGGGGGGAGGTGTGGGGAGACCCCCCGACACCCTGCCATCTTGGCTTTTCCAGCCCCAGGACTTCTTCTCCCCCTCAGGTGGGAGGTCAATGCCCTTTACTGTGACACAGTGAAACAGATCTACCCGTACAACAGCAGCCAGCGGCTCCTCAATGTCATCGACATGGCCATCTTCGACTTCCTGATAGGTAGGTCCCCACACGCAGGCCCCCAGCAGAAGTGGGCTCTGCTGTGTGGCAGGGGTCCCCTGTGACCTTGTGCACAAACTTACAACCTGGCTCATGAGGACTGAGTAACTCTGCACCTCCCACAGCCTCAGAAGTGGCGGAGGTCCCAGAGCACAGAAGGTTAACAGGCTCGCCTCTCTTCAAAGAACTGGAAGAAGCTGAAGGGGTAGTCACTCATAAGGCAGGGCCTGAGTGGGCATCAGATTGGAAGTTGTATGTTCACTTCACCAAGTGACGGGACACCAGGTAGGAAAGGAAGAAAGTACACAACAAATATGTAGCAGGGAGGGCCTCAGGCGAGGCCACGGACACACAAGACTAGTCATTCCACCTTCCAGGCCCACAGGGACTTCTAGGGAGAGGAGACACATGAAGGTGGCCACCACACAGGAGCTTAGGTCCAAAGCAAGTCAGCCGGCTCATCATCGTGCCTTTCAGAAGTTTAGCTGTGTCTGTTTACCATAACCAGGCGCAGCTGAGGCTCTCTGGGCTGAGGAAAGCCAGTATCAATACGTACACAAGGTGCAAAGGTGACTTTCTGCACATTCAAATCCCTGGCCAAAGGCGAGGGTAGGGGCAGGGGCAGGGATGAAAGCCTTCGACTTGAAACCAGTCCATTTAGGGTTTGCTCATTTCGCTTCCTTCTCTCTCCTGCGGCTGCTTCACCGATGGCCCTGGGGAAATGAGTGTGAGGCCCAGCTTGTTCAGACCCCTGCCTCTCAAGTGACGACAGGCCTCCACTCCCTGGAGAGAACTCAGGTCAGGAGCACCTGATTCCCTGGCTTGCTGGACCCGGTTCTGAGTCCTCCCCTCCTTCACAGGAAATATGGACCGGCACCATTATGAGATGTTCACCAAGTTTGGGGATGATGGGTTCCTTATTCACCTTGACAACGCCAGAGGGTGAGTGTCCCCACGTGTGTTCAACACTTCCCCTCTCCCAGAAGTACTGCTCTGTGCAGCCAGCTGCTCCGGGGAAACAGATGCCCTGCAAATGAGGGCCTCCACCACCACGTGCCTTGTCTCCTTCTAGCCCTGCTTCTTCCATTTCCTTCTTTCTCTACCTTTGCAAGTACCACTTGATTCTCCTCCAGCCGGAGAGCACTCGTGTGCCCTCTAGTGAAATAGGGTGAGGTTTTCGAGAGCAAGGTGCATCCTCAGTGGCTGGCCCTCTGCAGGCAGTGAATGAAGGATTGTTTAGCTCTAATATCTCTGTACAGAGGCTTTTGTGATCTGACTGCGGAGAGGGACTGGAAAGGCAGCTGCCATGATCCCTGGCATTTTACCCCAATCTCTGATTCACAAAATACTGAGAGGGGAGAGGAAGCCTCAGGGGAATGCGAAGGATGCTGCCAGCCACCCATAAAAGCCTGTTTCTCCTCCTAGGTTCGGACGACACTCCCATGATGAAATCTCCATCCTCTCGCCTCTCTCCCAGTGCTGCATGTAAGTTTTCCTGCAGCAGATAATATGGGCAAGGAATAGCTGTGACCCTTCATGCTGCTTGCAGCCGAGGTCTGAAGGGCTTCATCAGTTTTCACTGGTCTCGGACATAAGTGGGTAGAACGACATGAACTGCCTTATTTCTTACACATTTGTACACTGCATGACATCTCAGCCAATGACAGACTGCATATATGATGGTGGTCTCATAAGATTGTATTAATAATATGGTATTTTTACTGCATTTTACAGTTTTACTATCTTTTCTGTTTATATACACAGCTATTCACCACTGTGTTGTAAAGGTTTGTAGCCTACAAGCAATATCCTATAGCCTAAGAGTGCAGGAGGCTACACCATCTAGGTCTGTGTGAGTGAGTACACTCTATGATGTTCACACCGTGACAAAACCTTCGCTTAAGGAAACATGTCTCAGAACATATCCCCATCACTAAGCGATTCATGACTGTACTACAACTATCAAAATTTCCCCCACATTTGTCTTTTTCATCCTTCCACATAGGATGAATTAGGATTTAATCCTTTAAACCTTTCAAGTGCCAACTTTAATCGGCGACCCACTCAGATCATCACCTATTTTTGCAGTCTGCTGGGTTTTGATATTACTAATCAGACCTCTGCTTTGCCCAGCATTCATATCAGCTCATAAATATTACTACTTGATTACCATCTAAGCAAAACCCGATTCAAGTCCTGTAAACCTGTGCAGACTGGAAGAAGGCACGAAGGCCCTTGCTTGGCCACCATTTCTCTAGAGAATGTCTAACTTACTCCCATACTTCTCCGGTGTTTCAGCCAGGCTTGTAAAATAGACCACCTGCTCAGCTGCAGTATCCAGAGCTAATTATAAATATGATATTCACACCTAGCAAAAACATCTCATTTGTATCCAGCTGGAAAATCTGGAGCAGAGCATGCGTATTCTTCATATTCTTCATCTACGTCTTAGGTTAAACATGCTTCCCTCTGGCCTCCCTTCCCTGCCTCCTGAGCAGGACTGGATAAGCAGTACCTGTTTATGACAGAAGTCAATGAAGCTGCTTACGCAGCAGAGTCCAAGTCAGATTCCCACATAAAAAGAAACGGAAATCCTAAAGATGGGTCCCACCACATTTTCATCTGTGATTTTAAAATCTGACACGCACAAATAAAGTTAGCAAGAAACAACTTACAGGCTGGCAGTACTGAGGGCTTTTGAGATGGCAAATAGCTCATCATTTCACCCACTAGAGACTTCTCCCATTAGCTTTAAATCTCCCTGAAAAATCTAAGTGTCACTTTGGTTTTGACTCCCTTAGCGTTGTCACAGAAAATGCATATAGCCTGGCATCACCGTTATCAGAGCACAGATGGCTATGCAGGCTCTTGAGCAAATGGCAATTGGGCAAAAGGACTGCAAGATACTGGATTTTGCCTTCCATTTATTCCCTTTTTTACCTGGTTTCTATTAAAATGTGCCTGAGAAGACACGGGGAGAGGCACCAAGAGTATCAGCTACAACAGCTATTTGTGGGGAAAGAAGTGAAGTTCAGGCAAGTTATTTTCTTTACAGTTGCTTATCTGGTTCCTATTTTTCAGGATAAAAAAGAAAACACTTTTGCACCTGCAGCTGCTGGCCCAAGCCGACTACAGACTCAGCGATGTGATGCGAGAATCACTGCTAGAAGACCAGCTCAGCCCTGTCCTCACTGAACCCCACCTCCTTGCCTTAGATCGAAGGCTCCAAACCATCCTAAGGACAGTGGAGGGGTGCATAGTGGCCCATGGAGAGCAGAGTGTCATAGCCGATGGCCCAGTGGAACAATCGGCCCCAGACTCTGGGCAGGCTCACTTGACACGCTAAGGGCTGGAAGAGTCCAGTTTCAGAAAATACACCTGGAGCCAGAGCAGCAGACTTGAGTGCAGACCCTGCTTCTTCACCTCCACCTGTTAATGCTGGAGGTCAAGTCAGCTAGGAAGGAAGCAGGATATTTTCTCAAACAGCAAGTGGGGTCCACAGAACTTGATCTTGACTCCGGTGCACTGCTTCTGTCGTGCATTGCCTTGCTCCGTTTTTCCCAAAAAGCACTGGCTTCATCAAGGCCACAGACGATCTCCTGAGTGCACTGGGAAATCTGGGTATGGGTCAGGCTTGGCAGCTTTGATCCCAGGAGAGTACTAATGGTAACAAGTCAAATAAAAAGACATCAAGTGGAGACCTGACTGTTCTCAGGATCCTTATTCTATCTACAACTCAAAGATAACTCCCGGTCCAGACAAAACACCTGGCCTATCACAAGCTGACTAAAAATCTGCACTTTGGGCCAAGGCAGGCAATAGTAACTCTCAGACAGGTTCAAATTAGACCTCACACTTTTGACTCACATTCTAGTCACTGGCCCCATCTGAATAAGTAATCCCTACAGCCGAGTAATAGAGTAACTTCTTAGAAGATTATTACAAGTGACAAAAATAAAATAGGGATTTGCTCACAATATCAGAAAAGGAATGTTCCAATCTGAAGAGTATTACAATTGAAATAACATCAAATATGTCAAACTTACCAGCCAGTAACAACATAAATAATTACAATGAAGGGGAAAAAAAAGGAAAGTCCTCCAAGGTCAGGATGGCATGGTAACAGGCCTAGCAGGGACAAAAGCCTGGAATAAGACAGGAAACAGCCAAGGCTGACCACAGCCCACCAACCACAATCTTCTTCCCTAAGACCCCAGGACTGTCCCTGGCCCATCCCCAAAAGGAGAAAGGGACTATGTGGAAAGGTGAGGCCCTCTAGATGCCCCTCCCTGTGGCGGCTGGCTCAAAAAAGACTAAGTCAGGTTTTTTATTGAAGCCTCCCTTAAAAGTAAGTGTAGTAGGGATTCCTTGTCTCCTCTACCTTCTCCCTACTGACTTGTTGATATCTGAAACTCCTTTTAACAGGAGGCTTTGTTGCTTATTCCATAATTAATGACCAAAAACACAAAGGACAGGAAGGTCTTCATTCCAGGGAGTCACTAGTCAGTCAACAAGTAAAAATGCCCGATTTCACCAAATCAACTTTTCCAGTAAAGGCCAGAGGTTCAAACACTGTAAGCATGAGAGGGGTAGAATGGAGCTGTCACTAAAGAGAGTACAAGGTCAAGAACCAGAAATGCCTCCAAGCTTTCTGCAGTGTGAGCAAACATAGCCTCGACAAGAAAAATAACATTTCTGACTCCTTGGTACCCCCACATTACTAGTATGCTGCCCCTGAACTTTGTGTCTCTATAAAATCACTACCATTCACTGAGATCTGACCATGTGAGGCGCTTCACCAACGTTAGAGAGGCAACACACAGGTTTCCAATCCTCTCAAACATAGATATAACCCCCTAACCTCCAATGTGCATGGAAGAACTTTAAGGCTCAGAGAGACTAAGCAAAATCACACAATTTAGTGGTTTAGACCTATTCCAAAGTGTTCTTTTCACTGTAACAAAAAACCCAACAGTATCCCACCCAATTTATGAAGTTATGTATTTTTTTGTTGTTAAAAAAACAAAAAATCAGCTAGACATGGGCTCACACCTGTAATCCTAGCATTTTGGGCCTAGGTAGGCAGATCGCTTGGGCTCAGGAACTCGAGACCAGCCTGGGTAACAGGGCAAAACCCTGTCTCTACAAAAAATACAAAAAAAAAAAAAAATTTTTTTTTTTTTAAATCAACTCTTTAACAGAGAAACCTTAATCCCAAAGATTTCCTTAACTGTTGTGGCCCTACTGCAGCACAGGGCTCCCCACTTCATCCACTGTCTCTCCTGCTTCAAGTTCTTTCTTCCCTTTGGATGAAGAACCAGGAGATCACACACAGGAATGGGAAAATATCTGGGTAAAAACGTTCAAAAAATAGCACAAAATGGTTTGGGACTTCCAAATAACAGACTCTCAGGAAAGTAGGCTACAGCTCCATCTCAAAACCCGCCACCTCCTATAACGAAGGACTGGTTTTCCAATGGCCTATATACAAATTTTGCTGCACTCTACAAACTCAAAGCAATAGGCTTGCATTTCACCATGTTATGTGGTATACCTGTATACTTACCTTATTATTCACTTATCCTTCAACCTTCCATTACTTTTTGATTAAACAAAATTAAGACTCATTTCTCAAAAATATCAGAAAACCAACTTCATTCAGAAAGCCAATTTCATTCTTACTCAAGTTCTTCCAACATGTTCATTTTGAACTATTAATGTCCCATGAAATAAAAATTCTCTTGACTCTAAATTTTCAAGTTACTACTGACAGCAAACTAAAAAATGAAAAAAAGGGAACTGTACAGCATGTAAACTGATGGAAAGAGGCATTTGGAAGAATTCATATTAGCCTTCTCAAAAGTCAGGAAGACAATTTGAGTTTGAAGATTACAAAAAATATAGTCATTCTCTTACGAGTTAGTGTTATGTTCCATAAGTCACCACAAACATTGCATTGGCAAATACTGAACATTGCTCCTATGGGAAATACAGGGTTAAGTTGCTGGGAGTCTCTAGTTACATTTTCATCAACCAATCAATACATAATCTTGCTGTGTGTGTTTTATGTTAAGGCATGTTAAAGATACTTAATATTTAATATATACTGATTCATTAACATTGCACTCAAGGCCAACAGCACTGTAACCCAGGCCTAAAAGAAAACATCCAATATACATATTTTCTACATATGGCACAACACAGCCTTCTTGCACTTAGGAACACTACTCAGCACTTCATCACTACACTGAGTGGCTTTTTAAATAGTGAAATCACCAACAAAAAAATACAAAAATGCAACAAAAAAGGGGGGGCATAAAAAGACCCAAGAAAAGGATACTTATTCACAGTATGAGAGATGAAACAAGGCTGAGCATCCCTTTGTTCCACTTCAGTTGGGAACATGCGTGTTGGGAGGCTCAAACTCTCCACTGCTCTGCTCTTGTCTGCAAAAGCCCTGTGACTATTGATTTTGGGGGTTACAAATAAAGTTTAGCAAGTAGGCAAATTACAAATACAGAATCCATGAATGATGAGGATCAACGGTTAACTCATTTAAGATTAACAAAGATTTTAAAAAGCTCTCCATCTAGTGGCAACCTTTAAAATCACACAGCTACTTAAGCAAAACTGGCAGAACTTTCACAAAATGAAAAAACCTTACTCAGTGGTTTTGGTTTTAAGTGTAGTCAGGATGAAGTCACAGCTCTGAACTTATGTGAAGAAACAAATTGTAGTGGTACATGTGCATAACAATGCTGCTTTCTATGTAAAAATCTCACAGCATAAGAAGGAAGAGATTTAAATTCACACAGCTACAGCCTTTACTGATAGCTATTATAGTAAATATCTTTGGGGGACAGGCACAGTGGCTCATACCTGTAATGCTAGCACTTTGGAAGACCAAGGTGGGCAGATTGCACTTAGGAATTCGAGACCAACGTGGACTACATGGCGAAACCCACCTCTATCTACTAAAAATACAAAAAACTAGCTGGGAGTGATGGCGCTCATCTCTAGTCCCAGCTATTCCAGAGGCTGAGGTACAAGAATCACTTGAACCTGAGAGGTGGAGAGGCTGCAGTGATCATGCCACTTCACTCCAGCCTGGGTGACAGAGTGACACTGTCTTAGATAGATAGATAGATAGATAGATAGATAGACAGACAGACAAAAACATACCTTTGGGGACAAATTAAATGGTTATCTAGCCATTGCTTCTTGATGTTGTCTTAGCCCATCTAAACATACACTGCCAGGGCCTAACATAAGTACAAAAGGTTCAGCTATTATTTGTGGTTGGAGATAAAGTAGTATTAAGAAAACTGACATGCTACTTCAATTTTTAAATGTCAATATTTAAATCATTAAAAATAAAACAAAAAAAGAGTCTACTTGGGCTACTGCTTAGAGAGACTTCAACTATAACCATGACTACTGTCAACCCAGAGAAATTTTCTTTATTTATATTCTATTGTGACTCTAAAGGTTTCAAAATCCAGAGGATGGGGGGGAAGGGATTACTGAATCTAGAAAAGATGCACATGTTCAAAGCAGCACAAATTAAAGAATGCTCTTCTAACATACAACATACCTCCAGCTTCACTGGATGTGAAAACACACCAACACACTACTAATGAATACAACTTAATCATCTCACTCCTCAGAAACCTAAGGAAACAGCATCAGAAATAAGGTTTTTTATGCAAAATATAAAAGTATCCCAAGTAGCATTAATGTATGTATTAAATTTAAACCAAAGAGTAGGCTAATCCAGAGATGATGTTTCTCCATTAAGTCTGGGAAAGTTCCAAGGCCACAGAACCAATCTATCTTCAATCAAAAGGAAATCTTTAGCTTCTGACTGAATTTTTTCCTTCCATGACTAAGTAAATAAATCTGCTACATCTCAATTACCCTTTAAGCAAGATTTTGAGATCCACTCTTTGACAAACTGAAAAGCACTGAAAATAAACATTGCTCTTTCAAAACACTGATCCCATAATTCACTTTCCCTTTTCATTTTTGTCCATCAGAGTAGACTTTAAGGGAAGGACAGAGAGAGAAAGACGGAAAGGAGAAAGGGACGAAAAACTGATCCATTTAAGAATTTAAATTATTTCATCTCTTTTTATTACTTGACCTACCATTAAGACAATCTATAACAAAAAAAGTATATTAGCACACATGGTATAATCAGACTGGTAATCAGGAAGCAATATAAAACGGTCCTTTGGCCATCTATACTTTCTAGAGCAGTAAATCTCATAAATTCACTTACCAAGCCCAGGAATAATGACTTTTAAAAGACTTGAATATCAACTAAGACAAATTATGCCAATTCTGATTTCTCACATATACTTAGATTACACAAAGATAAAGCTTTAGATGTGATCATTGTTTAATGTAGACTTATCTTTTCAAAAACTACAGAAGGGAGTAAACAGCAAGCCAAATGATTTAAGAGTAAAACTCACTTAGAAAGCATTATATGTATCTAAATATACATGAGCATGATTATATACATACATGAAACTGCAATTTTATGGCATTCTAAGTAACTCATTGAAGTACATTTTGGCATTTAAACAAAGATCAAATCAAGCTTTAAGCTTGTAAGAACATAATTTTCATTTTTAATTTTTTAAATATAAAAAGGTAGCTAAACACAAAGTACAGATCAGAAAACTCTCATTTAATATAGATTATTTTGGAAATTAAAAAATTTGTAACGAGGTGGCTTTCTTACCCACCCTAAAATGTACATAAAGCCTCTTCCCCAGATTTATACTTCATACTTGGTAACAACCTAGAAGTTTTTCAAATGTATGAAAAAAATCTACCATGACCAATTTAAATTACCTAGGAAAGGGCAGGAGAGGGGATCAATAATCAGAGTCAGTTAGTTGCACACAGATGGAAAAATGCTTGCAGTCACTCCCAAATATAACCCTACATTACCTTATATATAAATCACAACGAAAATAAAAGTGCCTACATTACAGAACTGTGAAAGTTTGTTTAAAAAAATAATAAAAATAAACTGTTGGGTATCATTGGAATAAGGTAACAGGTAAGGCTGGAAAATACTGAAATACAGTTGAGACTCAATACACAAGTTTACTTTAAAAACGAAAGGAAAGAAAGAAAAGTTTGCCAGAGAAATAAATGCTAGATAGGAAAGCAGAACTTTCAGCAGGACAGCCTTTTAGACCAATTTGAAACAACACAGACACATTATACCCTACCATCAACCCACCTGAAATTCTGAAATAAAAAGGAAAAAAAGACTAAACCAAAGTAAAAAACTTCTTCCAAAATCTCATGCCCCAGTGAATCTCACGGGGAAAATTCCCGACACTGAACTTTGTCTGCCTGCCATTTCTCCCTTTAGCAGCATCACTTCTTTTCTCGGTTAGGACATTTGCTCCATCTGTATCTAGTCATAGCAAATCCAATCTCCTGGAATCAGTTTAATAAGCAGAGGAGATTATACTGGAGTCAGCTGAAGGACATACTTTAACCAAAAGCTCTAAATTAACAACCAAGATTGCAGACCTCAAATTCTTATTCTCAATTCAGCATCTGATCAATTATTTGGCACTAGCTGGATAAAGGTATAATCGGAATTTGTGAGCCGAGGCAGATGTAGTTAAATACTAACCAATATTTGTAGTCTATGAGTTAGTTTCAAACTTAAAAGGCAGGTATAGATAGCCACACTTAAAAGTATTTCAGAATTGGAGAAGAAACATTAATAACAAGATATAAATAAAACCAGGCAGATTAGCTTGGCAAACAAAAATTCTGGAAAAAAAAAATTGAACCAATCATATCCCATTGATAATTAGCAAAAATGGGCATTTTTCCACCCTTAAACTAGTTTAATCACAGGCAGATGTCTTTCTACTATACTAAGATTTTCTATATCCATTTTCCCTAATCTTTAGAGCTGGATGAGAAACCATTTATTCTACAAAGAAATACAGCATATATGGCCACAGTCTAAATGTGCTTAGAACTGGAAAATAATGTCACTTAAAAAAAAAATCTTGCACTGTTACATCATTACTCTACGGTAATTCAATAGGTGCTGGGATCTGCCCTCACCAAAAAGCATGGCACTCACTGCCCAGGGTGAATACTAACACTGCACAAGAGAAGCAGTAACAGCAAAGTCTCCATAGAACTCTTTCTATTTATTTAACTGTGTATGAGCATCCAGTTAATGCTCCAAATTGAAAATAGTGCAATAAAAGCAACTTTCAATATATAAACAGACAGGAAGCTGCGATGCCAGTGGCCACTTGGCGCTGCAAATAGGGAAAATAAAGCAGTCTGCATGAGTGAAGCATGGATTGGGGAGAGGAGAAAAGGGAGGCACAGGAGGCAGATTTCAGACAGACAGTGACACAAAACTGTTGTACTGCTGGATGTTTCGTTTGAGGATGTCTGAGCATGGGCCAAGAACACGTTCAAATCTAGGTCGGTCCAGCTTAACGCACTTCAAGGGGCCACGAGCAACGACTGTGGCAGCACGAGGACGATTCATCAGTAGTGCAATTTCACCTGGAGAAAGGAAAAGAAGAAGGGCAAGAACAGGCTAACTTCTATGAAAAACATTTCCTTAAAGCAGTGCACTTCTGAGAAAGAAGACAATAGATATAAGACAATCAGTAATTTCATTAAATGAGTAAAGATCAAAATCTCACACCGTCTCTCTGAGCCAAAAAAAGACTGCAATTAGAAAATAAAATTCAGAAGACAAAATTATGGAAGACTACAATATCTCACTGAGAGGTGACTTAAAGAAACCATGTATTTATTGTGAGGGAATTCATACATACCAAAATAATCAGAAGGCCCCAATCTTCCCACTTCAACAAACTCTTCATTTTCTGACCGACGTTGTAGCACAGCAGCTGACCCCTATAATAAAATCACCAAAAAACTCAACAAACAAACACTCTCAAACCCAGGGTGGCATCTTAAACATCCTATGCAATTTTAGCTACCTTGCAAATATGTGCATATGATAAAAAATGACTTTAAAATTAGTCACCACATGATCTTCAATTTCTATTTTTACCAGCATCTCCTGCTGGCGGGGTTCTTCTTACCAAGCTAAGGTGCTTAAAGGGTGCAGACCTGGGTTAGCAAACTGTGGATGAAGAGCTAAATCCAAGCTCACCATCTCTTTCGCAAATAAAACTTTACTGGAATACCACACACATTCATTGGCACATTATTTGTGGCTGCTTTTGCACTATGACAAGAGGTGAGTCTTTGCGAATGAAACCTTATGGTCCACAAAGCTTCACTTACTTACCACCTGGCCCTTTACAGTCTCCTGACTCCTGATTTAAATAAAATCAATTAGCAACTATGGAGCCACATTCATAAAAATCTGCCATTTGGATCTGCTTGACAAGCAAGAGTATCTGCTATACATTCCCATGGAATGTGGAGATATACAAACACAGTAATTTTTCATATTTAAATAATTACCTTTCATCCTTATTTGCCAGATAGCCCAAACACTTGCATTTTAACAAGGATAGTGCAGAATCATCAGTTTGTTATGTTAAATGGTTTTTAGAATTTGGCTATTCATGTCTATGGCCCTTCAAGAATTCTGACTCAAACTCATTTAAAAATGTAGTGACCTGGCAGAAAACCAAACAGCAGCATTTCAAAGTAAGAGATAATTTTAAAATACAATTGTCAGATATTCTTAAAAACTAAAGCTATAGTTCAGAATTAGCCCACTCTTTCCCTCTTAGAGTGTACAACTTTTTAAAGTATCAAACTCTGAGTTCTTTACCTCTAAAATAATGAAGAACTCATCCCCTGGTTCTCCCTGCACCACAATCTTCTGCCCATCTTCAAACTGCACTGGTTCCAATGCATCAGCTACCGTAAGACGTTCCCACTTGTCCAGAGACTCTGAAAGACAAGAATCAACATAATTGCTCTGTATTACTTGGTGCTGTTATAAAGGTAAAAAGAAAGTATAAAGAGATTCAACCAAATAGCCATGCCCATTCAACATTCTAGTAGCGTCTCAGATTAAACACAGTACCTGTCTTCAATTACCTCTAGTCTGAGCAGGATTCTCATACTGCCTGCAGATAGCCCTTAGATCCTTACCTTCAGTAGCCCAGTGGCTAGGTTAATTTATACCAACTGTACCCAATGGCAAGGGAATAAGAAAATGTAATCCTTAAGTATTCCTGAAGATTGCCATCAATGCATATCAAACCTACAACTACAATACTCAAAAGTCATAGTATCCCCACCCATATCATTCCAAAGTTTCGTAGAAATAATTTAATCTACTTAAATCTTTGGTTTACTCTATGAAACAAGAACTAGAAAATAACTTTTATTCCCAAAGGCCAAACTACAATCCAAAACACAAAGCAAATGTGACCAATTCAAAGAAAAGACAAATAAGGGGCGAAAAATTCACTGCAATAAACAATGGCCGAAGCCTGTTACCTTATAAAAATCCCCATTCCCCCTTCGTGAAGAACAGGTTCTAACATCTCCAAGTCCACATAACAAAATGCACAAAAGAATATCTTCCATTAATCTGCTTTACTCGAAATTTCAACAAACTTTTGGCATGTTTGCAGAGGATGCCAGCAAATGATACCTAATCTTTCCACAGAGGAAATGTATTCTTAGAAGTACTCGCTTTTCTGAACCCATCAACTCAATGATGGAACGAGAGAGACAGAAGTCACAGAGGAATGACTGTGAATGTCCAGTCAGAGGGACTTTCAGCCCTTCTGTCTTTTCAGGGGAATGAGAAGCAATTATACTTTCAGAAGGCTCTTCCCAAGTCCGACCAATTCTAAGTCAGGGGTATCTCATATACTAGCAAAGTCAACACACTTCACAACTCACCTAGAATAGAGACTTTACTGAGGAATTCCTCATACATCTTCCGCTTTCTCAGTGTGCTTCCCTAAAAATAAAAATAACAAAAGTGATATCCCCAAGACGTGTAATTATCACCACATAATGCTATGGAATAATAAATATTAAGTTTCAAGTAAATTTTATTTTTTATTTATTTATTTATTTTTTTGAGACGGAGTCTCGCTCTGTCACCCGGGCTGGAGTGCAGTGGCCGGATCTCAGCTCACTACAAGCTCCGCCTCCCGGGTTTACGCCATTCTCCTGCCTCAGCCTCCCGAGTAGCTGGGACTCCAGGTGCCCGCCACCTCGCCCGGCTAGTTTTTTTGTATTTTCTTTAGTAGAGACGGGGTTTCACCGTGTTAGCCAGGATGGTCTCGATCTCCTGACCTCGTGATCCGCCCGTCTCGGCCTCCCAAAGTGCTGGGATTACAGGCTTGAGCCACCGCGCCCGGCCAAGTTTCAAGTAAATTTTAAAACCAGAAAGTCAAAGCTTGTGGCTGCTACTTTTTTTAATGAAGAAAGTTTAATTTTAACTAATTTGTTTTTATTTTACAGGTAATGAATGACATTTCTTGTGATTTTTATTTTCTGCCAATATTAATGCCCAATTCCTAGCATTTGTAACCAGTATGTTGACATATTTCACAAAGCATTTCCCAACTTCCAAATACAGTCGAAATACCAGTTTATACCTGAGCCTGTCACTCAAGATATTTTTCCACACACTTTATACCAGGCCCAATTTCCATGTTTACTCTCAAAGTGATTTTGCGCCACTGCCAACCCAATTTATCTCTGAAAATATTTTCTCACAAAAGTGATCTAGGTCTTCATTTACATCCCAATAATCCTAGTGTTCTTCCTGTTCAATGCTGATATTTAAATGCGGATTCCTCCATTAGTTTTGGCTTCTCACCTATACAACTGACATGTCTTTATTCCATAAAAAAGGACCATACCCTCCCCAATCAGCTACATAGATATTTCACCCCATAGCTACAGTTCCTAATTCCCGTCCACAAAGCCAATGCACTGTGAGGCCCTAATTTCCTTTCAGGCCCACTCTGAGAAAGTAAAATATTTTATTTCAAACCAATAGTTCCAGGTCCTAACTCTTCCTTCTTTGGCAATGAGATAAAGCTGTAAACATTCTACGTTTCCTTTCACTAATAGTATTCCTGTAGAGGAAATGCAGAACTGACTGTATGGTCAATTTCTTCCCCAGTAGACTGTCATATCACTTCAAAACCAATCTTTCTAAAATTTAGACTTATCTTTGCCATAAGCGTTTGTGTTTTTTTAAGGTTCAGGGGTACATGTGCAGGTTATATAGGTAAACTGGGTGTCACAGGGGTGTGGTGTTCATGTAATTTTGTGGCCCAGGTAATAAGCAAAGTACACAACAGTTATTTTTCCTGATCCTCTCCCTCTTCCCACCCTCCACCCTCAAGTAGGCCCCAGTGTTTGTTGTTCCCCTTCTAGTATCCATGTGTTCTCATTGTTTAGTGCCCAATTATAAGTGAGAACATGCGGTTTGGTTTTCTGTTCCCGTGTTATTTTGCTTAGAAAAATGGCCTCCGGCTCTATCTATGTTGCTACAAAGGACAAGACAATCTAATCTCACCTATCCATATATCCCAAATGCAGAAAAAGTTCAAAGTACATCAGATTGCACATTTTCAAATGGTCAGATGGACACTGCACAAATTTAAGAAAACCACTGAAAATGACCAATGCACTGCCTTGGACTTAAACATCCAAAGCTATCCTATAAATTTATCACAAGGTTCTCAAAAAATCTGACTGTATCACCAGAACGTTCTAGTGCTTTTAGTATTTTGTTTATTCCTTTAACTAGAGGGGACGTGTCATACATATGCATTACTGATAATCCACTTTCACAGGTTAGGGAAGCTGATTATTTCTGAATGGCCCCAAATAACTTTAAGCACTTAAAAGCAGCACCTATCATACTGTGATGGGTATAATCAGGTAAATTAAGATGTGCCTACTAGTAAATGGATAGATTTCCCAACATGAGATGACCAGCACAAATATACCAGATCTTGTTTCCCAAGGTTTTGTTCTAAAATATCACTGCCTAAAATGGCATAATGAACAATGCTAAGCTGGGCTTAACGCAAAGTATTTGCTCATTAAAAGAAAGAAATATTTGCTCATTAAAAGAAAGAAAGATTCTCTTTTTAATTTGGTAATATTCAAACATTAGTTACATAGATGAGAATTCTAAATCACACTCTCAAACAGCATGGTCTCTTACCATGAGGATTCTTCTATAGCTGTCTCGGTCGATGCCCCACAATTTCACATTTGTCTTTGCTTTGACAGTGGCTGCTCTAGGTGTTCCATAAATCAAAGCAAGTTCTCCAAAGCTCCCTCCTTCCCCAACACTGGTTGCCCATTCATTGTTGACATAGACCTAAAGTGCAAGTGACATCAAAAAAGTTTTTTTCTAGATACAAACACATAAATGTTAGAAACCCTCAACCTTTTAAAAAGGTCACAATCCTAAACTTTGTTTTAAAAAATAGAATATATTATGTTTGCAGTACACAACAGAGAAGATTGGCTGATTTCTGATGAGTTAAATTGAGTGTCTAAAATTTACCTGATTTAATTATCTGATAAGAAAAAAGCACTCCGTAAGGATGTAAGGGAAAAAGGTTGGCTAAGCACTAATACCAGTCATGGATACTTAGAGAACCATGCTGAGCACTATGCTAATCATTTTACTTGCATTAGGTCACTGAATTTTCTAATAATCCTAAAACATCAATGCTATTATTGTCCCCATTTCATCTGTGAATAAGAAAGCTGTATTAAGTTTGCTAGCTAATGCCTGGGTCTAGAATCGTCTGCGGTTTTGTTTTTTTTTTTAAGACAAGAGGTTTCACTTTGTTGCCCAGGCTGGTCTTGAACTCCTGGGCTCAAGCAATCCTCTTGCCTCCATCTCCCAAAGTGCTGGGATTATAGGCACGGGTCACTGCACTCGGCTACACACACTTCTTAACCACCACTCCAGCTAAAGTTCTGAACAGAAAATTACCTTTAAAAAGTTTCTCTGTGTCATGAAAATATCTGGCAAAAGGCATTAATAAAATCTGACATACAAGGGATGTAATGATCCTTCAAAATCACTATTCTTATTGCTCAGAAGCAATTAATACATTGGCTTTTAAGATCAACATATTTTTTGTATGAGTAAATCTTACATCCGTCTCTCCTTGATCAATCACATAGAAGTTATCCCCTTCATCACCTAAAAGAGGGTAAAAATGTTAGAAGCATATTCCAAACGAAAGAAACAAACTATCAAAATTAATACAAAATAATAAACTTATTTTATAGTGGTACTGTGAGAGAAGACTGTGTTACAAAGTAACACAATCTTTCAGGGAAAAAAAATCAAGCAATATATTTTAAAAGTCACAGAATTAATCAAAAATTTTTTTAGTCATCTCATGGTGAATACCATCTCTGAAAAAAACTGTTAAAAGCTACATATGGGCCGGGCGCGGTGGCTCAAGCCTGTAATCCCAGCACTTTGGGAGGCCGAGACGGGCGGATCACGAGGTCAGGAGATCGAGACCATCCTGGCTAACACGGTGAAACCCCGTCTCTACTAAAAAATATAAAAAATTAGCCGGGCGAGGTGGCGGGCGCCTGTAGTCCCAGCTACTCGGGAGGCTGAGGCAGGAGAATGGCGTGAACCCAGGAGGCGGAGCTTGCAGTGAGCTGAGATCCGGCCACAGCACTCTAGCCTGGGCGACAGAGCAAGACTCCGTCTCAAAAAAAAAAAAAAAAAAAAAAAAGCTACATATGTGTACAAAGTTATTAACTACTGTGGTATCTATAACAAGGACATTAGAAACAACTCAAATAGTTAATAGCAAATTATCAGGTTGCTACAAAATGGAAATATATAACAATTCATAAAATGTCACGAATAAATAAGAAAATAAAAAGAGGAAGATAGTCAAAAAGTTAGATCCATGTTAATCTATGTAGGCAAAGTAAGAAATCTATATAAGTCCTAGAACCTTCTTAATAGAGCTATACAATGAAGAATGTAGGTGTTTCATTTATTTCTTACTTTAAAAGTGATTAATAATCAATATAAAGGATATGAGAGATATATATGATTCTGAAATTTTATATGACATTCAAGATAAGACAATGTAGGCATTTCCTTTAAATTATAAACAAAACTGTATCGAAAATATTAGTTCCCAATAAAAAGTGTTCTGTCCATCTCAGAAAATTTTAATTTAAAAGAAACAGAAAAATCCAATAGTATAACAAAAAAAAAAAAAAAGAACAGTGGTAGGATCAAAGAGGAAAACAAACTTCAATAAAACAAAACCAAAAAAATCCTCCAGTCTCACCTCCTCTCCCATAACAATACTGCATGCTCCAGAAGCCCTTACCTTGCTGAATCACAGTCTCTCCTGCGATAAAGGAGACCGAAAACATGGCATCAAAAATATCACTGCAAGAGAGAGAAGGCCTCGTGTTACATTTCACATGTCTCTTCCATGAGTTTCAAACATTAAGCTTAGAATTAAAGACCCCTGATTGTCATCTGGTGAACAATCATTAAGAGTTCTAAAACTTGCAACAAGTGTTGAAAATAATTTGGGATCACACCCTTACTTGAAAAATAGTGTTAAGAAAGAGCCTGTTCCTACCTTCTCTCATTATCATCAAGATGTGAAAACAGCACATTCTTCTCAATGGCTTTGGCTAAAGCAGCCATCGTCTTGTAATCTTTTGGTATAACCTAGAAAAGAATTGAAGGTCAAATGACAATTCCATAAACCAAAAACATTTCATGTTTGCAACCTGCATTTCAATTAAATGTCAAGCCACATTATGGTATTTAAACAAGACTGCTTCGAGTTAAATATTTTCACTACAACACACTTGTACTATCTTTGATCCATAAACTACTCAACAAATATTGACTAATTAATCCCCTTGCCTACAGCCAGGCCTAAATATAAAGTCTGGTACCTGGTTCCCAGTTAACAACTAAAGAAACAAACCAAAACACCTTGACCAAGGTCATTATTCTGAGGCAAAACTAAGCATTTTATAATAATTAGTCATTTTAAAGTCTGTGATCTGTTAGTTTCACAAGCCTCAAGTGCGACTATTCTGTTCCCATTTAAGGTTAACAGCATAACTAAAATAGCAGCCTGGCTCTGAGGAAGAGGAGAATATAGGACAAATGAGGCTCGTAGAATAAAAGGTTAAAAGTCACAACATTTAACAGGATAGCAAAAAACGGACATCATAATTCAAGAAAAAAAGCCCACCTCCTTCTACTGCAAAACAACAACAGCAAGGAAATAACAAACCCCAAAACGCAATTATTCACTGGTTTATAATCACTATTAGTTATTTCCTCTGACAGCATGCTATTACAGAAACCTGTTTTCCAGTACCCAAGAACTGTACAGGATGGATGAAGTTCCACCCCGTTTTGTATTTTACAATTCACTCATCAAAGGAGACTAGATGACCACCAAATGGGTCCCAAAAGCATCTCCCTGATGTTCAAATATCAAAACTACCTTTCTAACATATGATGTGGCATCTTCCTCCGTGTAGACCTCAGCGCTGATAGCACCTCGTCGCCTCCGACCTTTAACCACTGGGTTGGGTGGAGGAGGAGAGATCTCATCCTCCCTTGAGTCTGTACGAGTGCCTGCTTTCTGCAGATTCTGAATCTGTTTTGCCTCCTCCTGAAAGAAATTACAAGTTTGCAAAATGAGATCCTTCAGCATGTAAAGCTGGCATTCTCGCGTTCCAATGTTAGTCTATTGCAATAGTCAATAGACTATTGCAAGATATGGAAGATAGTCACTTCCAATCTCTTCTTCCATTAACAATGTAAGTTAAGAAGAAAAGACCGATTCCAAAAGGGAAAAACAATAGTAGCACTTGAAAAGAAACACTCTCAAGAGAATGTACCTCAGATGATAATAGATGCTATCCTTTATTAATGGGCAAAAGCCATTGGTACAAGCCATTAGTACTCACATGTGAGAAACAAATCAGATATTCATTAATGTCTTGACAACAATGATCTGTGATGCACACAACAGTAACACACTGCAAGACAAAATCCTGAAAATTGGGTTTTTTTAGATGCTACTGCAGATAGCAAGAGACCCTCCTGCCAAACGAAATGTTATCAGGAAAAACAATTCAAGCTCAACATAGTGATCCAAGAATGTCTAGATTACCGAGTTACTTCATCAACTCAATAAGCCATTTTCTGCATCTGCCATGCCAAGACCTATGCTAGGCAACAGGAATACAAAAACAAATAGGAGAGGGTCCTGAGCCTGTGGAATTCACATTCTAGTTTGATCCCAGACAAAAACAAATAATGAAATGATGTGATGGTAATCATGAATTTAAATAAGATCATTATCAATAATACTTCTCCCAACAGAGCTAGGATCATTCTCTGTAATCAAGGTTTAAACTTGAAGTTAAAAGACAAAAAGAGTTTACTAGGTTTTAAAAACAATTTATTGGACCAATTCAAATAAAACTTAAGATAAACTATTAAGCATTCTTTTTTCATATCTAGAGCCTTAAAAACAAATTCCTCTCAGATCTAAAGAATTAGTTGTTATGACTGAAGTAAAAGGGAAAAAATAAAAATGTGTTACCTTCTACTTTCTCATTCATTTGACCCATTACTTCTCTTTTATATATAAATGTGTCTGTAAGTGTCCATATATTAATCTCCAGAACATTGGCAGCATTCAAGAAAAGCAATGGCGTGGGAGGGAGACCTTTCATTATTATGTCCTTTTGTACTTGCACAACTTTTGAAACGTGAATATGTAAACTACTTTTTAAAATACGGTTTTTAGAAAACTTATTTCATGTTAATTCTGCTTCTTCCAATAACCAGTAAGGGTTTCTCATTTCATATTAACACAGGGCTATAAAACTCAAGTCACCCCCAAGTTTAAAGTTTAAGAGTACATGACTGGGTACAGTGTTTCAGGCCTATAATCCCAACACTTTGGGAGGCCAAAGAGGGCAGATCACTTGAGTCCAGGAGTTTGAGACCCGCCTGGGCAACATTATAAAACCTCATCTCTACAAAAAAACATAAAAATTAGTTGGGTGTGGTGGCACGCACCTGTAGTCCCAGCCACTTGGCATGCTGAGGCAGGAGGATCACCTGAGCCTGGAAAGTAGAGACTGCAGTGAGCCATGATCCCACCACTGTACTCAGGGCTGGGCAATAGAGTGAGATCCTGTCTCAAAAAATAGGCCACGCATGGTGGCTCACGCCTGTAATCTCAGCACTTTGGGAGGCCAAGGCAGGCAGATCACAAGGTCAGGAGTTCAAGACCAGACTGGCCATCATGGCGAAACCCCATCTCTACTAAAAATACAAAAGTTAGCTGGACATAGTGGCAGGCACCTGTAGTCCCAGCTACTCAGAAGGCTGAGGCAGGAGAATCGCTTGAATCCAGGAGGCAGACGTTGCAGTGAGCCAAGACTGCGCCACTACAGTCCAGCCTGGGTGACAGAGCAAGACTCCATCTCAAAATAATAATACTAAACACACACACACACACACACACACACGGTTTAAGAGTATAAATGAAAACACAAATTCGTCCCCCCAAATTTGTCAGTGACATTTCACAAAAATTTCAGGAAAAATTTCATAAACATCATTTCATTTGGGACTATATTCTACTTCACTGAATTTTTAGATTAATTGTGAAGTAACAAAAGTATTTTGATTTCAGCATTGTCTCATGGAGTCTAGTGAGTCTTTTAAAAACAGCAATCTGAACATAACCTAATCTGACGACTCAGAGCCATTACTCAGATCATGAGTTTTCTAGTATATACTATGATATATTTTTATATCTTTTCTCTTGCTGTTGTCATCCTGCTGTCAGTCTCCTTCCTCCTCAGCTCTTTAAGTGAGGTGATGAATAACCTAAATACCTTGACTTGATCATTACACATTTTATGCATGTAAAATATCACATGTACTCCATAAAAACATACAAATGTAATATATCAATACAAAATTAAAAATTAGAAAAAACCTCCCAGTCTACTCAGTGGTTAACTATGTTCTTAACTCTGAGGTTCAAATTCTGCATTCGGTTTTGCATTAAATTCTGCACTATCTTCTTGACTCTTAGGTTCAAATTCTGTCCCCACTACTAACTTACTATGTTTTCACGATTATTTGTTCCCTCCCTGCTTCTGTCACTCTTCCCTGTGGGTAAAGTATACTTCTCACCCCACTGACTTAAGGCTTGGCTACAGGACTTGCTCTGGCCGTGGAATGTAAGTGGACATGCCATACCATGCTTGCCTGTGTGGTTTGGCTCTGTCCACCTTGAGCTTCTGCCCTCCCTCTGCTTTGAGAACAGCATGCCCTATATAGGGCTGCTCCTTCTGCTCAGCCCCAGAACAAGATATGTGGTGTCAGAACACAAGACAGGCTGATACCAGAAGAACTGCACATAACTGGTCTGTTGTAGTAACCACTGAAATTTGGGGGTTGTATGTTGCTCCAACAAAAGCAGACTACAGTCTATGACCACAGCCACATTACTTAATTTCTCTGTTTTACTGCTATGTCTGTAAAATGCTGATAGTCACCTACCTCACACATTTGAAATAACAAGTATGTATGTATATAAAGTGCTTCACACAGTACCTGACACACCAGACACAAGGTCACAGTTATTTTAGTTCCTCTTATTTAAGGTTCTAATAAATACAAGAGTAAAAGAAGACTCAAATTCCAGATGACTGAATTAAAATGCAGAAGCTTTCAAAAGACCAACTGTCAGAATTTTTGGTACATTTCTTACGGAATAGTTGAAGGAAACAGAAACACAACCCCCCAGTAGTGAGGAAGAAGGTGATGAGTATATGACAGTATTTTCAGACTGATATGGTTTGGCTGTGTCCCCACCCGAATCTCATCTTGTAGTTCCCATAATCCCCACGTGTTGTGGGAGGGACCCAGTGGGAGGTAATTTAATCACAGGGGTGGTTACCTCCCTGCTGTTCTTGTGATAGTGAGCTCTCATGAGATCTGATGCTTTTGAGGGGCTTTTCCCCCTTTTGCTTGACCCTTCTCCTTGCTGCTGCCATGTGAAGAAGAATGTTTGCTTCCCCTTCTGCCACGATTGTAGTTTCCTGAGGCCTACGCAGCCATGCGCAACTGTGAGTCAAACCACTTTCCTTTATAAATTACCCAGTCTTGGGTATGTCTTTATTAGCAGCATGAGAACAGACTAATACAGTAAACTGGTACCACAGAGGGTGGTGTGCTGCTACAAGGATACCCAAAAATATAGAAGCAACTTTGGAACTGGGTAACAGGAAGAGGGTGGAACAGTCTGGAGGGCTAAGAAGACAGGAAAATGTGGGAAAGTTTGGAAATTCCTAGAGACTTGGAGGGCTCAGAAGACAGGAAGATGTGGGAAAGGTTGGAACTTCCTAGAGACTTGTTGTACGGCTTTGACCAAAATGTTGACAGTGATATGGACAATGAAGTCCAGACTGAGGTGGTCTCAGATAGAGATGAGGAACTTGTTGAGAACTGGAGTAAAGGTGACTCTTGCTATGCAAAGAGACTGGCAGCATTTTGGCCCTGCCCTAGAAATCTGTAGAACTTTGAACCTGAGAGAGATGATCTAGGGTATCTAGTGGAAGAAATTTCTAAGCGGCAAAGCATTCAAGAGGAAGCAGAGTTTGAAAAACTTGCAGCCTGACAAAGCAATAGAAAAGAAAACCCCATTTTTTGGGGAGAAATTCAAGCCTGTTGCAGAAATTCACATAACAAGGAGCCAAATGTTAATCACCAAGACATTGGGGAAAATGTCTCCAGGGCATGTCACAGACCTTCAGGACAGCCCCTCCCATCATAGGCCCAGAGGCCTAGGAGGGGAAAAAGGTTTCCTGGGCCATGCCCTGGGGCTCCTGTACTATGAAGCCTCAGGACATGGTACCCTGCATTCCAGCTGCTTCAGCTCCAGTCTTGGCTAAAACAGGCCAAGGTACAGCTCTGGTCATCACTTCAGAGAGTGCAAGCCCCAAGCCTTGGTGGCTTACATGTGGTGCTGGGCCTGTGGGTGCACAGAAGTCAAGAATTGAGGTTTGGGATCCTCCCCCTAGATTTCAGAAGATGTACAGAATTGCCTGGATGCCCAGACAGAAGTTTGCTGCAGGGGCATGGCCCTCCTGGAGAACCTCTGCTAGAGCAGTGCAGAAGGGAAATGTGGGATCGTTTGGAGCCCCCAGACCGAGTCCCCACTGGGGTACCACCTAGTGGAGCTATGAGAAGAGGGCCACCATCCTCCAGACTCCAGAATGGTAGATCCACCAACAGATTGCACCATGCACCTGGAAAAGCAGCGGACACTCAACGCCTGCCCATGGAAGCAGCCAGGAGAGGGGCTATACCCTGCAAAGCCACAGAGGCGGAGCTGCCCAAGGCCACAGGAGCCCACCTCTTGCATCGGTGTGCCCTGAAGGTGACACATGGAGTCAAAGGAGATCATTTTGGAACTTCAGGATTTAATTACTGCCTCACTGGATTTTGGATTTGCACGGGGTCTACAGTCCCTTTGTTTTGACCAAGTTCTCCCATTTGGAAAGGTTGTATCTACCCAATGCCCCTAGGAAGTAACTAACTTGCTTCTGATTTTACAGGCTCATAGGTGGAAGGGACTTGCCTTGCCTCAGATGAGACTTTGGGCTTGAACTTTTGAGTTAATGCTGGAATGAATGAAGACTTTGAGGGACTGTTGGAAAGGCATGACTGTTTCAAAATGTGAAAACATGAGATTTGGGAGGGGCCAGGGGTGGAATGATATTGTCTGGCTGTGTCCACACCCAAATCTCTCTTGTAGTTCCCATAATCCCTATGGGTCCTGAGAGGAACCCGGTGGGAGGTAATTTAATCATGGCGGGGGGGGGGTCACCCTCATGCTGTTATCGTTATACTGAGTCCTCACAATAGCTGATGGTTTTATAAGGGACTTTTCCCATTTTGCTCTGTACTTCTCCTTGCTGCTGCCATGTGAAGAGGACGGGTTTGCTTCCCCTTCTGCCATGATTGTAAGTTTCCTGAGGCCTCCCCAGCCATGCCGAATTGTGAGTCAATTAAACCTCTTTCCTTTATGAATTACCCAGTCTCAGTATGTCTTTTTAGCAGCATGAGAACGGACTAATAGACTAACATACAAATTAACACCTAACACACAGAACACTGACCCACTAAAAAGTTGAAAATCTAGTTACTTAAAGATCCAGGTATCTATATTCAACCCTGGAAAGAATGTATACATGTGAACAAAGACCCTTGAATTATAGTAAAAACCACACTGAACTGTGACTTTACTTATTAAAAGGTAAAGAAGCTGAAACACATTAAATCTAAAATCCCATTTGCAAAGAAACCATTTTAATAATTATTCACTGCTTTCCACCTTTGTTAGTCCTTAAACAGTACTGTGGCAACTACAAGCTTTGAAATTAGCATCACACATTCAACACTCCCTATAAAAAGATACACACTTAATGTCTCACCAAGTTAATCCCCTCATTTGATGGTTTCTATTGATGTCCAAAGAAGAGGGATCACCTTACAGTGACCCATTTCAAAACCGGATCTCCAGGAACGCGCTTGACTTCAAAACAAGGTACATCTATGGCCTGGCTCTATAATAATTCCACGATTTGGAAATTGCATAAATAAGAGAAAGCCAGAATATCCACTATAATTTCAAGACGGCAAAGCAATATTCACAGTAACTAGGTTTTTTTTTGTTTTTTTTTTTAATTATTCTGATCATGGTACTAAATACAAATTTTAACAATCAGTTTTTAAAGAAAATAGAAAATACCTGATCATTGAGCTACCCAAATATTTTTTAAAGCTTAGTATAGATTCTTTTACTAATAACTTACACTGATTATAAGAAACTAATAACCTACGCTGATGAATAAAAACCAATGGAAAATAATGCAAATTATTTCTATTATACAATTAGATAATCATACACCAAAGAAATGTCCCTCAATTGATTCATAATCATTATGAACCACCTCTTAACTTCCACATGCAAGAGAAAATCTGTAAGTTTATCTCACTGATTTACAGAAGCAAATCACATACACTATTGAAAATATTTGGTGATCTAGACTTTTTCATTCATCATTTCTTGAGGGAGATGAATTGAAGCCTTCAATTGAAGCATTCATTTGCTTCAATTATCCCTGATGTAAAATTATCACTGTTTAGAAAAACATATGCCATATATGTAGGTCACAATGACCTACATGCAAGGAGGAAGAACAAAAAAGAAAAACTGGATTAATTTTTTTCAAGGGGCAACAAGTCCTGACAATAATATGGAGTAAAATGTTTGAGGACCATCAATCTCAGTATCTCTACTCTACAGTAATTCATCAGATATACTCTACACTAAAATAGACTGAATCTAATTGAAAATTTCTGATATATCAATCACAAACTAGATTTATGTTTCATTACACTAGTTTTAAAAGTGGGATGAGATTTATTATACTTACTTGCTTTGTTCAAAAAGGGAGAAGCATTAACTGCCTTCAAGTACTATAGAATTTCTTATTCATAGAACTGCTATACTACTTCTGATCAGTTTTATCTGTTATAGTTTTATGCACTAATTTAAAAAGTCACAAAGAATTGTGTGGAAACCCTTTGTTAGCCAAGTACAGTTAGCATACAGGTTCATTTTCTGATAAATTCTACTAATTAAGAATTTTTAAATTATTACAAATGCCTTACTTGTATTTCTTATTTGAAATTGTTTTAGACTTTTTATTTAGTCAGATTCCTTTTCTTCCAAAAAATACAAATTAGTAACATTCCAGTTATTAAATTTAACAACTGTCACAATCACCTCATCATCTCCCTACATTTATTTTTACCTTCTCCAACCTCTCAAAGTATTCCCTGAGGAATGCCATGGGTCTCTCAGGTCGAGCAGTGCACAACTGCACAATAGAATCTTTGAGCAGTGCTTGAATGTTATGCTTCTGGACGTAGAGTTCACATTCTCGAAGGCTGCGTGCCTCCTCGCTGGCGGCAGTACTGCCAGACTCCATGGTTCTCTGCGAGAAAAAAACACACATATGCTTGTATAAACTATAAAGCAAAATGCCAACCTGGCATTTAACTTGCTAAATTCATTAGGCAACTGATTCACAGGGATTTTTTTCTGAGTAGATTTTGTTTTTAAACAGGGAAGTGGGGACTAGGGAATAAAATATGTACAGAAATAGCATTATTCCAAGTAAATGTTTCATTTAGTTCCTGCTGCAGGATCTTTGCTCTGTAGGCAACAGCAAGAGTCCATAACCTCAGCTCCTGGGAGGAAGTATGAGCCACTATCCTCCGCAAAGGCGGGTGCTGAAGTTAGGCCCTTAAGGGAATTTCATTCAGTTCTCCTTGGCAAAAGAAATCATGATGATGTGGGAAGTAGGTAAACGGCAAACAGGACAGAAAATTACCAGGGCACACAAGTCAACTCTAAGTGAAAGCAAGTCAGCACAATGAAGAACATCTGACATTCCCTATACGTAACTTCTATCCCATGGGAGTGTCCTAATGTCACAGAGCAAACCACTGGAGTGAGGATCTGATTAGCCAACTACTAGCGTAATCAAAATTTTTAAAAACACGCAAGAAAATTCAGGTGAGTTTTAAAAGCAACCTTTTATTCCAGAATCGTTTGCCAGATTCCACCCCTAAATGATAATACACTATTGGTAAAAGAAGGAAAATCCTAAGCTGGGGGACGGAAGAATCCTTACCACGTAAACTGTAAAACATTTGGACAGAAAATTGTCAAAATATTTTCTTCATCTGGACGGGTGAATGTTAAAACACTTAAGTTTCAAACTTGCATGAAGAATCAATAGATAAATTGCATTTAATGGATTACATTTAACAGATAAATTGCATTTAATGGATTTTAGAGGATTCAAATTATGGTACCTTTAAGTAAAGTAAAGCAAACAGAGATACTAACGTGCAGCTAACCCTACCCTGGAATTAAAAATTTAGTAACTTAACAACAGGGTCATATACTGTTTTTCTTCCAACTCCTAATTACTAAGCACTTAAGAGTAGAAGACAAGAGTGTGGTTCCCTCCACTCAGCAACTGAATTAAATACTAATCAGACTTTTCCAATTATAATGCATTGTAAACTACTGAGATGAAACTGTACATTTAAAAGAATTTATAGAAAGAAATACCAGAGTAAAGAGCTATTCTAAAGTGCTACACTGTCACTCATTTTGTTTTGACAACTTTCACCATAAAGGTCAATAACAAGTAGACTAATTAACAAACTATTAGAAAGTTTGTGGCTCCAAGACAAGCACATAAATTAGGAGCCATGGAAAAAGAATCATGCTGCTACTTTAGAAATAAACAGGCAACAACAAAAAAATTGGGATAGATTTATACATGCCACTTCTCCAGGTCAGGCAATCCTATGAACTGAAAATCCACTTCAGTAGAATTGTCTGCATTTCAAGTAATACTTGAAGACCACCAAGAACAATCATAAATCAGATCTTTCATGCTTCAAAACACAGTCATATTTCAAGAATATTCAACTGATCAATCATTCTAAGATCAGGTCTTTGGCTGATAGAGATGAGAGAACTGGGCCTAAGGAGTGAAACTGTTTTTGTTTGAAACAACTAATGTATTACAAAAACCAAAAAGACAGCCAGTATACGAACAGAAATGTCCCAAGATTAATGCAGTCACCATGTAAATCCCTGAATAACCAGCTTTCACAGTCTCAATTTTTTAATTGAGTTACCTGGATTCTCTATGTGTACTTATTTGTAAAAGCCCAACAACCTAGCCTTCCCTCCCCACACACAATTATTTAACTGCTTTAAAACTCTCGCTGCATGTCTCTATGCAAAACAAAACATCCAGATTCATTCTTCTGAAAATTCAGTTGTGACAAAATTGCTTCGAAAGGATTACATTCTAGGAAATAAATAAAAACACTTTTGAGAAACTGTTCCTGATTCAGACCGCACCCCCTTAGACCTGCCAAGTTACGGCTTCCCTGGGGTCATCTTGAGGAAGTGTTTGCTTTCCTTGCTCTACCGAAAAGACGGATCTCTTGGGACTCTCTCAAGGAGTAAGACGGTCGTCACCACAAGCTCTGCCCTGAAGGGGTTAATAGGTACCGTGTATTTTCTAGAGGAAGGGCAGGAAAATGCCCTTCACTTCACGTAGGCCACGGTCATGACCACAAAATGAAGAAGGGAAGCCGAGACTTCAAACTACGCCAGTCGGAAGGCCACAGTGGTGGCGAGGAGGCCTTAAGTGGAAAAATCGGGAAAGCGAGGGAGGTGAAACGGGACAAAAGGAAATTCAGGAGCCCGACTAAGACCGTCGTGCTGGGGGAAGATCACCTCGCTATGGAGAGGAAAGGCTACTGCTAGCAATGACTAGCAGTCTTTAGAGTGGAGAGAAAAACTGCCGGCTTACAATAAGAGCCAGGACCGGCGGACGAAACGATGGCGGACCCCAGCAAAATAGAGCCGTTGTCCTTCAGGAAATGGGGGAGGGTGAGCGAGGAGGCCGCGGCGCGCGGGGGCGAAAGCGGCCGGGGAGGGCCGAGGAGGGCCCAGGGCTCCAGGCGCCGTGGGGTGGGGGCAGCGCGCGGGAGCTAGGCGGCTGGGAAGCCCCGTACCAAAGCGGACGCCCAGATGGCCTTGGGGATGCAGACTCGGAGCTGGGGGCGTGAAGCCTGAAGGGAGGCGCCCGCCGGGTCGGGGAGGGGCAGGGGGGTGCGGCCGTCCCCCCGCAGGTCGCTCCCCGTGACGCCATCTTGGATCGGTCCAGCTCCCCCAAACGGGCGGCGAAGCAACGAAGCTCACCTAGCCTGAGCCCCCGACTGACCCCACTCACCTGGGGACGGGCGGCGGCGGGCGCGAGGCTGCGGGTGCGAGGTGGCGGCGTACCGAGCTCCCTCAGCGCTTTGCTCCCAGCCCCGCTCCACTCTGCGATAGCGGCTAGGCGACAGCTCCACCGGAAACGGCCTGGCCGCAGCCAATCAGCGTTCGGCTGCTGACGTCAATGCGCCTCGCTCTGGCCAGAGCCGTCGCCTTAGCAACCTTAAGGGCGCAACAGCCCCAGTTCCTCCCCCGTCGTTCTTGGAAGGACCCTCACTCTGCAGTGTTTCGCCTTCCGCCATTCTTTCCATCTTACTCGTCGCTTATCCACAGCAGTTTCTCACGCCCGCCACTTCTCCTTTCCGCACTCTCCCTAGCCCGGTTTTCTCCTCCTTCCTGCTTACCTGCCCCTCCTTACCTGTCCCTCTCTGGGTGTCTTGGGCCGCCTCTGTTCCTCCTTCTGCTCTTCGCTCCCTCTCCGCGCAGCTACTGTGAGCTTCCCTCTAGTCCCTCCGCTCCTCTGTCCACCCCACTTTCCCTCCTGCCTCCCTCGACGCCTCTGCCTTTTCTCCCTCCTTTCCGCCCCCTCCCCGGCCGAGCCACGTGGGGCGTCTCGGATGACAGGTGGGCGACTCCGCCCCGCGGCCCCTGCAGGGGAGGGCTCCGGGCCGGGGCGGGGAGAGTCCTGCGGTTGCCAGCCCCCGGAGGAGGTGGCTGCCCCCGCGGATCTGCAGCAGCTGCGCCGCGGGGCCGAGCGCGGGCGGATGCCCGGGATGCGCTCTCCGAGCTGGGCATCCTGTGCCGGGCCAGCGCCGTCCGTGCCCCGGGCTCAGGTCCGTCATCCGGTCCAGGAAACCTGAGCCCTGCCGAGTCCCCGCTGGGCCGACAAGGCCTCTCTCCCCGCCGGGGGTGCTGTCGTCTGTGCAGGCCACACCGTCCCTGTGGAAACCAGGCTCGGGAAAGGACTTTGCCTGGGTCCTTCTAGAACCTGAAGTGCCCCCCCTCGCCCATCACTCCTGACCTCACAGGGGGAGAAATGCAGAGCGTGCAGATTGTCACAAACGCCCTGTGACCCAACAAGAAATCGCAGCTGTCCGTACAGGCTGCACTAATGGGGGAAATTCGGAGGAAAAGCGACTTTACTCTTTCAGCCATTTTTTTTCTCCCATCAGAGGATCTGTCTCGGGAGGAAGAAAAGGGAGACAGGGTACAGTTTTAGACACATGAAGTCTCTAACTGAATAAAGAAAGCCCATCAAGGACACATATCCAAGTGTTTGGCTGGGGGCTGCTTTCGTAGCATTGTATATATTTCTAGGGCTGTGTGCTTAGAATTCATAATGAATTCAACACAATACAAAAAAGCAAAATACACATGCAAGTGTCTAGGAGCTGTTGTAGTAACATGGTGTATACTTCAAGGGCTGTATGATATGTTTAAAGTAAATTATGAACAACACAATACAAAAAAGTATCTCAATAATGTTTATATTGATTCCAGATTGGAATGATAATATTTTGATATATTAAGTAAAATATTATTAAAGTTAATGTAACCTTTGTTTTTTAATTCTTAATGTAGCTATTAAAATTTTTTAAGTTACACAGATGGCTCCCATTATATTCCTATTGGACAGCGCTGCCCTCGGAGGCCGACTGCTCCCCCAAATGCACCAGGACTCTAAGGGTACTGTCTGTCAGATGATTTATTTAGTGATGTTACTCACTGCCTTCTGATAGTCAGGGACACATAGGCGACATCAAAAGGGGCAATCAGGTCTACAGGGGGAATGGAGGATTGAAGTTACTCCTTTCACTGACTCCCCAAATGTTGACCATTGGCCCTTCTCCAGGGATGATCGGAATTGGGGATTAAAGACAGAGCCACAGTCGTATAGGATTTCACTCTTGACAGTACAAAGAAGAGTTGATAAACTGAACCCTACGCTGGCAAGCAGTAGAGGAAATTTGATACCATTGAGCAGGCCCGGTCATGTTATGGGAAGAAAATATTGCAGTCAGGTAAATCTGAGTTTGGTTTCAGGCTCTGCCATGTCCGGTAATTGACTTAATCTCCATGAGTGTCAGTTCCTGGGTCATAAAAGGATGAACAGGACTGTGTTAAAGTTCACTAATAAGGGTAATAACAGCAAACACATATAGCACTTACTGTGTTCCAAGCACTGAACTAATGGCTTTACACTTAAATAATTTTATCTTCATAATAACTCTTAACATAGGTAATATTGTTATTGTTACAGAAAAAAACATGAGACATGGAGAAGTTAAGTGACTTGCACAAGGCCACACAGCTAGCGTGGCTTAAACTCAGGCACTGACCTTAATCACTCTCCATTGCAGGATAGATATCTCTCTCTCTCTCTCTCTCTCTCTCTCTCCAGATATATAGTGTTCAGTACAGTGTGGGATATATTAAATGAATGTTAATTTATTTCCCATTTCTCCTTCTTCCTGCAGAGCTACCCAAACTACAAGGTTAAGTCAGAGTGACACTATATCCCACCATTAGTGTTACCTTCTAAGTGCAGTTAAGACGCTAAGAATAAGGAAACAAGCAAGCTGGTGACATTGAGCTGAGCGTTTTGAGTGACAGCTGCTTCCTTGCTGAGGCCTGGCTGTGTGTCCCCATTCAGCTGCATGCAGGCGCCAGTCCAGCCACGGGCCGTTTCCTGTGTCAGTCACACTCAACCTTGTTCTAGGTGCCAAATCCTCATATGCTGGGGCTTTAGGAGACATAAAGGGAAATGAGCAGTAGACAGTTGAGCCCAGGGAGAGTTCAGTGAGACAGCTGTTCCGAAAAACTAAATAGCCTCAGTGCTTTCCAAATGGTGCAAATGTTCTTTCAGTGCCACTGTGCCGCTGTGAGAATACCAACTTGTTGGTATTCATAAATTACCTTTCAGAAATGACATTGTCCCACTGTAGTTTCTGTATGGTTTCCCTTCTCCAGAGGCCTTCTGCCCTTGATTCAAAGGTCTGTTAGCCTTTCCTTTGGCCTGTGTCCTTGAGAAACTCAGTTTAAAAATATGTTTCTAGAGTAGTGGGATTATAAGTAAATTTTCCTCTTTAAGTGGTGGCTAACATCTATAATCCCAGCACTTTAGGAGGCCCAGGCTGGAGGCTTGCTTGGGCCCAGGAGTTCAAGACCAGCCTGGGCAACACAGTGAGACTGCTGTCTCTACAAAAAACAAAAAAATTTAAAAATTAGCCAGATGTGGTGACCCATGCATGTACTGGGAGGATTGCTTTAGCCCAGGAGGTCAAGGCTGCAGTGAGCCATGATCGCACCACTGCACTACAGCCCTGGCCACACAGCAAGACCTTCCCACTCAAAAAAAGAGAAAGGAATGTCACAGTTGCTGTTACAATGTTTGTGAAACAATACCAAAAACCATAAAAGCAAAATAAATACGAGTGATAAGTAGAAATAGAACTAAGAAAGCTAAAACATGAAAGGAAGGAATACTTTGGTGGTCCATTTCTTGGTGGTTCTCGTACCTAAAGTTTCCAATGGCTAAGCACAGATCCACATATTTTCAATTTCAAGTCCATCACCACCTACTTATGGTGGACAATGGTACTGAGTATTTATACTTCCTAGGAGACCCAAAGTTGTGGGTTCAGATGTAACTAATTCCAGCAAACACCCAAATGCCAAAATGTCTTCCTACTTTTCTCACTGGCAAATGCTCATTTAAACTAACAAGGGGTGTTTATCTTGAGCATTAATTGAAAATATTAACCAAGAAACCAGAAAGGTGGCAAACTTCGGTCTAACACTAAAGTGTTCCAAGTAAAAATATCTTAATCTAAAACATATCTTCATCAAAAATAGCATATTTACTTATTTACTCAAATTGTATTTTAGATTCAGGGGATACATGTGCAGGTTTGTTACCAGGGTATATTGTGTGATGCTAAGGTTTTGGGTACAAGTGATCCTATCACCCAGGTAGTGAGCATAGTACCCAATAATTGTTAAACCCTTGCTCCCTGACTCCCCCTTCTAGTAGTCCCAAGTGTCTACTGCTTCCATCTTTATGTCCTTGAGTAACCAATGTTTGGCTCCCACTTAGAAGTGAGAACATGTGGTCGTTTCCTGTTCCTGTGTTAATTCATGTAGGATAATGGCCTCCAGCTGCATCTATGTTGCTGCAAAAGACATGATTTTATTCTTTTTATCTCTGCATAGTATTCCATGGTGTATATGTACCACATTTTCTTTATCCGGACTGTCATTGATGGGCATTTAGGTTGATTCCATGTCTTTGCTATTGTGAATAGTGCGACAATGAACATAAGCATGCATGTGTCTTTATGATACAATGATTTGTATTTCTTTGGGTATATACAGTGCAAAGTCTGCAGGGCAGATCAGCAGCCTAGACCCAAGGAAGAGTTGATGCTGCAGTCTCAAGTCCAAGGCAGAACTCCTTCTTCCTCAGGGAACCTCAGTCTTTTCTCTTAAGACCTTCAACTGAGTGAGGCCCACAGACATTAAAGAGGGTAATCTGCTTTACTCAATGTCTATTGACTTCAATGATAATCACATGTACAAAAAAAAAAAAATACCTTCACAGCAACATCTAGACTTGTATTTGACCAATAACTGGGTAGCATGGCCTACCCAAGTTGACACAAAATTAACTATCACAAGCATGTATTCAGTGAAGTCCAGATATTTGTATGAATCTCTTCTAAAATGTTCTTCCTTTGAATACTCATTTCCTAGGTCTAAGGTGTTTTTAAACAAAGCTGACCTTTTGTTATGGATTTGAGGCTTTAAAAAATAAGGATGAGTCAGTCACCCACACAGATCTCTTTTTTTAACATGAAAAGATAGTGGTTTCTTTTTTTCAGATGTATGTATGTTTGTTCGTTTGTTAATTTAAGTTCTGGGATACATGTGCAGAAGAATGTGCAGGTTTGTTAGATAGATAAATGTGTGCCATGGTGGTTTGCTGTACCTCTCAGCTCATCACCTAGGTATTAAGCCCCACATGCATTAGCTGATGCTCCCCCTCCCCGCCACCCCAACAGGCCCCAATGTGTGATGTTCTGCTCCCTGTGTCCGTGTGTTCTCATTGTTCAGCTCCTACTTATAAGTGGTTTGGTTTTCTGTTCCTGGCTTCCAGCTCCATCCACATCCCTGCAAAGGACATGATCTCATTCCTTTTTACGACTGCATAGTATTCCATGGTGTATATGTACCACATTTTCTTTATCCAGTCTATCATTGATGGACATTTGGGTTGATTCCATGTCTTTGCTATTGTCACACAGATCTTTGTGTCATGGATAGTATGATTGTTGACTAGGATTAGTAACTTTCTTTTTTTTGTCCATCTGACAAAGTCAGCAAATCTTGTTAATTTATCCAGGTTGGCACTATACTGACCGTGTACCTATACTCTTCCGGGAATTCTTCATTTTGTTCTTTGTTGGAGGCTGGTCATGGTTCCCTTTGAGAAGCTCATGAAAACAATGGGCTTTCTCCCCAGGAAATAAGCCCAAGCAAACTTACACACACAGGCTTTTTCATCCCATTTCAAGGGGGTCACAGACCCTGAAGCCCACTCATCTATGGACTCCAAGTTTAGAACACCTTATCAAACGATTCCTGATCATCCATGCTAGTGGGTACTAACGGGTACTAGGTAACAGGGATGCAGACACAAATAAGCCATGACCTCAAACTTAAAAGTTCACAGTCTGGGCCTGGCACAGTGGCTCACACCTGTAATCCCAGCACTTTGGGAGGCCGAAGCAGGCAGATCACGAGGTCAGGAGTTTGAGACCAGCCTGGCCAATATGGTGAAACCCCCTCTCTACGAAAAATACAAAAATTAGCCGGATGTGGTGGTGCACGCCTGTAGTCCCAGCTACTCTGGAGGCTGAGGCAGAAGAATCACTTGAACCAGGGAGGCGAAAGTTGCTGTGAGCTGACATCGGGCCACTGCACTCCAGCCTGGGTGATAGAACAAGACTCAATCTCAAAAAAAAAAAAGTTCACAGTCTGAAGGGACCAGCAATAACATGAGTTCTTTCAATAGAAAGGCCAAATTATGGGGATGGGGTTGGGGGGTACATTGAAAGGCCATCTAACTCAGGCATAGGTGATCAGAAAAAGCCAGCCAAAAAAGGTGTCTGGGACATGATGGTACCCAGTTAGTCCTGCCTGGTATTTCAGGTAGAGGAACTGATGGGTAAGAGAGCATGGATTTCTAAGGAAAATATTTTTCGAGATGGCCTAAGGATAAGATGGGAGATGGTGTGAGGCTGGAGGAATAATCAATGGTCTGTGGTAGCGGGGAGGGGCAGATAGTAAATGCTTTAGATGTTGTAAGCCATCTGGTCAATGTGGCAACTTCTCAGTTTGGTTATTGTAGCACAAAAGTGGCCATAGGCAATATGTAAATGAATGGGCATGGGTGTCTTCCAATAAAAATTTATGAACACTGAATGTGAAATTGATATAATTATCCTAATTAATAGACTTTTTGTTTTAGCAATTTTAGGTTTGCAAAATAATTGCAGAAAGTACAGAGAGTTCCCAGATACCACCTCATCATCCCTCCATACGTGGTTTTCCCTTGTATTGACATCTTGCATTCGTGTGGTACATTTGTTATACTTGAAGAGCCAATATTGATACTTGTGTGTGTGTGAAACAGGATCTGGCTCTGTTACCTAGGCTGGAGTGCAGTGGCACAATCTCAATCTCAGCTCACTGCAACCTCCCATCTCCCAGGCTCAAGCCAGTCTCCTATCCCAGCTTCCCAAGTAGCTGAGACTACAGGCACACGCCACCACACGCAGCCAATTTTTGTATTTTTTGTAGAGACCAGGTCTCACTATGTTGCCCAGGCTGGTCTCAAACTCCTGAGCTCAAGCAATCCATCCACCTGGGCCTCCCAAAGTGCTAGGATGACAAGCGTGAGCCACCTCACCTGGCCTGATACATTATTATTAACTGAAGTCCATAGTTTACATTAGAGTTCACTCTTTCTGTTGTATATTCTATGAATTTTGATAAATGTGTAATTACATTTACATCTACCATTATAGCATCCTGTAGAAGAGATTCACTGCCATGAATATCCCCTGTGGTCCACTGTTTATCCCTCTCTCCTTCCCTTAAGGCCCTGGTAACCACTGATTTTCATTTTATTTTATTATCTACATATATATTTTTTGAGACAGAGTCTGGCTTTGCCACCCAAGCCGGAGTGCAGTGGCACAATCTTGCCTCACTGCAACCTTCAAGCTCAAGCCATCCTCCCACCTCAGCCTCCCAAGTAGCTGGGACTACAGGTGCACACCACCATGCCCAGCTAGTTTTTGTATTTTGAGCGGTAGAAACAGGGTTTTGTCATGTCGCCCAGGCTAGTCTCAAACTTCTGGGCTCAAGAAAGCCTGCCTTGGCCTCCCAAATTACTGGGATTACAGGTGAGAGCCACCATGCCTGTCCAACCACTGATTTTCTATACTGTCTCCCTATGCTTTTCTCTCTATTTTTTATGTTTGTGGGTACATAGTAGGTGTATATATTTATGGGGTATATGGGATATTTTGATGCAGACATACAATGGGTAATAATCACATTAGGGTAACTAGAGTATCCATCACCTCAAAGCATTTATCCTTTACATTACAAACAATCCAATTATACTCTTTTAATTATTTTTAAATGTACAATTAAATTATTTTTTACTATTGTGCTATCAAATACTAGGTCTTACTCATCCTTTCTAACTACTTTTTACCCATTAACCATCCTTACATCCCCTCCACCACTACCCTTCCCAGCCTCTGGTAACCATCCTTCTGCTGTCTATCTCCATCAATCCGATTGTTCTAATGTTTAGCTCCCACAAGTAAGTGAGAACATGTGAAGTTCGTCTTTCTGTGCTTGGCCTACTTCACTTAACAAAATGACCTCCAGTTGTTTCCATGTTGTTGCAGACGACAGCATCTCATTCTTTTTTATGGCTAAAGAGTACTCCATTGTGTATTTGTACCACATGTCTTTTTTTGAGGCAGAACCTCACTGTGTCACCCAGGCTGGAGTGCAGTGGCGCAATCTCAGCTCACTGCAACCTCCACCTCCTGGGTTCAAGTGATTCTCATGTCTCAGCCTCCCGAGTAGCTGAGATTACAGGTGTACACCACCATGCCCAGCTAAATGTGTGTGTGTGTGTGTGTGTGTGTGTGTGTGTATTTTTAGTAGAGACGGGGTTTCATCATGTTGGTCTGGCTGGTCTCAAACTCCTGACCTCAAATGATCTGCCTGCCTTGGCCTCCCAAAGTGCTGGGATTACAGGTGTGAGCCACCATGCCCAGTCTTATACCACATTTCTGTATCCATTCAACTATTGGCAGACATTTGGGTTGCTTCCAAATCGTGGCTATTGTGAATAGTGCTACAATAAATATGGGAGTGCAGATATCTCTTCGATACACTGATTTCCTTTCTTTGGGGTATATACCTAGCAGTGGAATTGCTGGATAATATGGTAGCTTTATTATTAGGTTTTTGAGGAACCTCCAAACTGTTCTTCATAACGGTTGTACTAATTTACATTCCCAACAACAGAGTACAAAAGTTCCCTTTTCTCCACATGCTTGCCAGCATTTGTTATTGCCTGTCTTTTGGATAAAAGTCATTTTAACTGGGGTGAGATGCTACCTCATTGGAGTTTTGATTTGCATTTCTCTGATGATCAGTGATGTTGAACATCTTGTCATATGCCTGTTTGCCATTTGTATGTCTTCTTTTGAGAAATGTCTATTCAGATCTTTTGCCCATATTTAAATTGGATTATTAGATTTTTTTCTGTATAGTTGTTCGAGCTCCTTATATATTCTGTCTCCATATGTTTGCTTTTTGCAGAATGCCATATAGTTGGAAGCATACACTATGTAGCCTTTGTAGACTGGCTGCTTCACTTAGTAACATGCAATTAAGATTCCTCCATGTCTTTTTGTGATTGGATAGCTCATTTCTTTTTATTACTGAATAATATTCCACTGTATAGATGTACCACAGTTTGGTTATTCATATTTACTAAAGGACATCTTGTTTGCTTCCAAGTGTTGGCAACTATGAATAAAGCTGCCATAAATATCCATGTGCAACTTCTCTGAGTAAATAGCAAGAAGTTCAATTTCTGGATCACATGGTAAAAGAACCTTTTGCTTTGTAAAAAAAAAAAAAAAAAAATGGTCAAACTAGATTCTAAAGTAGCTGTACCATCTTTCATTCCCACCAGTAATGAATGAGGGCTCCTGTAGCTCTTCATCCTTACCATCATTTGTCAGTGCTTTGGATTGTAGGCATCCTGTTGAATGTGTAGTGGTTCCTCCTTGTTTTAATTTACAATCCCCTAATGGCATATGCTGGTAAGCATCTTTTTATGTGCTTATTTGCCATCTGTGAGTCTTCTCTGAGATGGTGTCTGTTTAGGTCTTTGGGCCATTTCTTTTTTAATCCAAAATGATTTTATGTTTCCCTTTCCCAAAGCTTGTGAGCATGAACGCTTCTGACTCTACCCAATAAAGTATACATTTTGGTACAATACATTATTAGACTAACTTGTATGATCAAGTCCAGCTCAATTATCGTAAATCATAGAAGTTAAGAATTTACTCTGAGAATCTGTTGCTAATATAGATGATGGATTTCCAATTTTTTCTTAGCTAAGAATTTACTTAACTTTAGCTCAGAACCAGATTCAAAATTTTTTTTCCCACTGAGACGAAGTTTCGCTCTTGTTGCCCAGGCAGGAGTGCAATGGTGCAATCTCAGCTCACTGCAACCTCTACCTCCCAGATTCAAGCGATTCTCCTGCCTCAGCCTCCAGAGCAACTGCAATTTCAGACGTCTGCCACCACACTCGGCTAATCTTTGTATTTTTAGTAGAGACGGGGTTTCACTATGTTGGTCAGGCTGGTCTTGAACTCCTGACCACAGGTGATCCACTCACCTCAACCTCCCAAAGTGCTGGGATTACAGACGTGAGCCACTGCACCCGGCCCCATTTTAGCCATTTTTTAATTGAGTTGTTTGTTTTCTTGCTGAGCTTAAGAGTTCTTTGTATATTTTGGATAAGGTCCATATAATTTTCATGTGACACATTCTTTGATTTTTTTTCAATAATTTAAAAATGTAAAAACTATTATTAGCTTTCATGCTGCATGAAAACAGGTGACTCAACCCATGAGCCATAGTTTACCAACCCCTGCCTTAGAAGTTTAAATTTTCTTATAGCCATGGTGGTTCACTGAATGGTCTCATGCAGGGAGGAGATGTGACCAAATATACATTTTATCATTTGGATTCTAATGAAGCAAGGACAGGAGTAGGGACTGCGAGGGCTCTCTGGAGCCTGGAGCCTGAACACTTCTCAGGAGTCTGTTGCAATGATCCAAGTAAGGGATGGCGATAGCTAAAAGTAAAAGATTTTGATGCAGGTGAATGAAGCTGGGCAGATTTGAGAGATATTAAGAAAATAAGAGTGAGAGAACCTAGGAATTAATGTGAAGGATAAGGAGGAGACAGGAAGGACTCAAAGATGATACCTAGATTGCTAACTCAGACAATGAATAGATTCTCTGATTCTATTCACTGAATCAGAGAACACAGGAGAAGAAGCAGGGTTCCATTTGGAATGTGTTCAGTTTGAAGGGCTGTTGAACATCCACAAAGAGCCATCTAGTTGCTCCCTTGCTGGCTGGAAATTTAAGAGAATTGAGGTCTGGGCATGGTGGCTCATGCTTGTAATCCCAGCACTTTGGGAAGCTGAGGAGGGAGGATAACTTGAGGCTAGGAGTTTGAGACCAGCCTGGGCAAGATAGTGAGATGACCCTCTCTACAAAAAATTTAAAAATTAGCCAGGCATGGTTATGCACACCTGTAGTCTTAGCTACATGGGAGGCTGAGGTGGGAGGATGGCTTGAGCCCAGGAGTTGAAGGCTGCAGTGCGCCAAGACTGCACTCCAGCCTGGGCAACACAGGAAGACCATGTCTCAAAGAGAGAGAGAGAGAGAGAGAGAGAGAGAGAGAGGAGAGAGAGAGAATGCTGAGGGTTTTGAAATCATCAACTTATTGATTACAAAGCCATAGGAGTGAATGCAACCCCTTCTGGGACAGGCTATTGAGAGAGAAGTGGGAAGAAGAAAGGCAGCTGAACATAGAACCATAAGTAAGGTTAACAGTGAGAGGTTAAAGGGAGGAAGGGAGCCCAGAAGGAACATTTAGACAGCAGGTGGCAAACCTGGAGAGGAAGGAGGTCACGGAAGCCGAGGGAAGCAAGTGTTCTGAGAAGCAGACAGATGCTGCAGAGAGTCAGAGTGAGAAATGAAGAGTCAGGGCAAATTCACAGCTCAGGCAGGATACTGGAAACCAAGATGACACTTCTGATCCACCGTCGAGGAGGAGTATGCTCCGAGCTCTCTCCACCTGGACCTATGTGCATTGACCAACCAGTAAGAAATGAGAGAATAAATAATCAAGAAGCTGTCATGCTGCTAAATGTTCATTTGGAACTTGTATCAAAAGGCACAGGGAAAATATACAGAATGTGAAGACTGTGTTGTTTCCATTAACTGCTTTTCCACTCCCATCTCAGGGAACGAATCCTCAATAGTGTCCTTACCTGAGCACTTTCACAGTGTATATATTTGTCCATTTTCATGCTGCTGATAAAGTCATACCTGACGCCAGGCGCAGTGGCTCACACCTGTAATCTCAGCACTGTGGGAGGCCGAGGAGGGTGGATAACCTGAGGTCAGGAGTTCAAGACCAGCCTAACCAACATGGTAAAATCCCATCTCTACTAAAAATATTTTAAAAATTAGCCGGGCATGGTGGTGGGCACCTGTAATCCCAGCTACTCAGGAGGCTGAGGCAGGAGAATCGCTTGAACCCGGGAGGTGTACATTGCAGTGAGCCAAAATCGCGCCTTTGCACTCCAGCCTGGGCAACAAGAGCAAAACCCCATCACAAAAAAAAAAAAAAAAAATGACATACTGATGTACAAAGGAAAAGAAGTTTGATGGACTTACAGCTCCATGTGGCTGGGAGGCCTCACAATCATGGCAGAAGGCAAAAGGCATGTCTTATATGGAGGCAGACAAGAGAGAAAATGAGAACAAAGCAAAAGGGGGTTCCCCTTATAAAACCATCAGATCTCATGAGACTTATTCACTACCTGAAGAATAGTATGCAGGAAACCACCCCCATGATTCAATTATCTCCCACCTGGTCCCTCCCACATACGTGGGAATTATGGGAGCTACAATTCAAGATGAGATTTGGGTGGAGACATAGCCAAACCATCTCAGTGTGATTTTGAGAACTGTTTCCAATTGATACAGCCCCCAAGCCTTGTTCTTATACCTTCTCAGAAGTTCTGTGAGTCATCCAGTATATAAATCAATAAATTCTGATTCTACTTAGATCATCTAGGTTATGTTTCTTTGTTTGCAAATAAGAACTTTGGATGATATAAGTCCCGTATCCTGTCCTGGAAAAGAATATTATAAAAATCTCTAGGTTCCTGTTTGGATGATTAGGAAGTGACCTGTTAGTTAATGTATGGTCTTCATGTCATCCAAGAAGGGAAGGCCATGAAAGAGTGACCATGGTCAGTTAGTCAAAAGTCATAACTGCATGGAGAGCCTGGGCTGGCTGGCCACACTTTGACCAACCCTGATTCACCCACACCACCGGCTGGGGTGGCAGCCCACAGCAAGGAGCTGTGATCACTGGCCACCACTTATAACTCATTACTCTACAGCACAGTGGCGATCTCAACTGTAGAGGACCAACACAAGCAATTCTCCTCTGTATACTGAAGAAAATTGTAGAAGAAATTCGAACACCTATTCTGAAAAACCCAACGTGCATTTTCTACCTTGAAATAAGCATTTTACATGCAATGGTGTTAATAATGGTCATTAGTAAGCCGTAGTAAGCAACCCTGATGGATAGCCCATCTGGACAGAAGCCTGGCTTGCTGTCCCGGCCCTGCCTGCTCCTAGATTTGGATTCTGGAATGCAATTCAGCACCCAATTTCTGAATATTTTCTCATCCCTTGTTGCTGAGTTTGTCTTGCTTACTTATATCCCTCCTCTCTCTCCCTCTCTCTCTCTCTCTCTCTTCCTCTTTTCCTCCCTTCTACCTCCATGACACCCCTGCTCTCTGATATAAGAAGAATGAGGAAGAATAGGTTAAGAGGGAGAAGGAACAGTTTCCAGCAGAGGAAATGTGCAAAACACCCAAAGATGAGCAAATTCAGGTTCATCTGAATTTAGAAAACTCAAATTTAGGAAACTACAAGTAGTTCCATTGGATGTGAAGCCAGAAACTGTGTGAAGGGCATTGGCAAGAGGTGAGTCTGAAGAGCTCATGACAGTGACAACAACACATGGAGAGATCTTTTGTGCTAGGAACTGCTGTCATGTTTCACATAGATTCCCACAGCCTACCCTCACAGCACCTTTTGAGGTAGGTGCTATTGTTATTCCTATTTTACAGACAAGGAAACTCCGGCATACAGAAGTTAAGCAACTTGCCCAAGTCATGTAGTGAGGAAGAGGCAGAGCTGGGGTGTGAACGAGGACCCTAAGCAAAGCTACTGAACTTGGACTTCCACCTGAGAGCTACCGAAGACCTTCAAAGAGGGGAGGGATCTGAACGGCCTGTGCTTTGGCGAGGTTGTAGGATGCCGGTGTGTCCCCCGATGCCAATAACAAGACTGAAACTGAGGATGTTTGGGAGTTAATACTCCAAGAAGATGCCAACAGACAGACATCAGAGCTAGCAGAGGAAGCAAGCGGGCAGTGGCGTGGGATGGAACTAGGGCCAATTGCCAGGTTTCCAAGAACTGAGTGGGGAGCTGCCAGGATTGCAGCCAAGGCTATAGGAGATAAGGGCATGGGGATGGCACTTAACTGGTTCAGGCTATTTCTCAAAGGCAGGAGCACCCACTAGCTTCCTTGACCCTGACTGTACCCAGTGCCTGACACCAACTTATCTTTTCAAACTTATCTCCCTGCATTCACATCCTCCTGCAACCGGAACCTATTCCGTCATTTATACCCACACGTATTCACAAATATGTGTGAATTTGTGGGCCCGGGGGCATTGCAAGAAATAAACATGTAATGAAATGATGTTAAAATATGGATTAAAAACAAATATTAAGACCAGAGAAAGCACTCATTAGAGCAGAAATTGAACTTTTGGGGAGGAAAGGAGAAGAAACTCAAATATTCAAGCTGTGTGGTTCTCTGCTCTTGCTCAAGTCAAGCTCAAGTTTGAAGCTAAACTTCCAGTCAAAGTGAAAAGGAAGGCAAGGTCATTTACGTGGTTGTTATGGAGAGAAAAGAGGAAGTGCACCAGCTGCCAAGAAAACTTGGGGCCCTTTGCTAGCAAAAGTCTGGCATGAATTTTCAAAGTGGACTGCTTTCCAATCCCTTAACCCCTCCTCTACTTCCCCCATCACACCTCTGTTTAGGTGGTTGCATCCACCTAGCTTACAAACATGTAAGTGTCAGTCAAAATCCTGCCCAAATTTTAAAGCCCATCTTAAGTAGTTTGGCACCCATGACATAAGAAGGTGTCTTTTCCCTCCCTGGTCAGAAATTTTTCCCCTTAATTATTTCTCTGCCTTGTTGTTGCTTCTTTCATAGCACTCATTACATTCTCTCACATGTTACAATTCAATGTCTATGCATCTTGTCTTTCGTGAGGCAGCATAGCCTAATGTTAGAGCAACAGTTCAGGAGTCAACCTCCCTGGGTTCCAGCTTGCCCCACTCTGGCTGTGTAACCTTGGGCAACATACTTGATCCATCTAAGCTTCAGTTTTTTTCATCTGTAAAATGAGAATTTTAAGAGCATCACCCTTGTTCTCTTAGCACGGCATTTGGCACATGGCAAATGATCATATTTTTATCAGCATCTTCATAATCATCATCTCATCTCCTAGGGCTGTCAGTACAGTAGACACTAGCCACAGGTAGCTCTTCAAATCTAAATTAATTATAATCAAATAAAGCTTAAAAGTCCTTTCCTTAGGGGTACTAGCCTCATTTCAAGTGCCAGCTGTAGCTAGTGGCTACCATATTGGACAGTCCAGATATAGCATAATCCCACTCTCACAGAAAGTTCTAGAGTTCCCTCTAGAGCAGGGACTAGCAATTTTTTTCTATCAAGGGTCAAATAAGTAATTATTTTAGACTTTGTGGCCATAAGGTCTTCACCACTATAGTGTGAAAGCAGCATAGACAACAAATAAATAAATGGGCATGGCTGTGTTCCAATAAAACTTGACTTATGGACACTTTAAAGTAAATTTCATCTAATTTTTATGTCAGAAAATATCATTCTCCATTCAAGCTTGTTTAGCCACTGAAAAACATACGGCCAGGCGCAGTGGCTCACACCTGTAATCCCAGAAATTTGGGAGGCCTGAACAGGCAGATCACTTGAGCTCAGGAGTTCGAGACCAGCCTGGGCAGCATGGAAAAACCCTGTCTCCACAAAAAATATAAAAATGAGCCAGACATGGTGGTGTGTGCCTATAGTCCCAGCTGTTTGTGGGACTGAGACAGGAGGATCTCTTGGGCCTGAGAGGTCAACTGCAGTGAGCTGTGTTTGCACCACTGCACTCCAGCCTGGGAGACAAAATGAGACCCTGTCTCAAAAAAAAAAAAAAAAATGTAAAAAATTAAGCTTACGAGCTGTACAGAGACAGGTAGTAGATCAAAAATTGTTTACCCCTTCTTTTAGAATATAAACTCCATTTGAACAAAGATCATGTCTTCCTCATATACTACCTAGCAGGTTTCTGCTCTGCATTCAGGGAGAGCAATACAGAGGTCACAGTCTTTTTACCATAGGAGCTCACAGACTGCCGCAGTCAGCCAGATGATGACCCCCCGCAGGAATGTCCATGTCCTACTCCCTGAAACCTGTGAAAGTGTTACAATACATGGCAAATGGGAATTAATATTGTAGATGAATTCAAGGTTACTAATCAGATGATCTTAAAATAGAGAGATTGTCCTGGATTATCTGGATGTGGCCGGTGTAATCACAAGGGTCCTTCCATGTGGAAGACGAAGATAGAAAGCTAGTATCAGAGTGATGCAGCATTAGAAAGACTCATCTAGCCATTGCTGGCTTTGAAAATGCAGAGAGGGCCGGGCGCAGCGGCTCACGCCACAGCACTTTGAAATCGCAGTGCTTTGGGAGGCCGAGGCAGGTAAATCATTTGAAGTCAGGAGTTCGAGACTCGCCTGGTCAACATGGTGAAACCACGTCTCTACAAAAAATACAAAAATTAGCCAGGCATGGTGGTACACACCTGTAATTCCAGCTACTCAAGAGAATGAGGCAGCAGAATTGCTTGAAACCAGGAGGTGGAGGTGGCAGTGAGCCGAAATGGCTCCACTGCACTCCAGCCTGGGTGGCAGAGCAAGACTCCATCAAAAAAAAAGAAAGAAAGAGAGAAAGAAAGAAAGAAAGACAGAAAGAAGGAAAGAAAGAAAGAGAGAGAAAGAAAGAAAGAAAAGAAAAGAAAAGAAAAACACAGAGAGGGACCAGAAGCCAAGAAATGTGGTCTGCCTCTAGAAGCTATAAAAGGCAAGAAAACAGATTGTCCCCCAGAGCCTTCAGAAAAGGATGCAGCCCTGTCAACACCTTGCTTTCAGCCTAATGAGACCCATTTAGGATTTCTAAGGTTCAGAATTCCAGATAATAAATTTGTATGGTTTTAAAGCACTAAGTTTTTTGCAATTTGTTATAGCATCAAAAGGAAACTAATACACAGATAAGCAGAAGAAATAGACATGAGAACAAATGTGCTACAATGTACTTGATGAGTAAATGAATATAATAAGAGAAGCACGTGCAACAGAAACATTAGCACAGAGAAGATATAGAACCCTGTATGCAAAGAAGTCTTTCCAGAAGCACCATCAGAGGTAAATTTTGAAAGCTCAACAAGAATTTACCAGGAAGATGGTGGTGTGACAGACTGGTGAGGACAGGGGAATGGAGTAAGGACGGGAACATCAGTCCAGGCAAATGGAATAAATAAGAAAAAGAAGCTGGCATAGACAATGGCACCAAGGTAAAGACCATAGTTGGTTCAGGAACCTAGAAAAAGCCTGGGGCCAGGTGTGATGGCTTTCACCTGTAACTCTAGCACTTTGGGAGGCCAAGGTGGGAGGATCACTTGAGGCCAGGAGTTTGAAACCAGCCTAGACAACATAGCGAGACCCCGTCTCTACAAAAACAACTTTTTAAAAAATTCAGCAGGCATGGTGGCACATACCTGTAGTCTTAGCTACTTGGGAAACTGAAGCAAGAGGACCACTCGGGCCCAGGATTTTGAGGCTAAAATACTCTACACTCGAGACTGGGAAGCAGAGCAAGACCCGGTCCCAAAAAGAAGAGCCTGAGAGATAAAGAAGAGTACAGTAGGAAGGGAAGGTAGACAGAGGCCAGATCTAGGAGAATCTTAGCCCTGCTGAGAAGCCTTTCTTTGTTTAATAGAATTCCAATTATCTATGGCTATCTAACAAGTTAACATAAGGCTTAAAACAATAATTATATCTCATTTTGTGGAGCAGGACATTTGGCAAGCCCAGCTTGGGGGATTCTTCTGTTCTATGTGGTGTCCACTGAGGTCAGGGGTGGCATTCACCTGGAGGATGGGCTGGTCTGAAGGATTCCAAGCGGCTTCTGTTTGGTGGGGAAGATTAATATACCAGGCCCAGCTGACGCCGTTTGCCAGGCACTTACATTATGGAAGACTCAGGGTATCCAACTTTTCCACAGTGGTCAGGGCTCCCAGACAGAATGTTCCATGAGAGCCAGGCAAAAGCTGCATGGCTTTTTATAACCTACCCTTGAAGTCCCAGCACAGCACTCCTGCTATTTTATTTTATTTATTTTTTGAGACAAAGTCTCCCTCTATCTCCCAGGCTAGAGTGCAGTGGCGCTATCTTTCTCACTGCAACCTCTAACGCCTGGGTTCAAGCTATTCTCATACCTCAGCCTCCCACGTAGCGGGGATTACAGGCTCCCACCACCACACCTGGCTAATTTTTGCATTTTTTTTTAGTAAAGAAGTGGCTTTGCTATGCTGGCCAGGCTGGTCTCGAGCTCCTAATCTGAAGTGATCCATCCACTTCAGCCTCCCAAAGTGCTGGGATTACAGGCATGAGCCACCACACCTGGCCCATATTTTCTTATTCAAACAAATTACTTAGGCCAGCCTAGATTCAAGGGGAAGGGAATTAAACCCAGTCCGTCAATGGAAAGAGTCTTAAAGCTCTTTGGCCATCTTTAATCTGTGGCAACTAGAACAGGCAGTCAGTAAAGGGCATTTTTGATCACATATTTTTAAATATGTTCAATATAGAAAAATACAAAAAATAAAATTAAAATCATCCATAATTCTCCCACCTAGAAACTATTTATAACGCTGTGAAGAATTTTCTCTCAAAATTTTTGATGTACGATGTTGCCACATTCTCCATTTATCTTCATGCTTTTCCACTCAAGAGCGTTAAGTAGGAAATAGATACCATTAAATTTGTATGTTGGGCCAGGCACGGTGGCTCTCACCTGTAATCCCAGCATTTGGGAGGCCGAGGCAGGCAGATCATGAGGTCAGGAGTTCGAGACCAGCCTGGCTAAGATGGTGAAAGCCCATCTCCACTAAAACTACAAAAATTAGCTGAGTATGGTGGCATGCACCTGTAATCCCAGCTACTTGGAGGCCGAAGCAGGAGAATCACTTGAACCTGGGAGGTGGAGGTTGCAGTGAGCTGAGATCATGCCACTGCACTCCAGCTTAGGCGACAGAGCAAGACTCTGTGTCAAAAAAAAAATTGCATGTTGAAAAATATCTTTGGCATCAGTGCAAAGAATAGTTTGGCAAGGAGACAAAAACGGGAAGCGATTGTTACAGCATAGGGAGTGGCCACTCCGAGGCTTGGCTGCAGAAAAGTAAGAAAGTGTGGGTAGGCGGGGAGTCAGCTATTCCATGACCTTCTCCCTATTTAGTTTTTTGATATGAACAACTTAACTTTTAAAAAAATATTACATAGCACTTGCCTTTCAAGTTGCCTGCTTGGCCCTCTTCCAAGTGTATTTTCCTTCGTTTTGTTCCTGCTCTAAAGCTTTCTTTTTTCTCCAACTTTTAAGTTCAGGGGTACATGTGCAGGATGTGTAGGTTTGTTACATAGGTAAACGTGCGCCATGGTGGTTTGCTGCACAGATCATCTCCTCACCTTGGTATTAAGCCCAGCATCTATGAGTTATTCTTCTTGGTGCTCTCCCTCCCCCGACCCCCACTCCTCTGACAGGCCCCAATGTGTGTTGTTCCCTGCCACCATGTGTCTGTGTGGTGATTTCTCAAAGACCTAGAGGCAGAAATAGTATTTGACCAGCAATCCCGTTACTGGGTATATACCTAAAGGAATATAAATCATTCTATCATAAAGATACATGCACATGTATGTTCATTGCAGCACTATTCACAATAGCAAAGACATGGAATTAACCTGTACACCCATCAATGATAGAATGGATGAAGAAAATATGATACCTATACATCATGGAATACTATGCAGCCATAAAAAAGGAATGAGATCATATCCTTTGCAGGGACCTGGATGGAGTCAAAGTTTTTTTAATGAACTTTCACTCCCACTCTAAAACTTGCCTCAGTCTCTCCTTCTGCCTTATGCCCGTCAGTCAAATTCTTTCTTCTGAGGAGGCAGGAATTGAGGTTGCTGCACACTCATACTGATACACATTGACCGCCAGTAGCATACTTGGGTGCTGTGTGACTTGGATACATTCCCAAGCGCTAACATACTTTGGTGCTGCATAGCTCACATGTGTTCCCTAGTGGTTAGAGACCTCTACACCCTCTTCGGCTGCAGGCGTTCAAGCCCTGTACAGTTTTCTTCTCCCTTTCGCTCTCCTGCTTTCTAACCAATGCCCAGAACAATTCCTCTCAGCCACAGTGGCTCTGCTCCCATGGCTGATTTTCAGCTCACCCCGACGGCTGGCTCACGGCGGTGGGAAGGACCTTGGGGTCTGCACCAAGTAGAACTAAGGCACTAATGACCCTCCTGGACAAGAGGCTCATGAGGGTGGTAGAGCTAAAGCCTCAAACCGTGCAATTTCCGGGGTGTCCTCTGCTTTTTCATGTAAGATCGGCTCTTTCCCAAGAACCCGCACTGCCTGTTCTCCTGTTTTCTCTGTGTCTTCTGAAAAGAGGCCTTGGGCACCCGCCGAATGAACCATCGGCCTCAGGGGCAAGTTGGCCACTTGGCTTTCACTTCGAATACCACACGACTTCTTAAACACACGCTCTCTGTTATTAGTGTGCTTGCGGTTCTTGCACGGCAGCAAAGACACAGGCTTCCTTGAGGATATCCCCTGAGATTTATACTTGGTTTTAACCTAATAGCGTGGATGACCTCCAACTCTTCCCCTGTCTGCTGGCACATGACCAGGAGAGACACTAACTCTGGTTCTGCCAGCTCCTTATGACTTACCATATGCTTTTCGTTCCTGTTATGCCTCGGGGCCAAGTTTTCTGGTGGCTTTTGAAGCAGTTTGTCCGCCTCCGTGAGGCCTTATTCTGGCCCTTTAAGGATCCCACTTACTGGCTTTTTTGCTTTGTTTTGTTTTGTTTTTTGAGTTAACACCACTTTGGGAGGAGGCAGAATTCTGCTTTTGCCATTTGTGAGTTCTTACCCGAAGCCCCAACTCCTCCAGAGGTTGCTGCTTTATGTCAAGATAGCAAATGAACATTGCCCTCTCGAATCCAAGGGCTGCTCTTTTTGCAAGCATATGAAGGCTTTCCACGAGTGTTCCTCTCACTTCCTCCCACTTCCTCCTGGAGCCTCCACTTCTCTAATGACTTCCACGCCCTTCTCAATTAGCATCAAGACCTGCAAGGTCATATTTGAAGCTTGCAGGGAGGGAAGTCCAGCCCCTTTGCGGCAGTGAGCTGAAAAACAGGCTTCTTGTCTCCTTAAAGAACATGGGAACTAAGCAACTGAGAAAAGAAATAATCATTTTGGCTGGGCACGGTGGCCCACGTCTGTAATCCCAGCACTCTGGGAGGCTGAAGCAGGCAGATCAGCTGAGCTCAGGAGTTCAAGACCAGCCTGGCCAACTTGGCAAAATCCCATCTCTACTAAAAATCCAAAAATTAGCTGGGCATGATGGCACATAGCTGTAATCCCAGCTACTTGGGAAGCTGAGGCAGGAGAATCGCTTCAACCCAGGAGGCCGAGGTTACAGTGAGCTGAGATCCTGCGACTGCACTCCAGCCTGGGTGACAGAGCCAGACACTCTCTCTCAAAAAAAAAAAAAAAAAAAAAAGAAATAATCATTTTTTTGCTAAAATGCTCTGAGTGAGAGTCATTATAAGGTCTTGGAGACAAGAAACAGGCTGGTCCACGGCCGCAGACACAAGAGACCCATAGGACAGAGATGGAGGTTGCTCCCAGGCTAACAGATTATCATTAGAACAGAGATGAAGGCAAAGTTAGGGGTACGCAGTAGAACCAGTTCACTCTGGAACCTCAAGGATAAACAGAGAACCCACTCTTCACTCCAGTATCTCCTCTATTCTCAAGTGGGTAATTGTGATGAGTTGGGACCAAGGATACATGATAAGACTGCTTCATTCTGGAACCCAAAGGACAATGAAGGATGCCCCATTCAGGATAATAGGAAAGTAGAGGGAATGCTTTCTTTTTTCCTTTTTCTCCTCTGTTCTTTCTTCGCAGGTGGGTAATCATGTCTCCATACCACAGGACATGCCCGCCCCTCAGATGCATCCCCAAAACTGGGAAAAGTTTTACTCCCCCAAACCTTAAGGAAAAAAAAAAAGTTTTCCTTTGTAATACTGCTTGGCCTAAACTGGAAGGAAATTACAAAACTCAGCCATGGAACCCAACACCGCTATGCAGGAGGTCCTCAGATTCGCCTCCTCCGTCTTTTATAACCCAGATCAGAGTAGAAGGACAGGGCTAAGAAACAGGAGAAATGTGGAGACAAGAGGCAGCCTCAACGACTGGCCGCTTTACAAGCTCTCCAGCACTCTCCAACTTGCCCTAAGGATACTCGTCCAGGTAACTGCCAGAGGTACAAAAAGCCAGGACACTGGAAAGCAAAGTGCCCCAATGGGATAAACAGGGAAAGGCCCTGCACGGCTTGCCCGCTCTGCCACAAGCTCAGCCAGTGAAATGGGACTGCCCAGAGGGCGAATGGGCCCTTGGGACAGAATCCCAACCCCTGATGGCCTTGAGCTGAAGGGCTCTCTGCTCAGGTTGGTTGACTTCCAAACCAGACGTCATCATCAACAAGACAAAGCCAAGGGAAACTCTCAAGTGGCAAGTAAAATGATACATTTCCCTTTGGGGTGCAAAAGCTGCCTATTCTGTGCTCATCTCCTCTTCTAAACAACTCTCCTCCAAATCCTGTTGTGTAATCAGGGCAAATGGCACTCCCTCTCTCTAAAAGAAAAGATTCACACCCCTTTATATTACTTAAGGGACCAATTACCATTCTTCCATGAGTCCCTGGTAATATCTAAATATCCCACACCTCTTTGGAGCAAAAATATACTTTCCAGGCAGTTGTGGTGCCTCACGCCTATAATCTCAGAACTTTGGGATGCCAAGGCGGGTGGATCATTTGAGGTCAGGAGTTCAAGACCAGGCTGACCAACACGGCGAAACTCCGTCTCTACTTAAAACATTTTTTAAAAATAAAAATAAATTTTAAAAATTGCCGAGTGTGATGACACGCACCTGTAATCCCAGGTACTTGGGAGGCTGAGGCATGAGAATCACTTGAACCTGGAAAGCAGAGGTTGCAGTGAGCTGAGATTGCACCACTGCACTCCAGCCTGGGCAACTCTTTCTCAAAAAGAGAAGTGTGTGTGTATATATATATATACTTTCCATATATACACATATACATATGTATACATATTATAAAAATACATATACTATATATTATACATTGTACATATACATATACATATGTATACATATAATATGTATACATATGTATATGTGTATATATGGAAAGTATATATGTATACATATTATATGTATATATGTATATGTGTATATACGTGTATATGTAAATATGTATATGTGTATATATGGAAAGTGTATATATGTATATATGTATACACACACATATATACATGTATGTACACATACATATATACATATACATACGTGTATATATACACATACATATATACTTTCCATATATACACACACATATATACACATGTATATGTATATATACACATATATATACACTTTCAAGATGGGTGCTCACTTAATATTTACCTAACCTCTATCCTATTTCTCCTAGGAAAGCTACCTAAATCTTTAACCAATAACTTCAATCTGGTCAGTCCCACCTCTGGGGTTTAGAAATAGCCCACACTTATTATTATTATTATTATTTTTTTTTTTTTTTTTTTTTTTTTTTTTTTGAGACGGAGTCTCGCTCTGTCGCCCACGCTGGAGTGCAGTGGCCGGATCTCAGCTCACTGCAAGCTCCGCCTCCCGGGTTCACGCCATTCTCCTGCCTCAGCCTCCCGAGTAGCTGGGACTACAGGCGCCCGCCACCTCGCCCAGCTAGTTTTTTTTTTTTTTTGTACTTTTTAGTAGAGACGGGGTTTCACCGTGTTAGCCAGGATGGTCTCGATCTCCTGACCTTGTGATCCGCCCGCCTCGGCCTCCCAAAGTGCTGGGATTACAGGCTTGAGCCACCGCGCCCGGCCAGCCCACACTTATTCAGACAAGCCTTAGTAAAAATCTGAGTGATTTTTTTTCAAATTTTTAAAAAATAAAAACAAAAACTATTTTTAAAATTGTGTAAAGTGCTTTACACACACAGCTTCAAGACAAGCCCAATCCAGACACAGGACAGAGAAAGAACCCTCTGAAAGCTTATTTCTCACACTGCATATCCATCAGGGAGCCTGAAATCTAGTTCCATAGTTTCTTCACTCCAGAGCTCAGGTCTAAAAGGTGGCCTCTTTATAGGACCGTGTGGCAGAGGGAAAGGAATGATGGAGAAGCCCACACTGACTCTTTTTTTTTTTTTTTTTTTGAGACGGAGTCTCACTCTGTTGCCCAGGTTGGAGTGCAGTGGCATGATCTCAACTCACTGCAACCTCTGCCTCCCGGTCCAAGCAATTCTCCTGCCTCAGCCTCCCAAGTAGCTGGGATTACAAGCTTGCACCACATCACACAGCTAATTTTTTTTTGTATTTTAATAGAGATGAGGTTTTGCCATGTTGGTCAGGCTGGTCTGGAACTCCTGACCTCAAGTGATCCTCCCACCTCAGCCTCCCAAAGTGCTGCGATTACAGGTATGAGCCACTGCACCTGGCCCCATGCTGGCTCTTAAAGCTTCTTCCTGAGAGGGACACTTGGCACTTCCTGTCAAATTTCACAGGTCAAAGCAGGCCAGAAACCAATCAGGTTGTGTACATGGGGCAGAGAAGCCTTGCAAGGGCATGCAAGCTCCTTAGATCTGGCTACCGTCAGCCTCAGACCTCAGCTCTTCTATCCTGCTCACACATTTCTCCAGCCACAGACATACTGGCTGTTGCTCAAATAAGCCAGGCCCACCTCGATCTCAGGGCTGGCTGTTCTCTCCACCCAAAACATAGACCTCCCCAAACAGCCTCAGAGCTCGCTGCCCCACTTCCTTGGGTCTGTGCTCAAAAGCCACTGGCCATCTTCAAATCGCAACTCTCCCCATGCCGCCCCCCTACTCCCCTGTGCTTCGTATTTATCACGATCTGATGTATTACATGAATTTCTCTAGTCTGTTTATTCCCCCCTCTCTCATACAAATGTAAGCTTCATAAGTGCATTTTTTTGGTTTGTTTATTTCTGAGGTTTTTTCCATTATTGTTGTTGTTCACTGTTGTGCCTCTGATACCTAGAACACTATCTGGCACAAAGAAAATGCAAAATAACCAAAAAAACACTTTTCTTTCTTTTTTCTTTTTCTTTTTTTCCTGCTTCAGCCTCCTGAATAGCTGGGATTACAGGCGCCCACCACCAGGCCTGGATAATTTTTGTGTTTTTAGTAGAGTGGGGTTTCACGATGTTGGTCAGGCTGGTCTTGAACTCCGGACCTCAAGCAATCCACCCACCTTGGCCTCCCAAAGTGCCGGGATTATACGCAAACCACCACGCCCGGCCCCAAACCACTTTTCCGATAAGTCAATAATGAATGAATGAATACTAGAAAAATTATTAGCACAGGAGACAGTCAGGAAATGTTGGCTTAAATTATAACTATGTGCCTCTCATTATATACCACAGTGCTAGGCTAAGTAAATATTGATGAATTAACTTGGTAGCATTCATTTGAAAACACTACAATGTAAAAATGTACCTGGAGGTAAAGTTTATTTCCCAGCAGTTGAACTATAATGTTGGTTATCTCTATTTTTCTGATTTTTATTGTTAAAACCATATTTTGAGCTCTCCCTATGTGCAAGGCACTGTGCAATGTGTGTACGTGAATGTCTTATTAAATCCACACAACAGGCCAGGTGCAGTGGCTCACGCCTGTAATCCCAGCACTTTGAGAGGCCAAGGCAGGAGTATCACGAGGTCAGGAGTTCGAGACCAGCCATGGTCAAGCCAACATGGTGAAATCCCATCTCTACTAAAAGTACAAAAATTAGCCGGGTGCAGTGGTGGGCGCCTGTAATCCCAGCTACTGGGGAGGCTGAGTTGGGAGAATTGCTTGAGCCTGGGAGGCGGAGGTTGCAGTGAGCTGAGATCACGCCACTGCACTCCAGCTGGGGTGACAGAGCAAGACTTCGTCTCAGAAAAAAAAATCCACGCAACATCGACATTGGGAAGTAACTAGCATTAGTATACCCATTAACACTTGGGTACCTGAGGCACAGGCATATTAGATGAGTGACTTCTGCAAGGTAATGCAGCTAGTTAGCAACAGAACCAGATTTTCAGCTCAAGTTTCATTCCAAGCAAGAGCACATAGTCACACTATATTGTCACTTTCTACAATGAGCATAATTTATTTTTATAATAGGAAGAGGGAGAAGAAAGCTAATTAGAAGAAGGAGGAGGAGGGAGAGAAAAGAAGGAAGGCAGAAGGAAGGAAGGAAGGGGGAGGAGGAAGAGGAAGGAAGGAAGGAAAGAAGGGAGGGAGGGAGGAGGAGGAAGAGGAAGGAAGGAAGGAAGGAAGGAAGGAAGGAAGGAAAGGGAGGGAGGGAGAAGGAAGGAAGGAAAGAAGGAAGGAAGGAAGGAAGGGAGGGGGAGGAGGAAGAGGAAGGAAGGAAGGAAGGAAAGAAGGGAGGGAGGAGGAGGAAGAGGAAGGAAGGAAGGAAGGAAGGAAGGAAAGAAAAGGAATAAGAGGAAGAGGAGGATGAGAAGAAGGAGGAAGATGCAGCACCAAGATAAGGAGCTTGTGCCTCCTAATGCTATGACAGACTTCAGTCCAATCACTTCATAGAACAGTTTCCTGCAAAGCCATGTATACGTCCAAGACTCCTTAATCATGCGGGCATTAAAAAAAAAAAAAATCTCATGAGCTTTTCTCTTAGTCCAGGCACCAGTGTGACTGAGGTGAAACTGATTGCAAAGTGGCTGATTGCTGGGAGACTGTCTTCCTTCCTTTTGATGAATCAACAACAGTTCACTGAATCATTAAACATGTTATGGATTGTGGGGATCACTGAAACTTAGGCTGGGCACGATGGCTCACGCCTGTAATCTCAGCACTTTAGGAGGCTGAAGCGGGCAGATCACTTGAGGTCAGGACTTGGAGCTAGCCTAATCAACATGGTGGAACTCTATCTCTACTAAAAATACAAAAATAAGCCAGGCATGGTGGCACGCATCTGTAATCCCAGCTACTCCGGAGACTAAGTCAGGAAAATTGCTTGATCCCAGGGGGCGGAGGCTGCAGTGAGCTGAGATTGTGCCACTGCACTCCAGCCTGGACAACAGAGTGAGACTGTCTCAAAATAAAGAAATTTAAAGTATGTTTCTTTAGGATCAGTGGAATGATTCTAAATAAATTTTTAGATGAAGAACCATAATTCTTTAGGCCTCGCAAGAATAACTGGAATGTTTTCTCCTTCAGTCACTTCAACCCCTTACTTTCAAAAGCTTTGGATGTAAAATGGAGTCTCTTCTGTGGTGTAGGCATTATCATCATTTTACAAACACAGGGAGGAACGTAGAAGAGTTTCAAAGGTCCTATTTCCAAAGCAAAAGATCAAACGGTCAAAATAACAAGTGGTCACTAAAAGGGAAATATTTTTAGAAGGCTTAACTCACTAGAAGTAACAGATGTCTTCTCCTTTTTTACTTCGCTGTTTCTCTTTTACAAAGCAAACCCACTGCTGCATTATACAACACAATCCAAGGATAAAGGGGAACTCTGAGGTCTAGGACAATATCCTTGCCCAGTATTAGCTCATTTTAGGGGTCACTCAGCACTCAGCTGTTTGTGGAAGCGAAGTTGATCTTTGCGTCCCACTCTCCATCTGTCTTGAGCTTACCTTCAATTCTAGACAAATAGTTCTGTGTGCATAAACTACTGCTTGTTTGATCATTTTTCCATGATAGTTTCGTGTGTAAAATAATCTAACTAGCAGAAAGGCAGCCCACAGTCTGCCCGTGAATCCAGCAAATCATAGAAGTTCAAGTTGTTCTTTGAGTCCTTGGTAAAACAGATAACGTCTGCAATGTCTTAATATATTCCGTAGATCTCTTACAAACTTAACTGCTAATTTGTTAGTTCTTTGCCACTGTGGCAGAAAACACATTCATTTTAAAGCGAACAGAGCAAATTTAACTTTGTCCTGAACTATGAAAGTGAACAATATCCTGTGACTCCTCACTTTTATTTGCATGACAAATTTAGGGACATTTTCTTAGTTTGGATTGTCTCCAGAATCTGAGACTTCACCCTCACTTGCTTTCTCCGTCAGGATGGAAAACACTGCTTTGTTTGTCAGCCTTTCTTGCTACATTTGATGAGATTCCAAAACTGACCCAAATAGAGCTTTTTCAACCTGTTAAAGGACATCTATGAAAAACCTGGAACATTTAACTCAATGATGAAAGACTGAATGCTTTCTATCTAAGATCAGGATCAAGTCAAGGACATCCACTCTCATCACTCTTATTTAACATTATAATGGAAGATCTAGTCAGTTCAACAAGGCAAAAGCAATAAATAAAAGGCATCCATATCAAAAAGGAATAACTAAAATTGTCGAAAATCCGATGGAATACCAAAAAAAAAAAAAGATACCACCATGAGTTTAGCAAGGCTGTAGGATACAAAGTCGAAATCAAAAAATTAATTGTATTTCTATATACTAACAATGAAAAATTTAAAGCTTAAAACTCCCATTTCTAATCGCATCAAAAATACAAAACATTTAAAAATAAATCTGACCAATGTGCAAGACCAGTACACTGGACACCACAACACACTACAGAGATAAATTTTTAAAGACCTGAATAAATGGAGAGATTTAATTTGTTTGTGAGCCAAAATAGTCAGTATCACTAAGATGTCAATTCTCCCCCATATTACTCTATAGCTTCAGGGCAATCCCAGTAAAAATACCTGCAGTTGTTTGTGGGATTTTTTTGTAGACATTGACAAGCTGATTCTAAAATTCATAAGGAAATGCACAAATACCTAAAATAACAAGAACAAAGTTGGAAGGTTAATGGTACCTAATTTCAAAAGTCATTATAAAGCCCCCGTAATAAAACAACATGATATTGGCATAAATATTGACAAAAGATCAATGAACTGAACAGAGTCCAGAAACAAACACACACATATATGGACAATTGATCTTTTTTTCTTTTTTTCTTTTTTTTTTTTTTGAGACGGAGTTTCGCTCTTGTTGCCCAGGCTGGAGTGCAATGGCACGATCTCAGCTCACTGCAACCTCCGCCTCCCGAATTCAAGCTATTCTCCTGCCTCAGCCTCCCAAGTAGCTGGGATTACAGGCATGCACCACCATGCCCAACTAGTTTTGTATTTTTAGTAGAGATAAGGTTTCTCCATGTTGGTCAGGCTGGTCTCGAACACCCGACCTCAAGTGATCCACCTGCCCCAGCCTCCCAAAGTGCTGGGATTACAGACATGAGCCACTGCACCTGGTCTGACAATTGATTTTTAACAAGGATGTGAAGACAATGCAGTGAAAAAGGACCACCTCCTCAACAAATGGTGCTAAAGCTTTTTTTGTTTTGTATTTTTTTAAGATGGAGTCTAGCTCTATCGCCCAGACTGGAGTGCAGTGGCGCGATCTCAGCTCACTGCAAACTCCACCTCCCAAGTTCAAGTGATTCTCCTGCCTCAGCCTCCCCAGTAACTGGTATTACAGGGACTGGCCACCATGCCCAGCTTATTTTTGTATTTTTAGTAGAGATGGGGTTTCACCATAATGGCCAGGCTGGTGTTGAACACCTGACCTCAGGTGATCCGCCCACCTCTGCCTCCCAAAGTACTGGGATTACAGGTATGAGCCAGTGCGCCTGGCCCGGTGCTGGAGCAATTTGATGATTTGTATGAACCCATATGCACTTGGGTCCATGTACATCATAGACAAAAAAAAAAAAAAAAAAAAAACTCAAACTAGATCACAGATCACAATGTAGAGCCTAAACTAATGAATATGTAGAAGACAACATAAGAAATTTTTTGTGACTTTAGGTTAGCCAAAGGTTTCCTATATTTGACACCACAGCCTGATTTGTTCAAAAAAATCGATAAATTGGACTTCATCAAAACTAAGGACAAACAATTAGCCACATCCAGATATGATCAGACATCAAGCTGGAATCATAAAGAAATACTTTCCGCCTGGAAAACTCATAGCCTGCTCCAGGTCGTCTGTCACCCCAGTATGGGAATGGTTGGTATATTTGCTGAGAGCCAATAGTTTATATGCTGAAGGCAATTTGAGGACATCTGGCCCTTCCTTTGTCCACCAATTGACCTTAGTAAAAACAGATAAGGGAGCCAATGGATATACACACAAAGCCTCCTTCTCTGCCCGTTCTTTTTTTTTTTTTTGAGACGGAGTCTCGCTCTGTCGCCCAGGCTGGAGTGCAGTGACCGGATCTCAGCTCACTGCAAGCTCCGCCTCCCGGGTTTACGCCATTCTCCTGCCTCAGCCTCCCCAGTAGCTGGGACTACAGGCGCTGCCACCTCGCCTGGCTAGTTTTTTGTAGTTTTTAGTAGAGACGGGGTTTCGCCGTGTTAGCCAGGATGGTCTCGATTTCCTGACCTCGTGATCCGCCCATCTCGGCCTCCCAAAGTGCTGGGATTACAGGCTTGAGCCACCGCGCCCGGCCTCTCTGCCCATTCTTTTTACCTTTATTGTATGGACAATATTTGGTTTGATAACGCTAAGTTTGATGAGCTATATAACCTTCACCTTGTGTCTAGGGTTATTGCCCCAGAGTGAAGGAAGTACAAAACATGAAAACAAAGAGGAATTTTAAAATCCTAAATGTTTTTGCCATTTAAAATATTTATTTTTTTCCTCTTGAAAAGTTAGTGAATGTTTCCTTGTTACAGCACCGTAAAAAAGTCCCAATAATCTTTGTTTCTATATTATAGCATATAAATGAGATGAAACTGTATTTGAATTCCAGTTTTACCTCCCAACAGTTGTGTGTCATTGGGCAAGCAACTGAGCCTCAGTTCCTTATCTGTCAAAGAGTAATAACATCTTCATAAGGTTTTTGTGAAGCTAAAATGAGGATGTGTGCAAACATGCACCACTATGCCTTGCACATAGTAAATTGCCAATAAAGATGAGATAAGTTTTAAATTATATGCAGTCAAATCTGTCTTGTCTTTTTCCCTGTGGCTTCATCCGACTAACCACCACTCGTCTTTCAAAATTCAACTCCAATGTCTCCTTGGAGACATCGTCTCTGACCTGCCCTGTCTTCTTGCTCCGTGGCGGCTTGTACATCCCCCCACTGGAAGACACAGCACTTGCCACACAGTCAGGACCCATCTCCTAGTCTGTCTCTAGCTCCACCCACTGGATTATAAACTCCTTAAAGGTAGGGCATTTCTTCCACTTTGTGCCCTAGCACCTGGGGCATTGCCTAGCACGTACCAAGCACTCAATACGCAACTGTCTCATTTTCCGTAATCGACAAATCTCAGTTTAAGTTCCATCCATCTGAGAAGTGTTCCTTGTCAGCGCAAGCTTCCACTGGCTTTGACATGTTCTATTCATCTGTGTATATCCCCAGTGCCCAGCATATAATGGGTGCTTAAATAATACCACATGAAAAAAATGAATGAATGGCTGAATGAACAAGTAAACTATCCCAGGATTCCAAAAAGGTGGAAGACTATGACAAAGAGGAAAATGTCTGGCTACCTGGAAATTCTGGATCAATTCATATAACGTTTTAATGCAGGGGTACCCAACCCTGAGCTACAGACCAGTACTGTGAGCTCTGCTCCTCTCAGATCAGCAGGGGCATTAGATTATTACAGCAGCACGAACCCTATCGTGAACTGCACATGTGAGGGGTCTAGTTGTGTGCTCCTTATGAGAATCTAATGCCTGATGATCTGTCACTGTCTCCCATCACTCCCAGAAAGGACAACAAGCTCAGGGTTCCCACTGATTCTACATTATGGTAAGCTGTATAATTATTTCATTCTATATTACATGTAATAATAATAGAAATAAAGTGCCCAATAAATGTAATGAGCTAGAATTATCCCAAAACCATCCCACTTTACCTTGGTCCATGGAAAATTTGTCTTCCACGAAACCAGTCCCTGGTGCCAAAAAGGTTGGGGACTGCTGTTTTAATGCGTAACTAAGCTTTCAAAGAGGAAAGGGAAACCTCAAGGGCCAAAAACATGCCACATGCAAACAGGCAAAATAAAGCACAAACAAAAATGGCACTGAAAATATGACCATCCACAAGAGGGTGAGCTGCTGCTATAACTGGGGAGGGAGACACCTGACTGTTACACTGACAAGCTACAGGCTTAGATTTTATTACCTATACAGACATAGAGATGAAGCGGTGGACCTGCATGAGGTAGAGAATTGAATCTAAGATTCCTGAATAAAACTGAGGACTTTGAAGGTCTACCACCAAGTAAAAGGATAGAAAATTACCCGGTAGCTCAGGAAGATAAAGAACCTTGCGTTGGCTGGGAGCGGAGGCTCGCGCCTGTAATCCGAGCACTTTGGGAGACCAAGGCACACAGATTGCTTGAGTCCAGAAGTTCGAGACCAGCCTGGGGAACATGATGAATCCCCATCTCTACAAAAAAATTACAAAAATTAGCTGAGCCTCGTGCCATGCCTGTAGTCCCAGCTACTCAGGAAGCTGAGACAGGAGGATCACTTGAGCCCAGGAGGTTGAGGCTGCAGTGAGTCATGATTGCACCACTGCACTCCACTCTGGGCAACAGAATGAGACACTGTTTCAAAAAAATTAAAAAAAGCTTGTGTCATCTGAGTCTGGATACAATAGTTTTCCACTGAGAAACTAAACCCCCTAACCTGCATTTCCAGTGGGTTTGGATCTGAAATACATAGTAGCAGAGTTGTCTGGGAACCTCTGAACTGATAAATTAATGTTTAAAAAGGTCGCAGAATAACGATATCCCTGGGGCACCTAACAGAAGAAACAAAAACCTCCCTGGAAGGCCCTTCCCATAACTCAGGCCATAGGGATTCTCATAAATAGCGCTACCCAGAAGATGAACTCACAATAGAAAACTAATGGTCAAAACTTTAAATTATAAAACAGTCCAAAAATACTTTCATTCAAGCATGTTTACGTAATCGAAGACATTAAAGACAGAATCAAAACTAAGGGGAAAAACGTAGGATTTAAAAGAACTGCTATTTTTTTCAAGGATCAAATAACTTCTAGAAATGAAACATGGAATTGATAAGGTTTGGCCATGTCCTCACCCAAATCTCATCTTGAGTTGTAGTTTCCATATTCCCCACATGTTGTGGGAGGTACCTGGTGGGAGGTAATTGAATCCTGGGGGTGGTTACCCTTATGCTGTTCTCAGGTTAGTGAGTTCTCACAAGACCTGATACTTTCATAAGGGGCATTTCCCCCTTTGCTCAGCACGTCTCTCTCCTGCTGCCATGTGAAGAAGGATGTGTTTGCTTCCCTTTCCACCATGGTTGGAAGTTTCCTGAGGCCTTCCAGCCATGTGGAAATGTGGGTAAATTAAACTTCTTTGCTTTGTAAATTACCCTGTCTCAAGTATTTATTCATAACAGCGAGAGAATGGAATGATATAGGAATCACTGAAATTAAAATCTCAGTAGACTAAACAGGATGTTAAATACAGAAAAAGAGAAAATGTGTAAATTTGAAGAAAAGACTGATAAAATTACATGGAACGCAGCACAGAAAAATAAAAAATGGAAAATAGGAAAGTTAAGAGCCATAGAGGATAAAGTACATTTTTTAAAATAACATATTCCCAATGAAAACCCCAGAGATGATAGGGTAGAAGCATCTGAAACATGATGGCTGATAGCATCCAAAACTGATGAAAACCATAGATGTGAGCATCGAAAAATATGCCAGGTCCCATTCAGAATACATAAATCCAAGCCCAAAACATAGCAAAGCAAAATTGCAAAATCACCAAATACAAAGAGAAAATGTAGAAAGCAACAAGAGGAAAAAGACAGGTTATGTCATCTGTACCTAAAATAGAACAGCAATTCAATCCACAGCTGACTTTTTCACAGTATCAAGATGAAGGAATAGAACACAAGAAATAAAAACAAAAGAAAATATTAAGACTGTGAATAAACCTAAACAAGTTTTTACTGGATAAAAATAATAGCTGTAATTACCAATGTGAAAAGTATAAAAACAATGTAGAAACTAAAATACTGGACAAAAATAGAATGTGGATAACTACAGTTAAAGCAGTCTAAGTTTTTTGCCTACAGTAAATCTACATGGAGAAATGGATTAAGACTGCCTAGGCTGGGCGCGGTGGCTCATGCCTGTAATTCCAGCACTTTGGGAGGCTGAGGTGGGTGGATGGCCTGAGGTCAAGAGTTCAAGACCAGCCTGGCCAACATGGTGAAACCCCATCTCTACTAAAAATACAAAAATTAGCTGGATGTGGTGGCAAGCGCCTGTAATCCCAGCTACTCGGGAGGCTGAGGCAGAAGAATTGCTTGAATCCGGGAGGTAGAGATTGCAGTGAGCCAAGATCGTGCCACTGTACTCCAGCCTGGGTGACAGAGCGAGACTCTGTCTCAAAAAAAAAAAAACACTGTCCAACATATACATATTAAAACCATAGGATTTAACACACCTAGGCCTAGTATTGTGAAAGTTCCAAACACTGAATATAAAATATAGACACATTCAGATACACACACACATGCACACACATATTTCTAAATGGTCATGACAAAAGAACAATAATCAGATAGCGATACCAACTTTCATCAACACAGTGGATGTTAGAATGCAACCTGATATTGCCTTCGATGTGTTGAGAGAAAAATGTTTCAGTTGTTTGTTTGTTTGTCTTTTGTTTTTTTTGATATGAAGTCTCACTCTGTCACCCAGGCTGGAGTGCAGCGGTGCGATCTCAGCTCACTGCAACCTCCGCCTCCCAGGTTCAAGTGATTCCCCTGCCTCAGCCTCTCAAGTAGCTAGGACTATGGGCGCACACCACCACACCCAGCTAATTTTTTGTATCTTAGTAGAGACAAGGTTCCACCATGTTGACCAGGATAATCTCGATCTCCTGACCTCATGATCCGCCTGCCTCGGCCCCCCAAAGTGCTGAGATTGCTGGGATTGCAGGCATGAGCCACGGTGCCCAGCCAAGAAAAATGTTTTTAAACAAAATATTATATTCCAAGCCAAAATATCAAAAAACATGTGAAAACATAATAGATATTTTGGGGCATTAAAGGGTTCATAAAGTTGTGTCTCAAGTGCAGTTTGTTAAAGCTTACTTGAAAATATAATCCAGGCCAGGCACGCAGCTGTCCCCTGTAATCCCAGCACTTTGGGAGGCTCTGGCAGATCACCTGAGTTCAGGAGTTCGCAACCAGCCTGGCCAACATGGTGAAACCCCATCTTTCCTAAAACTACACAAATTAGCCAAGTGTAGTGGCGGGTACTTGTAATCCCAGCTACTTGGGAGGCTGAGGTGGAAGAGTCACTTGAACCCAAGAGGTGGAGGTTGCAGTAAGCCGAGATCGCACCACTGTACTCCAGCCTGGGCAACAAAAGTGAAACTCCATGTCAAATAAAATAAATAAAAATGGAAGATATACCAAAAAAAAAAGAATAAAATTGTATTTGAAACATTAGATCGAGCATAGGAGAAAAAAAATGAAGGGAAGTAATTGAAAATCATCTGCATAGAAAACCAGAGAGCACTGAATCTGAATTTGACCAGATGGGTTGAATAATATGGAAATAAGTACGCACGGGGAAAAAAGGTATCTGTCAACTTGCCGGGCTGATAAGAGTTTGGAAAAAGATCTGGAGTAGCATTAAACTGGAGAATTCATTTGAACCCAACACTCAAAACATTCTCCACACTATGACATTAAGATTGTAAAATTGAATATTTACTGGTGAAACTGCAGTCTCACAGTGAGCCTTGGTTCTGAAGTGAACAAAATTTACATGATAATTATGAATTAATGGCAGAAAATGCTACAACAAGCAGAGATATAGCAGATGAAAGAAGAGAATTAAATGAATTAGAAGTGATAGAGGGAAGGATGGTGTTCCGATATCCTCTCATTGTCAACCAGATTTGATGCATGATGAGTAAAGGAATAAAGGTTTATGATCATTGCTGTCATATGCAAAGATGATTGTTGTGGATTTATAGAATTACTATATGACTGAAGAAGTGAGTGTTTGGGACTTCTCTATTGTACCAAGACAACTAAAGGCCTTGTCTAAAATTTGTAAATGAATAAATAGCAAAAGCCATATTATTTTGATATACTGCAGGATTCAGAATTTGGGAGCACAAAACAGACATTAAAACTAGAAATCTTAGTCGAGCACAGTGGCTCATGCCTGTAATCCCAGCACTTTGGGAGGCTGAGGTGAGCGGATCACAAGATCAAGAGATTGAGACCATCCTGGCCAACATGGTGAAACCCCATCCCTACTAAAAATACAAAAATTAGCTGGGCGTGTTGGTGCACACCTGTAGTCCCAGCTACTTGGGAGGCTGAGGCAGGAGAATCGCTTGAACCCGGGTGGCAGAGGTTGCAGTGAGCCGAGATTGCCTCCAGCCTGGGTGACAGAGCGAGACTCTGTCAAAAAGAAAGAGAAAAAGAGAGAAAGAAAGAGAGAAAGAGAGGGAGGGAGGGAGGGAGGGAGGAAGGAAGGAAGGAAAGAAGGGAGGGAGGGAGGGAGGGAGGGAAAAAAGTGAAGAAGGAAAGGAGAGAGACAGACAGACAAACTCCAGAAGAACTGGTAAGAAGCTGGTAACAGTGGTTGCCCCAGGAGGAAAGATGAGTGGCCACAGCCCAGAGAAGGGGTCAAACACTTTTCACTACATGCCTTTCAGTACTTGTAAATTTTGAGCAATGTGTGTATATTACCTATTTCTAAAAATATCTCTTTTAATAAAGAAAGGGGAAAATGGAGACCTACACTTCCTGCAACTTAACAGTCTAAATACCCTGAAATCCTTCTGCCTGCAAATACCTGGCAATGGCAAATAGAATATGACAACAACTTCTAGCCATAGTGAGAGTTTTTAACATACTATCTCCTAGTATTGGTTCAATCAAGCAACCCAAACATACGCAAGGTGGTAAAAGCTTTGAACAATGCAGTCTAAAAGCTTGACCTAGTAGATTACAGTAGATTATAAATATTATAGTAGATTATAAATATTATATTATAGTAGACTGAGGCACTCAACAATTAGTGCATTCACATTATTTGTAAACACTATAGAGCATTTGCCAAAATCGACCAGGCCATATGCATAAAAACATATGAAACTTCACAGAAGGCATCAACGAAACCTAAAACCCCCCCAAAAAAATCAGCATCACATCCCCATATTCTCTGCAAAATTTGTAATCAACTTTAAAGAGAACTTTAAAGAGAACAATAACAAAAAATCTTAACATGTTTAGAAATTTTAAATTTTTAAAATATTCTACATATATATGCATACAAAATATATATCAAAGAAGTGGCTGTAATGAAAATCAGAAAATGTTTAGACCTGAGATACAAATGAAAAGTCTGTGTAAAATGGCTAGGATGGGCTGGGCACGGTGGCTCACGCCTGTAATCCCAACACTTTGGGAGGCTGAGTGAGGCAGATCACATAAGGTCAGGAGTTCGAGACCAGCCTGGCCAACGTGGCAAAACCCCATCTCTACTAAAAATACAAAAATTAGCCGGGCATGGTGGCATGCACCTGTAGTCTCAGCTACTCGGGAGGCTGAGGCACAAGAATTGCTTGAACCCAGAAGGTGGAGGTTGCAGTGAGACGCAATTGTGCCACTGCACTCCATCCTGGGCAAGAGAACAAGACTGTCTCAAAAAATAATAATAAATAAAAACAAAATAAAATGGCTAGGATGAAGCTATACAGCAGGACTTACAGAGGAATTGTTTCTTGTTACACTCATCCTGCTGTTGCTTGCTTTCTTTGTTCAGTATTTTGTTTTACACAAGGGATTGTATTGACATATGAAGATTTAATTCACCCATTTAACTCTGATGTGGAAACAAGGGCACAGGTGTCCTGCCTGATGCCAAGGAAATTCTTTCCATGTTTCCATAACAAGTATAGTATTTGCTAGAAGTTTTTGGTAGATATTTTTTAGGTTAAGGAAGTTCCCTTTCACTCCCAGCTGGCTGAGAATTTTTATCAGGAATGGATTTGAAATGTATCAATCCACTAAGAGATCTGTTGAGTGGGTTATATTTTCCCTCTTCATCCATTTATATATTAAAATTGCATTAAATGTATTCATTGATTTTCCGATGTTGAGCTATTCTTTCATTACAAAAATAAACCCAACTTAGATTTTAGAATTTAAAAAGACATTACAAATTTTTTTATTAGCAAATAGGAAAACTTGGGCATTTTGACTGTGATTTATTTGTTTTTATCTTATTTTATTTTTTTTGAGACAGAGTCTTGCTCTGTTGCCAGGCTGGAGTGCAGTGGCGCGATCTCTGCTCTCTGCAACCTCCACCTCCCAGGTTCAAGCGATTTTCGTGCCTCAGCCTCAGGAGTAGCTGGGACTACAGGTGCCTGCCACCACGCCCGGCTAATTTTTTGTATTTTTAGTAGAGACAGAGTTTCACCGTGTTAGCCAGGATGGTCTCGATCTTCTGTCCTCGTGATCCATCCACCTTGGCCTCCGAAAGTGCTGGGATTATAGGCATGAGCCACCGCTCCCACCCTATTTATTTATTTTTGATAAGCTGATTGAGAAATCCCTGTAGAGAGCCGCCTGACACGGTGCAATGCTGACCACTCATCACGGGATCAGCCCGAGGCCGCGCTGCCTTCCTGTTGCCAGACTTCTCACTATGTGTGACATCAGACAACCGGAGATCAAGCAGGCCCCCAGGGCACTGCTGTACAAGTCACCCAAGCCTCAAACTCCTCCTGTACCCGCAAGGGGAGTCCAATGCAGGAAGTAACCTTCTGTTAGCATCCTCTTTATTTGTTAGGAAGCACACTTCACCTTTTTAAAAACAGCTGAAATGACAGCTGACTCCTTACCTTTCCAAAAACTTAGCCCCAGGGAAAAGCAGAGTTGATGTGACTAAATGCTCTAAATTTGGAAATTTTTAGGCTTAACATTTTCCAGCTAAATTGAAGATACCTAAACTATGTATAACTATGTATAATATAAATGAATATAGAAATATATTTGGTAGTTTTTAGAAAGATTAGCAAGAATCAAAGATCAACTGGGTATGAAGATTTTATGTTAACATGCATTTTTTCTTTAAGAGTTCCTTTTCTTGTTAACAAGTTTTTAAATCAAAAAAACGAATACATACACATGTTTAAAAAGCCAAACAATGGCAAATTATACAAATAAAGAATAAGCTGTCTCCCATCCCATTCCCCCAATTTCCAAGGTTTTGGGGAATGAGAAGAGACTTGGAAATCACCTTTTCCAGTTTCTCTCCATCTTTCCAGAAATCAACAATCCATATAAAATAGATAGGTCAGCCGGACACAGTGGCTCACGCCTGTAATCCCAGCACTTTGGGAGGCCGAGGTGGGCGGATCACAAAGTCAGGAGTTCAAGACCAGCCTAGCCAATATGGTTAAACCCTGTCTCTAGTAAAAATACAAAAAATAGCCGGGCATGGTGGCGCACACCTGCAGTTCGAGCCACTTGGGAGGCTGAGGCAGGAGAATTGCTTGAACCTGGGAGGCAGAGGTTGCAGTGAGCTGAGATCACACCACTGCACTCCAGCCTGGGCAACAGAGCGAGACTCGGCCTCAAATAAATAAATAATAAAATAGGTCAATTTATTTACCAGATCAACTATTTTCAGATAGATCTACAGCTAGATCAGTAGTTTTATCTTTTCATGCTAATCAGTTCTGTGTTAGTCAGAATTTAAGTGTATTTATTTATTTAATTTTTGTAGAGATGAGGTCTCACTATGTTGCACGGGCTGGTCTCCAACTCCTGGACTCAAGTGGTCCTCCCACTCAGCCTCCCACAGTGCTGGGATTATAGAGGTGAAGAAACATTGTACCCAGCCTTAATTTAAGTTTAAATGTAAGTGTGTACAATGACAGTCTAATATTTCCTCTGACATCTCCTGTAGCTTGTGGAGGCCATAGCAAAAGCCAAAAGTTGCATCTACAGAACAACTTTTCTCAAAATTAAAAATTATTTGTGATCCAGCATTTGCCAAGAGAGGCTGATATCACTTTCAATTATATCAATTAAAAATGAAGCTGCTAAAAGTATAAAAATATTGATGACCTAGTGAATGAATTTGCAGAAAAGTGAGCCAGAAAATCTAATGATCAATCAAATACCACATTAACAAATTATTGGGGCCGGGCGTGATGGCTCAAGCCTGTAATCCCAGCACTTTGGGAGGCCGAGACAGGTGGATCACGAGGTCAGGAGATCGAGACCATCCTGGCTAATACGGTGAAACCCCGTCTCTACTAAAAAATACAAAAAACTCGCCGGGCGAGGTGGCGGGCGCCTGTAGTCCCAGCTACTCGGGAGGCTGAGGCAGGAGAATGGCGTAAACCCGGGAGGCGGAGCTTGCAGTGAGCTGAGATTCGGCCACTGCACTCCAGCCTGGGTGGCAGAGCAAGACTCCATCTCAAAAAAAAAAAAAAATTATTATTTATTAAGTTACTTTTTTTTTTTTTTTAAGACAGAGCCTCACTCTGTCACCCAGGCTGGAGTGCAGTGGCATGATCTTGGCTCACTGCAACCTCTGCCTCCCCGGTTCAAGCGATTCTCGTGCCTCGGCCTCTAGGTAACTGGAATTACAGGGGCGTGCCACCATGCCCAGCTAATTTTTGTAGTTTTAGTTGAGACGGGATTTCACTATGTTGGCCAGGCTGGTCTCGAACTCCTGGCCTCAAGTGATCTGCCCACCTCAGCCTCCCAAAGTGCTGGGATTACAGGCATGAGCTACTGTACCCAGCCATTACATAAAATTATGACACGAAAATGTTACATTTTTTGCAATGTGTAAATTAAGTGTGATGCTCACGCACCATTCTTTTCCCTATTACATTTTATTTAGAAATAAATTTTTTTTTTTTTTTTTTTTTTGAGGCGGAGTCTCGCTCTGTGGCCCGGACTGGAGTGCAGTGGCCAGATCTCAGCTCACTGCAAGCTCCGCCTCCTGGGTTCACGCCATTCTCCTGCCTCAGCCTCCCGAGTAGCTGGGACTACAGGCGCCGCCACCTCGCCCGGCTAGTTTTTTTTGTATTTTTAGTAGAGACGGGGTTTCACCATGTTAGCCAGGATGGTCTCGATCTCCTGACCTCGTGATCCGCCCGTCTCGGCCTCCCAAAGTGCTGGGATTACAGGCTTGAGCCACCGCACCCGGCCGAAATAAAATATTTTTAAAGAAAAACTTTACGTTTTAGCGTCTTTAATAGCAGTTGCTCCTGTTTTTTGGACAAGAAATCCTACATTTCCATTTTGCACTGAGGTCCGCAAGTTAGGTCACTGGCCCTGATTGGAAACTTGGCAGTGCAGTGAAGACTCACACGCCCAGGAGCAGGAAAGTTCTTGGGAGTTCCACCTGTGTTCCCCGGAACATGGAGGGGTGAGGAAATGGCAGTGTGGGGAGGACTTCTCCACCCATGGCAAGGCGAGGGTCTGAGAGCTTCGGGAGTCATAGAGGCTGGGGGAGTTAGCAACGCTGGAGCCGTCCTGAATGGCCTTACTTGCCACCTGCCTGGGCCACAGAGGAAAGGGGTTGTGTGGGTGGGCACTGGGGGAAGGAGCTGAGCACAAGAAGTCTGCTGAACCGCACCTCCTAACTGCTATCAGAAACTAGGCAGCACAGGCTGGGCGTGGTGGCTCAGGCCTGTCATCCCAGCGCATTGGGAGGCCCAAGCAGGTGGATTGTTTGAGGTCAGGAGTTCAAGACCAGCCTGGCCAACATGGTGAAACCTCATCTCTACTAAAAATACAAAAAATTAGCCAAGTGTGGTGGCGGGTGCCTATAATCCCAGCTACTCGGGAGGCTGAGGCAGGAGAATGGCTTGAACCCGGAAGGCAGAGGTTGCAGTGAGCCGAGATCATGCCACTGCACTCCAGCCTGGGCAACAAAGCAAGACTCTGTCTAAAAAAAAAAAAAGAAAGAAAGAGACTAGGCCATTCAGAGGGTCTCACAGGAGCCCTCTGTATAACCACAAGTGGGGCCTCTGAGACGGTCAGGCATTTGCAGACATTTGGAGAACTCCCCTAATAGAAAAGCATTAGGGCAAGAAAGTACTACAGGGACATCCCTGGCGAAGACTTTCGCCGTCTCCCTGTAATCCCCTCTCATGGCCCCAACTCAGGCAGAGAGGGAGACGGAATGGAAAGGAGGAGGAGGGGAAAGAATAGAGGGGCTTAGCAGTTTTGAATTGGCAGTGAGAGTGACGTTTTGGTGTTACACATGGCTGAACGGTTCTGCTCTCTGCAAAGTTAGGGTTTCTGTCCATACCACACACATCAAGCTCTATGTCTGGGGGAGGAGGAGATTATGGTTACAGAGAAACAAGCTGCCTTCTGCTTGTCCCTCTACTGAATTCACAAAAGCAACCAGTTACCAGTGCATATTAATATACACATTTTTTTTTTTTTTTTTTTTTTTTTGAGACGGAGTCTCGCTCTGTCGCCCAGGCTGGAGTGCAGTGGCCGGATCTCAGCTCACTGCAAGCTCCGCCTCCGGGTTTACGCCATTCTCTCGCCTCAGCCTCCCGAGTAGCTGGGACTACAGGCGCCCGCCATCTCGCCCGGCTAATTTTTTGTATTTTTTTAGTAGAGACGGGGTTTCACCGTATTAGCCAGGATGGTCTCGATCTCCTGACCTCGTGATCCGCCCGTCTCGGCCTCCCAAAGTGCTGGGATTACAGGCTTGAGCCACCGCGCCCGGCCAAATATACACATTTTAAATAAAAATGACAGTATACTGTAGAACTTGAGCCATCTTATTTTTTTCCGTCTTAGAGACAGTTCTATTTCAGTACCAATAGAGCTGCTTTGTTCTTTTTAATGACTGCATAGTATTGCATCCACAAGTGTGTTGCAGTTAATGCAACCACCCTGTCCCCTCCTGATGGACATTTAGCTGTCTTTCAGTGTCCTGCTGTAGGTGTATTACTTTTCAAATCGGGGGAAAAAAAGCATTGACTTTTTTTTTTTTTTTTTTTGAGACGGAGTCTCGCTCTGCCGCCCAGGCTGGGTGCAGTGGCCAGATCTCAGCTCACTGCAAGCTCCGCCTCCCGGGTTCAGGCCATTCTCCTGCCTCAGCCTCCGGAGTAGCTGGGACTACAGGCGCCCGCCATCTCGCCCGGCTAATTTTTTGTATTTTTTTAGTAGAGACGGGGTTTCACCGTATTAGCCAGGATGGTCTCGATCTCCTGACCTCGTGATCCGCCCGTCTCGGCCTCCCAAAGTGCTGGGATTACAGGCTTGAGCCACCGCGCCCGGCCAAATACACACATTTTAAATAAAAATGACAGTATACTGTAGAACTTGAGCCATCTTATTTTTTTCCGTCTTAGAGACAGTTCTATTTCAGTACCAATAGAGCTGCTTTGTTCTTTTTAATGACTGCATAGTATTGCATCCACAAGTGTGTTGCAGTTAATGCAACCACCCTGTCCCCTCCTGATGGACATTTAGCTGTCTTCAGTGTCCTGCTGTAGGTGTATTACTTTTCAAATCGGGGGAAAAAAAGCATTGACTTTTTTTTTTTTTTTTTGAGACGGAGTCTCGCTGTGCCGCCCAGGCTGGGTGCAGTGGCCAGATCTCAGCTCACTGCAAGCTCCGCCTCCCGGGTTCAGGCCATTCTCCTGCCTCAGCCTCCGGAGTAGCTGGACTACAGGCGCCCGCCACCTCGCCCGGCTAGTTTTTTGTATTATTTAGTAGAGACGGGGTTTCACCGTATTAGCCAGGATGGTCTCGATCTCCTGACCTCGTGATCCGCCCATCTCGGCCTCCCAAAGTGCTGGGATTACAAGCTTGAGCCACCGCGCCCGGCCAGCATTGACTTTTTAAATTTGCACATCACTAGAAGAAAAAAAGGAGTTACATTTTTTATTCATTTATGCAAAACAATAAGGCTAATTTGTATATTGAACTCTTCATTGTTTCTGAGTTTTTCCCTCCCATGTTGTGGTAATGTAGAATTTAATGGTCAAAAAGGCCACGCTTTTGTAGGAAATGAGATTTGGTCGTGGCAGTCACCTCTCTATTACTTATTAGCTTGGCAATCTTTCATACATTATTTTGGTTTTCTGAGCCTCCTTTTCTTTGTCTATGAAATGGAGCTGATAATTCCTGCCTGGAAATGTTGGGATAAGAATAATCTTTGGAAAATATAGAGCACACAGTGCATGCTCCACAAAGGCACATGTTTTTATTGTTGTATTTGTTTGTATGTGGATGTGTCTGTATAAAAGCAACAAATTACTAACCTTTGGTTTGTTTTTCCATCACCCCTTCCTCGCTATGCATCTTGGTCACCTTTGGCAAACTTGAGGAATGCAAATGTGTTCTAATATTAAGCTAAGCAAAGGATATCGAAGAGAAAATTAGTGCTTAAAGAGAATGTAGTTCAAAGACAAAGAAAAATATTCCTCTCCACTGATATCAATCTTTGGTTCTCAATGTGCTTCGGCAATCCCTGGGTTTACCCAAGACTCTCTTGGGGTATCTGTGAAGTCAAAACTATTTGCAAAATTATCTAAGATGGGCCGGGCACAGTGGCTCACACCTGTAATCCCAGCACTTTGGGAGGCCAAAGTGGGTGGATCATGCAGTCAAGAGTTTGAGACCAGTCTGACCAACATGGTGAAACCCTGCCTCTACTAAAAATACAAAAATTAGCTGGGTGTGATGGCACGCTCCTGTAATCCCAGCTATTAGGAGGCTGAGGCAGGAAATCACTTGAACCCGAGAGGTGGAGGTTGCAGTGAGCCAAGATTACGCAACTGCACTCCAGCCTGAGTGACAGAGTGAGAGCCCGTCTCAAAAAAAGAAAGAAAGAAAGAAAGAAAGAAATCTAAGATGTTATTCACCTTTTTTTACTCACATTCTCTCGCAGGTGCACAGAGGGGTTTTTCAAAGGCTACATGATGTTGTGATATCATGACACATTGAATACAAAAGCAGATATAAGAATTCAGCTGTCTTCTATTATACCAGACATTAAAGAGATATGCAAAAATAAAAAACAATGCCTCTGTCCTCCCTGTTTTTTTGTATGCTTGGGGGAATAAAAAATAATATTAATGTTAACATGTAATGGGTTTATTATTACTTTAGTGTATTAATAAATATTTTAAATTCTCAGTTTTAATTTCTATTTCACTAGGTAATGATAGATATAATCATACAAACAAAAGTTCTTTGGGGTCCTTAATACTTTTTAACAGTGTAAACAGCATCCAAAAGCTTGAGAGCCACTAATACAGTTAATTGGCATTTGTCAATAATGCTAGTTAAATCAGGACAACATCCTTACTCAAGAGAGGAAAAAAAAAAAAGGACATTCATGATGGAAACTTTTGTATGATATTTAAGCAACTGACTCTGTAAGCCAGTCAGCCAACAAACATTTCATGAGCACCTACACATGGGGGCATTGCTCTAGGTGCTGGGACAAGACATATGGGGCCCCATCCTCATGGAACTTACCTTTTAGATGGAGGAGACAGATAGTAAACATGTAAACCAAGAAATCACAAGATAATTTCAGTTTTGATAACTGTTTTGGGGGAAATACATAGGCTAATGTGATAAAAAAAAAAATTCCTGGGGGTAGAAGAAATTGAGCTATGTGGTTGTGGGAAATTTTACACTTCAAAAGGACTTAAGAATCTATACTATGTTCATGGATTGGAAGAACAGGAGAAAAAAACTGGCCTACCTTGAAAACAGACAATGCATAAAATGGTGCAAAATGAGTGATTCCTGTTTTGGTGTGGGATAAATCTCTTTTGTAAAAAAAATGACTCTCTCAACATTCCCTGGGAGTCACTGAAGCAGGACGCTTTCAATTGTTCAGGAGAAAGAGATCCCATCAGGAATGCCAGCGGAAGTGGGTGTTGATGTTCCCTGGGATGAAAGTCAGAGGCATATGGAGCATTCCAGAGTTTGAGGTCAGACAAGGGTCACTTACAGATAAAGGCTGACTTAAACCCCCATCGGTGGAACGGATCCCTGGAGAGGAAGTGAGCTGAGAACCTAGGAATGGGCCACTTTAAATATTTTGAGATATGTCTTGTCTGCTTGATGTTTTTCCTAACAGCTTGTAAATAGTCTCTGGAACTGACCTTTCATGAAAAATTAGAAACCCACCAAAGGACATTTCTAACCTCAGAGAAATAACAAAAAGTCCAATCTGTACCCTCTTTAGATATTCAGCAGTGAAAACATTCGGTCATGTTTTTGGAAAGCAAGCTAGCTTTTTTATTCCTTGTGCGTATTTGCAATCAATAAGGAGAATAGGAGATCATGGACATAATAGGTACCAAAATAAACTGGTGCATTCAGCTTTAGCCAGTGAGTATTTGCCAGTTCACATTTCCATTTATAACAGAGGTTCTCACTCATCAGCAATGTGTGGTTTAGAGCTGCTGCAGCCGACTCAGCTCACAAGCTAGCCTCTTTTCTGATAGTGTTCCTAAAATTAAATGAATATTCAAAACGTCAAACCAGGACATTTCATTCTAGTTCTTCACCAACTGACACATTTTCCATTATAGCCTGCCTCCTCTCACAGCTTCAGCTACTACATCTTCCCCCAATTACTCCCGGATCTCTCTGTCAATCCCACATATCTACCCTTAGCCCCAGATACAGATATCAAATACCTCCTAGACATGCCCTCTTTGATGTCACACAGGATTTTGCTTACAGCCAAAGGGACCAAAGTTTCTGGTCCTCAGTGTTTATTTTTCTGTATCATCTGCATGATTAGCCCCACTCTCCATCCTAACAAGGACCTCCATCACAGCCTGGGTGACATGGCAAAAACATCATCTCTCTAAAAAAAAAAAAAAAAGTGTGTGTGTGTGTGTGTGTGTGTGTATACATAAAAATTAGTTGGGCATGGCAGTATGTGCCTGTGGTCCCAGCTACTTGTGGAGGCTGAGGTGGGAGAATCAGTTGAGCCTGGGAAGGTCAACATTGCGGTGAGCCATGATGGCTCCACTGCACTCCAGCCTGGGTGACACAGCAAGATCGTGTCTCCAAAAAACAAACAAACAAAGAAAGAAAAACAAACAAACAACAACAACAAACCCTGCATAGTAGAGATCCCTGGCGAAAGCTAAGCAGCTAAGTTTGCAAGCAATCATATCCCAGTGTACCTAAAGAGCTGGTGGTATATCAAGAGGTTTTAGCTAGGAGAATGAAAGATAAGATTGGAAAGAACAGGCCAGGAAGGAAAGCCTGGAATCTGCTTCAGATATCGAGTTCTTGACACGGCCCCATGAACTCTCATTTGAATTTCACGAAGAGAGAGCTCTGGGTTGAAACTTATTGTCCAGGTGTCAAGAGTGGGACCCAGAATGAGCACAGGGGTCTTGAGAATATAGTAGGGCTTTGACTCATTGAGAATGCTGGGGCATCGAGCACTAGTTAGATGTCCCAAGGGTTTGCAGTTTGCAGGCATCTCATAAAACTTTAGTGTTCATGACACCCACAGGATGGCTATAATAATTTGGAAAACAAAAACAAAAAACAGCAAGTGTTGGCAATGACATGGAGAAATTGGAGTCCCTGTATGCTGCTACGGGAATGTAAAATGGTTCAGCTGCTATGAAAATCATTTTTGTATTTCCTCAAAAAGTTAGACATAGAATTACTAGGTGACCCAGCAATTCCACTCCTAGGAGTTCAGAGCATTCTCAAGAGAATTGAAAACAGGTACCAAATAAGTACGTGTACGCACATGTTCATAATATTCACAACAGCCAGAAGATGGGAACAACCCAAATGTCCCTCAGCTGATACATGAATAAAATTGTGATACGTATATTCAAAGGAATACTATTCAGCCATAAGAAGAAATGAAATGCTGACGCACGCTACAACATGGATGAACCTTGAAAACATTCTGCTAAGTGAAAGCCAGACACAAAAGGCCACATGTTGTGTAATTCCATTTATATGAAATATTCAGAATAGATAAATCCATAGAAACAGAAAGCTGACTGGTGGTTGCCAAGGGCTTGGAGAGGAGGGATGAGTAGTACCTGCTTAAGGGGTACAGGGTTTTCTTTCGGAGTGATGGAAATGTTTTGGAACTAGATAACAGAGGTGGATGCACAACATTGTGAACGCACTAGATGTCACTGCATCGTTCACTTAAAAATGGTTAATTTTATGTGAATTTCACTTCAATAAAAAATGACAGTATAATTCTCCACATTAACATAGGAGAAAACATGATTGGGCACGGTGGCTCACGATTGTAATCCCAGCACTTTGGGAGGCCAAGGAGGGCGGATCCTTTGAGGCCAGGAGGTCGAGACAAGCCTGGTTAACATGGCAAAACCCCGTCTCTACTAAAAATACAAAAATGAGCCGGGTGTGGTGGCAGGTGTCTGTAGTCCCAGCTGCTCGGGAGGCAGAAGCACGAGAATCGCTTGAACCTGGGAGGCAGAGGTTGCAGTGAGCCGAGATCGCACCACTGCACTCCAGAGTCTCACTCTGTCTCAAAAAAAAAAAAAAAAGAGAGAGAGAGAGAGAGAGTGAGAAAACGTAAATAATCATTTCAATACAAGCAGAAAGGGTGTATACTGGGGGAAAAAACATTTCTGTGTTGTTACAGTAGACTCCAGCAGGTGGCAGCAATGAGGCATCAATCACAAGAGCCTTCCTCAGCAGAAACAAACATCCCTACGCGCAACGCCTAAAAGGCCAGGTCCCTGCAGGTGCGAGGTGTCTCTGGGGGCTTCCCAGTAATTAATAGGAAGGGCTTTGGAGGGAGCTGAATGTTCTATAAAAGGTAGAAGAAGCCGATGAAATTTGGGTAACTGATAACACAGGCCCATTTGCACGCAGAAGCCAGTAAGGTCAGAGGAAACCCAAGTTACACTGACAACCAGTCTCCATGCTGACCTGCCTCTCCCTGTTCCCTCATCTAATAGGCCACTGAGTCCTATACATTCTACCTCCACCCGCAGCAAGCACCTAAGTTCCGGTGTCTGACTCGGACTGACACACCAGCCTGTCACCTGGTCTCTGCCCCTATCACCCACCCCTCCCCAATATCATCTCTACTGCTGCTGCAGGGAGCTTTCTAAGATGCAAGTCTGCTTTTGTGAATCACCATTGCCTATACACTCACTACAGCTCAAGAAAGCTGAGACAGGCCGGGCGCGGTGGCTCGCGCCTGTAATCCCAGCACTTTGATAGGTCCGGGCGGGTGGATCACCTAAGGTCAGGAGTTCGAGATCAGCCTGGCCAACATGGTGAAACCCTATCTCTATAAATAAATAAATAAATAAATAAATAAATAAATAAGCTGGGCGTGGTCGCGCACGCCTGTAACCCCAACTACTCTGGAGATTGAGGCAAGAGAATTGCTTGAACCCCAGAGGCGAAGGTTGCAGTGAGCTAAGGTCTCACACCTACTCTCCAGCCTCGGCAACAGAGTGAGACTCCATCTAAAAAAACAATAATAATAATAGAAAGCAGAGACAATGTCTTTTGTTTTGCCCAGAACCAATCTGGTCTGTCTTCAGACATCTGTGCATTGCCTGAGAAAGTCCAAGGAGGCTCCTGGCAGGAGGGAAGAGTATTAAATCCTCACCAAGCCAAGAGGTCCCATAGTACAAATGTTCAGCCAAAAATGTTAGCAGCAGAAGGGACCAGAGAGACAAGGAGCAACTTATAAAAATAAGCTGGCCGGGCACAGTGGCTCACGCCTGTAATCCCAGCACTCTGGGAAGCCGAGGTGGGCGGATCACGAGGTCAAGAGATCCAGACCATCCTAGCTAACACGGTGAAACCCCATTTCTACTAAAAATACAAAAAAATTAGCCAGGCATGGTGGCGGTCGCCTGTAGTACCAGCTACTCAGGAGGCTAAGGCAGGAGAATGGCATGAACCCGGGAGATGGAGCTTGCAGTGAGCCGAGATCGCACCACTGCACTCCAGCCTGGGTGACAGAGTGAGACTCCATCTAAAAAAAAAAAAAAAAACCAAAAAAAAAGAAAAAAAACCCCACACTTCCCCACCCTTTTCATTCTTAAGATGCTGTTCTCAATTGGTACACAAGACAGTTTTGGGGGAGATGCAATGTCTTATCTTTAGACTCAGAATTTCATAATAGGAAATAATCATTTTGTCCAGCTGTTCTTACAACTTGTTCTACGAAACGCTGGGCTCTGATAACAGGTAAAGTATAAGAGGAATGAATCTTGTCAATGTTACTAATTTTTTTTTCTTTTTCTTTTTGAGATAGAGTCTCACTTTGTCGCCCAGGCAGGAGTGCAGTGTGCAGTGGCGTGATCTCGGCTCACTGCAACCTCCACCTCCCGGGTTCAAGTGATTCTCCTGCCTCAGCCTCCTGAGTAGCTGGTTCTACAGGCGCACGCCGCCACTTCCTGCTAATCACCTTGTGATCCATCCGCCTTGGCAATGTTAGTTTTATTAACTTCCTGCAGCAAGAGGGTGTGCACGTCAAGTGAACCATGAGGCAGCTCAGTAAGAGGCTGTGGGAAAGGGCTTTTTTGCCGGGTTTGTGTTAAGTGATGCTAGGGAGGGAAAGGTAGAAGAAACAGGAATCAGGTCAGGAATAGGTGTGTCGTGAGGCAGGGTGTTTTCCTCTTTGGGTGTCTCAGAAATTTTTGTTCAGCAAGTGGAGAAATCGAGTGGGTCTAGGAGAGGCTTTGATAAGAAAGGATTAGATATGCCAGTGTCAGTAATTTTGCAGCTATGGTGTGGCCTTGGGTTAAACACAGTTTTTGCCTGGCCTTGTGCTGGCCTTGTTTATGACTGTCGGGAATGTTCCAGTCTGCTTATCCGAGCTGATTTCCATTTTCTCAGGTTCCCACATGTAGTGGGTGTTCCTGGAAGAAAGGGATCTATCTTTAAATAAGCTTGGAAAGTACTTGGGAAACAATGTTAAATAAACATAATGCTGGGCTTTCTGGAGACTTGAACCTGCTAAAGCGAATTGTGAATCTCCCAAGACACCTTCAATTTATTTTCAGCACAGCTGCCTGTGTCGAATTCCAATGTAAGTCAGAACTTCCAGCGATTTCTCGGGTCACTCTGACCTTTTTACCTATAGTTCTCCCCACTCTTCTCCCTACTCCAGTGGCCCTGCCTCCTCGCTGCTCTTTGAGCCTTTCCCCCCATAACTGCATCATCTGCTCCCTTTTCTTCCAGACGTCTTGTTCATATGGAAATTTTCAGTGGGGCCTTCCCTTCCCACCCTATGCAAAATCTCTCCTCCTCACACTCCACACTCCCAAACACGCTTTCACTACTGTGAAAGCACTTATCACCATCTAGGAACTATACATCTCATTTTTCTTGTTGACGGTCTCTCTACCCAGGTGGGCAGGGGTTTTTATTTATTTTGGACAGTGTCATATCCCTAGAACCTGGAGCCATGGCTGGCACACAACAGGCAAACGATAAAAATTGGTCAGATGAATGAATAGATGAATGAATGATTATACAAACTCCTTCCAAACTTCTCCTTCTTCAGAGGGAGTGGTGAGGGAGGCTTCTGTGTTTTCCATTTATAGACAGTAAAGAGGTTTTGGAAGAATACACAGGCAGCCTCAGAGACTTCTCTTTTGGGGCTTTCAGACCGGCTACCCATATCTTATCACTCAAGCCAGTTTTTCCTGAGGTGTCCACCCAACCATCCTAGAACTAATTCATGCAGACCGCTAGATGGCACTGTTCACCAAGAATCTCGGGATTCTTAGCCTCGCCCCTCTCACCTCCACCCCAAAGCCTTTGAATCCACCTTCTTCTCAGGGTTGACTGATTCTAAAAAATGGTTGCCACTCCCTACACCACCGCTAGACTAGAAAGAAACCTAAAGTAGTACAGCACTTCCCAACAAGCCATGCCCAGCCAGGAGCACAGGCTAACCCTCTGGGAGCAAAGGTCGTTTTTGAGTATTTCTAGACGTACCCTTGGTAAATGTAGGCAAAGTGTTGGTGCCCTTTGAAGAGCTGCAGGACTCCACACTCTCCCCCTTGTACTTAGCCTGTGACCCTCTTGGCATAATTCGGCCTCTATCTCTTCACCGCTTGCTCCTCTGTCCCTTCATAGGATGAAGCACAGGTTAAGATGCCAATTCTATTTCCAGCCTTGAGCCAAAGGAGTCCGAGAGACAGCGTGGACTGGCAACCTGGGCACGCAGTGGAAGGGACAGAATACAACCACACTTGCATCAAAAACTGTGCTAGGGCCTTTGGCAACTTACTCAACAGTCTCCACTTCGGCATATGCAGCTGCCTGATGGGGATAAACATTCCTACACCAGATAGGTGTGGTTAGTGTTAAATGAGAAGATGGATGACGCTCCAAACCAAGCTTTCTATAAAGCTTGGTTTTCTATTTTCAGATATCGCCTATAATTAAACTCTAAAATTTAAGGCAGGGTGATCGGCTGACCTGCTGAACCCGTCTCTGTATTCTCGACCAATCTGAAGATGCCTCAGTGAACAAACACACCCTGATTGAACCTCTCTGCACTGGCATGAGTAATAGACTCTCAGCTCAAAGAACATTAGCAAAAGCACTCATAGAGAGCAACTGTCTTCGTGATCATCAGCCAATCAGCAAGCATTTATTGAGAACCTGTGATTCACCTTGCTGTTTCAGGAAGGTTATTCTGGAGGCAACATAAGACGGGTGAGGGGAGAGAATGAAGATTAAGACATCAATTCACTCTTTCATGAAATAACATTTTTCCCGACTTTTGGGAAGGAATATATAAGTCAAGGAATATTAGAAGTGTTGTTAGTTTTTGCTCCCTGTCTCTCCCCTTTTCATCAATAAATCCAGAAATAATGGTTCCATTTGGGGGACAAGGGCACATGATGGGGACCTTCATTCCCTGCAGCCATGCTATCTCACACGAACTGTCTATAATTAGAAACAAAAACCCAGTTGCACCTGCTGCTCAGCCAGATCTCTGGCTGGGGCTTCCTGCTTGCCAATCAGATCCATCATCTCCTTTCCCAGAAATCACCCCACAGCCCAACCCCTCCTCTTCTACCCTGGCACCATAGGGCTGACTCCTTGAACTTCCTCCACGTACTGACACATCGCCCTTCCCTCCCTCTCCCTCTTGGCTCCATTGTCCCAAGGCCCTTCCTACTTTATCCTTTCTCAAAAGGCCACATAACCCATTAGGGTTCAACTCATTCTCAGTTCATGTTCTGAGTATTGCCCCATCGCAGAAAAGAAAAAGGAGATTATTTCCTGTAACTTGGTTTTATAAAAATAGAATGGACTTTATAAAAAGAAGAACAGAAGAGGAGCAGTGTTTGTTCACCTAGTAGTTACTCTAATTATAGATGGTTGGGTGCCATGAGTGACCATATGGGGTGACAGGAGTGTTGCATCAGACAGGACGTCTCATTTCCACCTTCCCCTGTGAAAGCCCTGTGCATGCCCTAATCAGCATTTTAGAATTACAACCTGATTGTTACACAAATAAGAAGTCTCTCTATTAGATGAATTGTGGCCTGCAATTTTGTATTACCAAACATGTTTTTAATTCCCAGAGCCCAGCTTTATTCTCCCAGATTTTGCTAACTGGTCAGTAACTTATGAGTACGTTTTCCTAGGAATAATGGAGATTTTTCTTGTTTGTTTGTTTTGTTTTTCAGGGAAAAAATAGACATTTAGGAATTTCAGTCGAAAGAGAAAAAGCCAAAATCTTGTTCCCATTGGAACAAAGCATTGTTTGCCGCCCCACCTACCCCATTACCTTTTGCTGATGTTATTTAGTAGTGAAATTGCTGTTGCAAGAACTTGTAAGAATTAGGATGCTCGTAAGCCCAACATTCAAATCAAGAATGTCCTCTCCCACAGAAACCAGAACTAGAATGTTAAAAAAGAAAAACCAGTCTGACATTAAATGGATTCAGCACCTCTTAAGTTCTTTATAACCTTGTCCTTGGCTTTTTATATGAATGGACTTCTGGGAAATTTTTTGAGGGTGGAGCTCTTCAAAGTGGCTGCTTACACCTCTAACAAAAATCACAAACCAGCCCTCCGCAAACCACGTCCAGCTAGCTGATGTATTCAGTTTGGCTCACAAGGTACTTTTTGAAAACAAGAATTAGTTTTCATCATTTTTTAAATTTACCTACAAATACAGGTTTTTAATGAAATAGGCATAGATTTATATAAAAATATAGACTTACGTATTGTCTTGGGAAAAACGAAGTCAGATGAGGCAGCCCTGGGATGTTATTTCCACATGGCTGGTGGCATAATGGACCACTAGCCTGGAAAGAAACATATAAGGGGGAACGTTCACAGGAAGTCGTTGAGGCTGGGAAGGTGACCATTTTTCTCCCATGGCCATATCTCTACATCCAAACCTTAATTCCAGTAAGCATGTAGTTCTGCTGCTAATGAAAAGTGTCTGAAATGCAATAAATCCTCCTCATTACTTGACTGAAGATCTAGTTTCTAAAAGCAACTCAACGGGCTTCCCCTTCCCAACCATGAAACCAGCTTTGACTCTTCCCTCTTCTTCCCTGCCCCTCCCCCTTCCCCATTAGTCGCCATGCCTGTCATTTAGTCCCTCAAGACTCTACTGAGAATAAAGTAGCCACCAGCTACATGAACACTTAAAATGTGGCTCATGTGAACTGAGATATGCTGTAAGTAAAAAATACACACTAGATTTTCAATATTTAGTTGTAAAAACATTAAAATCTGAGGCCAGGCACGGTGGCTCACACCTGTAATCCCAGCACTTTGGGAGGCCGAGGCGGGTGGATCATGAGGTCAGGAGTTTGAGACCAGCCTGGCCAATATGGTGAAATCTCGTCTGTACTAAAAATACAAAAATTAGCTGGGCATGGTGGCGGGTACCTGTAGTCCCAGCTGCTCAGGAGACTAAGGAAAGAGAATGGCTTGAACCCTCCTGTAGCCTGTAGTCTCAGCTGCTCAGGAGGCTGAGGCAGGAGAATCGCTTGGACCCGAGAGGCAGAGGTTGCAGTGAGCCTGGTGACAGAGCGAGACTCTGTCTCAAAAAAAAAAAAAAGAAAGAAAGAAAATTAAAACCTGAATTAACTGATTAGTAACTTTATATTGATTATCTTTACCTTGAAATGATGTTTTGGATATATTAGAGTAAATAAATGATATTATTCAAATTAATTTGCCTATTTCTTTTTACCTTCTTAAATGTATCTTCTAGAAAATTGAAATTTACATATAGAGTTCACATTTGGGGCTCATTTTATCCATTGGTCAGCATTGCCTGAAAACAGCTCCATGATTTGGTCTAATTTTCTGGCCTTGTTTTCATCACTTTAGCCTAGTCTCTCCTGTCCCTTTACTTCCAGAATTTCGCATTAGTCCCCTAAAGACTTCTAGGTCTTTTCCCACTTCTAATTTGTTCTGCACACCCTGGCCAACTTTATCTGACAAAGACACTGCTTTTATCACGAAACACTCCTGCTCAAAAACTAACACCAGCTCCCACATCTACCCCATGAAGTCCAAACTCTTAATAACAAACTGATAATAACAGCTTACACTTTAAAAACTTTATGGTACACTTCATGTAATTCTCCAAACAATTTAGCACCTAGCATGGCGGGGGGGGGGGGGGGTGGGGGGGGGGGGGGGGGGTGGGGGGGGGGGGGGGGGGGGGGGGGGGGGGCACCTTTGATCTGAGAGGTTACAAAAATGGCACAAAGTATCTAAACAGCAGTTCCATTCACTTCTGAGAGTTTATACAACACCTCTCACAATCAGCCAAAGAGCAATAACATCTCTGAGTCTATGAGCTGAACTATTTTTTACATCAGTGGAGTGAAAAAAATAATAAAGTTGAGAAAAGAAACTGTTACATTTGCATCTCAGAAAACACAAACCGGAAATCCAACCAGAAAGGTTTAGGTGAAATAGTGCCCTTTGCTCATCTATTCTAGGTCCAAGATTAAAAATACACATATATATATATATATATATATGGCTTTGTCATAAACTAGGTATTAAAAGTAGGAAATGGGAAAAATCACAATTACTTTTGCACCAACCTAATAAATTTGAATTATGCTGATTTGAGACACTGTCATACAACAATAATTAAAATATTATCTCAAAATTTGAAAACGATGAATTAAAAATCCATCAGCAATTATACAATGCAAAGCTGGCAGAGCGCCTGATTCATAAATCGTATTGACAATAATTCCACATGGAAACATGTACAGTACTTAGCTTGAAAAAAGAGATCCTTTGTCAAGGTTTATCTCGAATTATGTGAGTTTTGAATTGTGCTACGTCTTCCAGACGTTACCCCTTTCATAAACTACACTGCCCTACACACACTTTCATTTTTTTTTCAGCTACGGATCGGATAGGTCTTGCCAAATAACTGTTTAGCAGTTATTTAGTGCACAGGAGGTCTTGAAAGCAGACAAATACACATTCTACCATTTATTGTTACTTTAGACAAATTGTGTAGCTTTGGAGATTCAGTTGCCTCCTCTGTATATTGAGCACAATCATATTTTCCACACAAGTTTTATAAGAATTCAACAAGATGACATACATAATATGGCGCTTGGCAAGTAGTGAGGGTTCTCAATCGCTCCGCAACGGATAAGACAACCTGCTATCTCTCTGGCTGAGGCAGCCCCATTTCAGGAGCTTCTCTCAACGCAGCTTGAGGACTCTACAAAAGGGTGGGGCTTTGGAGTCTAACGCTCTCTGCTAAACTCCGTAAGTTTAATAGGCAGAGCTACACATGTCAAGGGGTCTGGGCGGGGCGGGAACTAGCGCGTCCTCCTGTCCCCCTTGCGGCGGCCCCGACGCAGTTGCCGGACTGAAACCAGCAGGTCTGGCTCCAGCCGCATTCATTCTTCCCTCTCCCTCCCAGCTGGGCGGCTCCGGCAATGAAAACACCACCACGTGGGCCTGCTGCCTTTGCGTCCCGCGCTTTTGTCCAATGGAAAGCTGCGTTACGAAGCCAGGGGCGGGCCGCCAGGGTGGGTCCGCCCACAGCCGTCACGGATTGGCCAAGGAGGCGGTGTCCGCCCTGTCAGGTGCTCTGGTCCTCGGGACCCGCTCGTGAGGCAAGGAGGGGCGGAGCGAAGCCGGGGACGGGGCGGGGACGGGGCGGGGACGGGGCGGGACAGGACCGGCGACCCGGCCCGTGGAGCCGGCGCGGGCGGGCGGGCTGCTGAGGTGGCTGTCGCCGGCTCCGAGCTGCGGCTTCCCGGGCCGAGCCCCCGATGGAGGCCGAGGCCGCGGACGCTCCCCCGGGTGGGGTCGAGTCGGCGCTCAGCTGCTTCTCTTTCAACCAGGACTGCACGTAAGTCGCGACGCGGCCCCTGCCAGGGAGGTAGGGGACAGAGTGTCAGGACCCAGGGGTGTCGTCCTGAGCGCAGCTTGTGACCGCGCCTCGAGGCAGCCTCGGCGGGAGGGCCGGTGGCTGCTTCGCACGCGTTGGATCTTGTTATCCCCTTACGCCTGCAGTGGGGTTTGCCCCACCCCACCCCACTCCCAGTGTCCTCCGAGAGCCAGAAGGTTGGGCCAAGGGTGAGAGCAGGGAGTTCGCAAAGGGAGTGGTGGGGCTGCGGGGGCCACGAAATATGGGGGGAGCAGGGCGGTGGGAAAGCCAGTGACCAAAGTGGGTGTCTGGGGAAGAGAGACGGTGGCCAAACCAAAAGATGAGAAAGGAGAGGAAGTTGCAAGTTGATCCAGGACTCTGTAGTTGGGGCCCAGGAAGATGAGAGAACTGGAAAAACTTTCCCATTTGTCCTTGAGCATCTCAACGTGGCATCTGGGCAGGGCCTCCAGCGAAGAGGCAGCCTATCCCTGCGGCCAGGCCAGCCCCTGCCCCATCCCCAGCGCAGGGCATCGTGCCTGCCTGCTCTGGATGGAAGAAACCTTTGGATTTCTTTGGCTGTTTTCACATCGCCCACCCAGCCAGGCAGGATCTCGTTCTTGGAGTCCAAGACTCTTCCCGGGCGCAGACTGCTTTCTCTCCAGGAAACCGGAGCTCCACCCTGTTGTTTTTGAGTGGATTTTTAATGTTTTACTTTGATGTTCACATTTGGGCTTTGGGAGGGAGCTGGGACTTGAAGTGTGTTTCAGGCTCTGCAGGATTCTGTGACTTAGAGGCAAACGCGTGTTTCCTTCCCTATTTTCATGGAAGTCAGCCCTGGGGACCATATGGAATCATCTTTTTGGAATGTGCACCCAGAGCATCAGGCGGGGATGACCGATTCCCAGTTTCCCACTTCCTGCTGTACCAGTTTTTGTGCCTTGGCTGCTGGTGACTGAGCTATGCTAATATTGATCCTTCAGTAGTGTAATTAAGGCCATTATGTACCATTAGCCACCCTGGCTTCCATTCCCTTTGTGTTTCTGTTTTAAAACACCCGGTGCTGAACAATATGCCTTTGTTTGAAAAAAACATATGTGTAATCATGTAATCGAGTAGCTCTACAGCTTGGTTATTTGAGTGACTTTCAAGTTTTTCTTGACCACAATCCGCAATAAGAAATACATATTGCAACATCACCCAATACCCATAACACATACACTATTCACAAAATATCATGTGCACATTTTCTATGTCTTTTTTTTCTAAGCTGGTTGTGACTCACTGAATTGCGTTTTAGGATCCACTCATGAGTTGAGACCTGCCGTTTATAAAAATGCTGGTATAGATAAAATCCTGATGTTTTGTAAGAAACATTTTGCAAGAGGGCATGGCTGTTGAAATGCCTGGGTGATGTTTTCCTTCCCAATTGAACACAAGTTAAGAAGGGGGGTTAGTTTGCTTATAAGTAGTAAATGTTCTAAATTCTGCTTTGTAACATTATTAGATTTGAAAAAAAAAGGGTGTTAATTTATATTCTAGTCATTAAATAATGCAAAGTCTCAGCTTTCTACAGCAATTGAATGTTATTATCAAAACTGTAGGGTGCTTTGAAAGTTAATTTCCTTACTCCCTACTGTTAGTTTTATTTTCTTGGATGGAGGCTCTGCTGGGCAGCTTTGCCTTGCCTATAAATAAAAGTTCCTGTCACAGTCAGTTGCTTTGAGCCACAGAGGGTATGACACTGGATTTTAAAATAAGTCAAGCCCCTTACTGAATATATTTAGGTGTATTGCCATGTCTTTTTCTATAAATGCAGGCTGAATTTGGGATCCAGTATTTCAAAGAAGGTAGGTGAAAACGGCAAACCCTTACCAGTCCCCTATGCTTACACTTCGTGCTTGGTACCATACTATACACTTTGGGTACTTTTTTTTTTTTTTTTTTTGACAGAGTCTTGCTTTGTCACCCAGGCTGGAGTGCAGTGGTTGTGATCTTGGCTCAGTGCTGCCTCTGCCTCCCAGAGTTCAAGCGATTCTCCTGTCTCAGCCTCCCAAGTACCTAGGATTACAAACGTGTACCACCACACCCAGCTAATTTTTTGTTTTTTTTAGTAGAGACGGAATTTTGCCCTATTGCCCAGGTTGGTCTCGAACTACTGACCTCAAGTGATCCACCCACCTCAGCCTCCCAAAATGCTGGGATTACAGGTGTGACCCACTGTGCCCAGCCTACTTTGGGTACATTTTAAATTTGATTAGTGATAAATATTGTCCCCAGCTCTGTTTCCATGAGTGGTGATTAGAATTTTGTTTCTACAGGAAGACTTTATGGATGAAATAAGGTCTAAGTCTAAATTTCTTGATTCAGAGTCTTTCGTGGCCATTGATCAATCATCTAAAACATCACATAAAACATCACTCTGCGATTTTCTCATATGTAGAATTCTTCTGGTCCAGGACCAGGGCTTATGTTTGAAAATTACTTTAAATTGCTGCCACTTTGCATTAATGTTATAAGACTCTAGTTACAGTATTTCTTTCCTTACTTGCAAACTTTACAAACCTCAATTTGCAGCTAAACACATCTATATTTATGTGAAAAAGTTTATGTGAAGAAAGTTTAAAAACAATAATCACCACAAAATACATTTTGAAGTTTTAAGATACTCTGGGCTTACTTTTCCAGTTGCTGTTTGGTATCATGAATACCTCAATCTAGGTACTAAATGCCAGTTCTAAGTGCACAGCTGCAAATGTCTAACCCACCAGTTTAGCTACTTAGCAGGTTGGAGGGCTGCGAGCCGTCACCAGCTTCCTTGTGGATTAAAAGTTTACTGTAGTTGCCCTATCCCTGTGTCCCGGGGAAGAACAAGTGTTTGGGTAGGGAAAAAAAAATTCCAGGGAAAATCATGTGACCATCTCTTTTTTAGGCTAGTGAAACAAGAGCCTTGGCCATCCAGGCTTGTAGTAGTAAGTTGCTTATTTTAGTATATGCTTTCCTGTAAATAGTGAACCTCACCTTGGCTTCCACAGAAACATACTGCTGTGAGTGTGCTCCAGGTCAGATTCTGTTCATCACTTAGGTGCGGAGGGTACAGCTGGAAAGAGCTGGTTGGGGATTCCCAGCTGCTGAACAAAGTTGACTTTGATGTTTACTTTCAACACAAGGCCAAGAAAATCTGGATTCATGTCCTATCTTTCTGTCCTCATTGAAAAATGAAAAATTAAGAAAACCAGATTTTTTTAAAAGGCACTTTGTCCCAGATAAATGTTTAGTTTTTATTTTGTTTGTTGGTTGGTTGTGATGATTGCTTTGTAGGACATAGTAGAAAGCAGAGTTCTCCAACTTTGGCTGCTTATTAGAGTACTTGAACTTAAAAGAAAATCCAGTTAAACTTCCCAGCTGAGTTTAATGTACATCCAGGTGTGAGAGCTACTAGTATAAAGTATTGGGACATTTTTCTGGAAACTGATGAAAGGAAGAATCTATTAAATTTTACCTACTAATGACCTACTATGCCTACTGTGAAAGTGTTTCTTAGGCCAGGTGCGGTGGCTCACACCTGTAATCTCAGCACTTTGGGAGGCGGAGGCAGGTGGATTATTGAGACCAGGAGTTTGAGATCAGCCTAGTCAACATGGTGAAACTCTGTCTCTACTAAAAATACAAAAATTAGCCAGGCGTGGTGGTGCATACCTGTGATCCTCACTGCTCGGGAGGCTGAGGCAGAAGAATTGCTTGAACCCAGGAGGCAGAGGTTGTAGTGAGCCGTGATGGTGCCACTGCATTCCAGCCCGGGTGACAGAGTGAGACTCCATCTCAAAAAAAGAAAGGAAGAGAGAAAGCAAGAGAGAGAGAGAGAGAAAGGAAGAAAGAGGAAGGAAGGAAGGAAGAAGGAAGGAAGGAAGGAAGGAAGGAAGGAAGGAAGTGAGGGAGGGAGGAAGGAAGGGAGAAAGGAAGGGAGTATTTCTTCTTATAAGCAACAAACCAAGTTATGAAGGAAAGAAGAAACGATTTATCTGGTAAAGTGCCTCTCAGACAACAAGAAGACCCCTTCGTTGTGTTGGAGGTAGAGCTTTGAGCTATTATGAATATTCTTAAACATTCCATTTTCCTATTATCTGCCCAGTTGGAAAAATATGTCTGGTAGCTTTGACATTTTGTTGGATGACAGAACTCATGCCATTTCATGTCCCTTGACCATTTCACTTTTTTTTTTAAGTTGCCTTTGACTTTTTTTTCTTTTCTTTGACTCTTCCTGCCTGTCAAGGCATGCTTACCATTTAGGAAGTTATCAAGGATCTAAGCTCCTGCAGATGCTTGTTTACCTGTACCCCTGAGACTAGGGGGCAAAAGGTATCTATTTTCAGACAGATCTGTTGTTAGAATGCCTGTCGCCATTCCCATGCTGTCATTATCTTCCACAGATCCCTAGCAATTGGAGCTAAAGCCGGGTATAAGCTGTTTTCTCTGAGTTCTGTGGAGCAGCTGGATCAAGTCCACGGAAGCAGTAAGTGTGTGAGTGAGAGAGCCCAGGGATCTGCAGGAGAACCAGAGCCTCCTTCTAGGCTTTAATCTGAGGTGCCACCAAGCAGCCTATTTTTCCCTTCCTTAACCGTCAAACTTAGGGAAGTCAAGATTTTTCAGATTTAAATATAAATCATTGCCACCACTTGCTTTAAAACCACAAGCACTTAGTAAGATCTGGCAACAGTTTAAGTAACATTTTCTTTTTATATGAATAAATTATTTGTGTGAAATCATATTATTGAGACTTTTTCACATGCTTATATGCAGTCATTAATTTTTATCATTGTCAAACCTAAAGGACACTCGTGACATTTTCTTTTCTTTCTTCTCTCTCTTTTTTTTTTTTTTTTTTTTGAGACGGAGTCTTGCTCTGTCACCAGGCTGGAGTGCAGTGGCACAATCTTGGCTCACTGCAACCTCCACCTCCTGGGTTCAAGTGATTCTCTTGCCTCAGCCTCCCAAGTAGCTGAGATTACAGGCGTATGCCACCAAACTCAGCTAATTTTTGTATTTTCAGTAGAGATGGAGTTTTACCATGTTGGCCAGGCTCGTTTCCAACTCCTGACCTCAAGTGACCTGCCCACTTTGGCCTCCCAAAGTCCTGGGATTACAGGCATGAGCCGCCTCACCCAGCCACTTGTGACTTATTTTTGTCATTATATTGGCACCATAAGATACTGATAACATTCACTCAGTTATGGAAGTATCTGTTTGAAGAAGGCAACAGTATCCTGTTTACATAGCCCATGTCAATGATGTTGAAGCACATCGAGTGAACACTGTAAATAATTCACTAGAAATGTCACTTCCTTATTTTCTCAGGGTGATAGTTTATGCCATCATAATAGCAAGCAATATACAACCTTTCAGTTTCCTGGAAAGAAAGTGGTTCAGTAAATAATATTTTGGACTCCTACTTTACTTGTAAGATGTTATTTTTATTACACCATTCTTGTGAATTTTTTGCACTCTGTCTGTCCCACATCGTTCCCTGTGGGCCTTGTCCAAGTGAAAGAAAGGCACACATATGAAAAGAACGTGCTCAGAAAGACACCAAAGCCGTAACCTTTGTGCTCAGAGGGTCATTAACTAACTTCCTGAGTACAGAAGTACGTTCCTCATCATAATACTGATGTCCAGATTATTTTCAGCAGGAAAGAGATCCAGGGAGCACAGCAAGATAGGGGGTGGGGGGAGTACAGATTGAACTCTGTTACTGTCCCCTCCCATATCGGCACCCCTCTAGCAGGACAAGGAGAATTCTGAAGCAGAGGTTCCCCACTGAGAAGTCACACCTTTGAAATCTCTCAGGGAAAGGGTAGATGAAAATTGTTCAAACATTCCAAACATGTTTGACAGAGCAAACGGTGGAGCCCTAGAGTCTGGAGGGAGATTCTTCCACTCAGACAGCATCAGAGACAGCTGTCTGCCTTTGCTCTGACTTTGCAGTCTAGTCACTAGTGTCTTCTTTTTCTTTCCTTGAGACGGAATCTTGCTTGTCGCCCAGGCTGGAGTGCAGTGGCGTGATCTCAGCTCCCTGCAACCTCTTCCTCCCAGGTTCAGGTGACTCTCATGCCTCAGCCTCCCGAGTAGCTGGGATTACAGGTGTGCACCACCACACCTGGCTAATTTTTAAACTGTTTTTAGTAGAGATGGGGTTTCGCCTTGTTGGCCAGGCTGGACTTGAACTCCTGGCCTCAAGTGATTCTCCTGCCTCAGCCTCCCAAAGTGCTGGGATTATAGGCGTGAGCCACCAGGCCAGGCCACTAATGTTTTCTTTACTTTAGATATTTGGAAAGGACTCTGAAAGTGCTCCCTGGGAGAGGGTAAGAAGTCACCTGGCAGGGTGGGGGCATGGCGGATCACTGTCAATGCAAGCTCAGAGAGGGCGCCTGGCTGGCAAGACCTGGAGAACCTTTGGAACCTGGCCTGCACTGGGCCCAGTGTCATGGAGGCTGGAATCCTTCTTGGAAGTGATCCATCCATGTAACCTCCTGGCTACTTTTCCTCCCAGATGAAATCCCGGACGTCTACATCGTGGAGCGCCTCTTCTCCAGCAGCCTGGTGGTGGTAGTCAGTCACACAAAACCACGGCAAATGAACGTGTATCACTTCAAGAAAGGCACAGAGATCTGTAATTACAGCTACTCCAGCAACATCTTGTCCATAAGGCTGAACCGGCAGGTAAGTGGGGGAAATCCCTCAGAGTTTCAAAGCTTCTGCTAATGGGAGCCAAAGAAAAAAGATGGACATCTTTCAAGATCAATGTCTTTACAACAAGCTTCCAATTCTAATGAGAATTTTAACATTCAGGCCCGGTGTCCTGGGGGTATTGTAAACAGAGTCGACTCCAGGTGCTGGTTATAACCTTGTCTTCCCTGGACCTCTGGCTTATGTTTCCAGAACGTTGGTCCCTGACTGGTAGGTTGCACCCTCTCCCTAGGGTGCGGGTTGGGCACCGCAGGGATGGGTCAGAGCTCTGGGTTGAACAGCCCCTTGAGCCACCGCAGGGGCATCTTAAATCAGAGGAGCAACTCTTCTGGTTTTGCCCCAGATAGTGGCATTCATTGCAGATGGTGGGGCAATACCACCAAGCAGGAGACGCCTGAGAGTGAAGTCAGGGCTCCCTGGGTCAGGAAAACCACCCTTCTCCCACCTCGTCCTCAGCTGTCCTGGAAGGCCCACTATTCTGCCTTGGGTTCTCGTTTTTCTTTTTCCCAGCTAACCCTTGAAGACTTCTTCTGTTTTGTAGCATTTTCCTTGTTGAAGGATTATTCTGATCTCAAATAGGCCATACATTCTCTTTTAAAATATAAATTCTTATTCAGTAAGTATTGGGGGTGTTAGCAGATTTCCTTTTGAATTGCTGGGTTTTCGTTTTAGGTTGTTTTTGTGTTTGAGACAGGATCTTGCTCTGTTGCCCAGGCTGGAGTGCAGTAGCACGATCTTGGCTCACTGCAGCCTCCATCTCCCAGGCTCAAGCCATCCTCCCACCTCAACCTCCTGAGTAGCTGGGACTACAGGTGGGCACCATCACGCCTAGCTAATTTTTTTTTTTTTTTTGTATTTTTTTATAGCGACAGAGTGTATTTATCTATTCTCACATTGCTATAAAGAACTACCTGAGACTGGGTAATTTATAAAGAAAAGAGGTTTAATTGGCTCTATGTTCTGTAGGCTGTACAGGAAGCATGGCAGCATCTGCTTCTGGGAGGGCTCAGGGAGCTTTGACTCATGGCGGAAGGCAAAGCGGGAGCAGGCGTCTTACGTGGCAGGAGCAGGACCAAGAGATGGGTAGGGGGTGCTACCCACTTTTAAACAACCAGGTCTTGTGAGAACTCACTCACTCTACAGTACCAAGGAGGGTGATGGTGCTAAACCATTCATAAGAACTCTGCCCCCCCTCCAACACTGAAGATTACAATTCGACATGAGATTTGGGGAGGGACATCAAGCCGAACCGTATTACAGTGTTTCCCCATGTTGCCCAGTCTGGTCTCAAACTCCTGGGCTCAAGGATCCTCCTTGGCCTCCCAGAGTGCTGGAGTTACAGGCATGAACCACCACGCCCGATCAAGTTACTGTGAGGACAGGGACTGTCTTGATGTGTTCACTATTATAAGACCTGGTAGAACAGACAGTAGATACGTGCTCATAAATATCTATTTCCTGACTGACTGTTAAATAAGTAAATAAACAAAGAGATTCTTTGTGTGACCATGCAGATTTATCTATTCGATTAAGTATTCCCAGAGTGGTTGCTGCATTCATTGAGGACAATGTTTTCTTCTGTCTTTGTATCTGAACTCTTAACTACTAATTATTTTTTTAACAAATGAGACAAATAAATGCTTTTTAAATTTATGAGAAGGAAGGGATTGTTTCTTTGAGTTGATCAGCTCTTTCAAATGAAACTCCACTGAAGTCCATCTGAAGCAGTGCAGTGAAAAATAGCTGGAGAAAGAGAAGTGAGGCCTTTTAAGTAGGGAGTAGCAGGAGTAAGAAAGAAAAGAAACCTGCGTTCTTGGCGAGAAGGGAAAGACAGTTTGAGAGTTTTCTACTTGAAGGCTTTCAGATGAAATTCTTGACTCAAGTGTTTTCTTTGAAATCTGTTGGTAGCAGATTAAGTTTCGCTGCTAAACTTTTTATCTTTGCATATAATAGTAATCCGTATACAAGGTTAAATGTCTGTTTTTGGTACCTGATGATCTTTTGAAGATTGTTTAGGCAAATGATCTATAAAGACGGGAACCCTCAGATCACCTCTATTGTATTTGCTTATATGATTTCTCTCTTTCTGTCTGGTATATTCATTAGCAAATGGCACAAGGAAGGCCTATTTGAGTGTCTGAGTCTGTTAACCTTTAGGTGCCAGCCTCCCCTTAATATAATACTCATTAACTGTGAGGTTCTCCTCCCCCACCTTCTAAAGAACACTGATGCACCAGCAACTGTCAGCAATTCATGGCAAAGCCATGAACCAAGATCTAACAGTTCTCGGAACCAAGATCTAACATCGAAACCAAGATGAACATCGGTTCATTGGAACCAAGATCCAACAGTTCTCCCTTCCTTTAGCATTTCTTCTCCGACAAGAATGACTTGAAGTAGTCCTGGGAAGTATTGGGGGTTTGCTTTTCTGAAAACTTTCAGGTTTGGGACTTAACTTTTGGCTTAAGCAACTCAGCTGCTGCAGTCCCTCTTGCCAGGTAGAGATTCTGCGGTGTCCGGTAGGACTGCCCACTCTGGGGAAATGATAAAGGCCCAAGGGCAGTGTGTCTTGCTCTGTAACACTCAGTCTGCTACTTCCTCAGGCCTTTAGACAGCACAGTTTCTTTTTAAAAAAACAGGAAAAAATTGAAGATTTGTATAAGGAGTTATAAGGATTTTTTATGTATAAAAAATCCCCCTTTTATTTATTTATTTTTTTTTGAGATGGAGTCTCACTCTGTTGCCCAGGCTGGAGTGCAGTCTTGGCTCACTGCAACTTCCACCTCCTGCCTCAGCCTCCCAAGTAGCTGGGACTACAGGCACCCACCACCACGCCCGGCTACTTTTTTTGTATTTTTAGTAGAGATGGGGTTTCACCATGTTACCCAGGCTGGTCTCAATCTCCTGACCTCATGATCCACCCACCTTGGCCTCCCAAAGTGTGGAGATTATAGGCGTGAGTCACCACGCCCGGCCCCAAATCCCTTTTTTCTAAGTATATAGAAAGGAAAGAGCCAAGTGTGGTACCAGCATTTCAGGAGGCCGAGGCAGGAGGATCGCTTGAGCCCAGGAGTTTGAGACCAGCTTGGGCAATGTAACGAGACCTAGTCTTTACTAGGTCTTTACTATAAAAATAAATTAGCTGGGCATGGTGGCATGTGCCCGTAGGCCTAGCTACTTGGGAGGCTGAGGCAGGAGGATCGTTTAAGCCCAAGAGTTGAAGGCTGCAATGAGCTGCAATCATGCTGCTGCATTCCAGCCTGGGTGACACAGCAAGACCCTGTCTCTATAAAAAATAAAAACTTAAAAATGTAAAAAAGGAAGAACACTTAGGAATTGTCATATGTTTCATTTTTAGTTAATGTTATTTCTCTTGCATTGAACTGAGGAAATATATTTTACGGAATAAAGACAATAAACCAGTTGTACGATGTATTTAGATTTGCACACTTTTACAGTTCTTTTGCAATCTGCTCCCAGGGACCCTTGCTATCCAGATGGAGGCTGATTGGCTTGAATCCTCTGAGGCCAAATCTATGGTGTTCTAGGGCAGATGCTATAAATATTTTGTAATTGATAAAAGGAGTTATTACTTATAAAACCTAGAAAAGTATAGATGAAAGTCAAAGCAACAGACAAGGAGCTGAGTTGAAGGCAAGGCCATGGTTCTGCAGGGGCTGAAAACTGATGGTTAAAAAAGCAATTAGCAGCATCGTGCCCACCCCAGAAACACGCTCTCACACGAACTAAGACACAGTGCATCCTCGTTCCCTCCCAGTGTTTTCTTTCTGTTTCCCTCTGCATTTAGTCTTATCTGCAGCCTGCAGCCAGCATGAGGGTGACCTGAAATTCAGCTGAGTGGGCCGCAGAGCAGATGGGGCCATCAGAGCTCGTGGGAAAAAAGTGCAGATCAGATCAGATGGGCTAGATGTAGAGGCTGTTCCTATGAGAGGCATATGTCGAGGCCCCTATCCCGGGGATTGGGGGTGGGGCTAGGAGGGGACACAAGAGGCTATCAGAAACCTCAGAACAGAAGGAAGCATAGAACCACATAGTTCAAACCACGGCATGTGCTGGCAAAAGGCACAGTGAGTGGATAAGTCAGAGAATATTTCACGGAGGAACACTCATTTTACCATCAATTTTGAGACGTTGTTAGAAATTTTTTTAACCCTCAACCCCCAGTCTCAGACCTATGACAGAGCCTTAAGTAAAACTGAGAAAGGGCCGGGCACAGTGGCTCATGCTTGTAATCCCAGCACTTTGGAAGGCCGAGACAGGAGGACCTCTTGAGCCCAGGATGGTAGAGACCAGCCTGGACAACATAGTGAAACCCAGGTCCCTACAAAAAATACCAAAACATTAGCCAGGCATGGTGGTGCACACCTGTAGTCCCAGCTACCCGAGAGGCTGGGGTGGGAAAAGGGACTGAGCCCTGGAGGTCAAGGCTACAGTGAACTATAATCCTGCCCCTGCACTGCAGCCTGGGTGACAGAATGAGACCCTGTCTCAAAAAAAAAAAAATTTGAGAAAGACGTTTAACTTTTATTTTTCTGCTGGGTTAACACTGATGACCTTCATCATTCTGAGCCATGGAGAGTCTTCCTGGGGGAACAGCAGGGCAGGCTTTTCCCAGGAGCAGAGCCTGTCTCTTTTGTGTGGTATTTTTTGGTACCTTGCCTTCCAGCTGAGGTTCCCTGGAATAAAAGGAGCTGGCTGAGAGCAGTGGCTCTCCAGCCTCAGTGTGCATCGCAATCACCTGGGTGTTCGTCTAAAAACCTACCAAACCGGGGCCGGGCGTGGTGGCTCAAGCCTGTAATCCCAGCACTCTGGGAGGCCGAGACGGGCGGATCACAAGGTCAGGAGATCGAGACCATCCTGGCTAACCCGGTGAAACCCCGTCTCTACTAAAAATACAAAAAATTAGCCGGGCGAGGTGGCGGCGCCTGTAGTCCCAGCTACTCGGGAGGCTGAGGCAGGAGAATGGCGGGAACCCGGGAGGCGGAGCTTGCAGTGAGCTGAGATCCGGCCACTCACTCCAGCCCGGGCGACAGAGCGAGACTCCGTCTCAAAAAACAAAACAAAAAAAAAACCAAAAAAAGCCTACCAAACCGGAACCTCCGGGGAGAGCCCAAGGCTTGCTCCTTGGGCAATTCTGGTGCTCATCCAGGTCTGAGAAACACTGGCCTGGGGGAAGCCAAGTCAGGCCTGTGCAGGGGTGGTCGGCAGCTGCTCAGATGTTCAAGGAGCTGCCCGACCGGAAATGCCTTCCTCACACCTCCTCACCAGCACCGAAGTCTGCCCTTGCACTGGCTATGCATTCTATTCCTTTAAACACTCAAGACGTCAACCCTGTGGCCTGTCTGCACTTAGCTGAGAGCACAGCCATTGGGAAGAGGCTCTGAACCTGACAAGCTTTGATTTGGAGAAGAAGAGAAGGGTCTGACAGCAGTGGGGAGAGCAAGCACCAGAGAGAGGAGCCCAGGGAGGACAATGGGGACGTGGGACACTGGGGTATTCACAAGATGGCTGAAGCCCTTCTCCTTTTCCCTTTGCCAGGGCTGCAGACAGCAGCCCAAAAGCAGGCCTAGAGGAGAGTCTGAGTAGCAAGAAGTTAGAGCTGGTAATTATTCTTATTCGGAGAGGGGTAAAACCTAAGATTTGGTGATAGAGAGAAAGCAAAGAAACCCATTTTTGTACAGGAGGGAGACCTGTGCTATAAACACTGAAAGGCAGCCTGTCAGATGGCAGTGGAAACTAGAGAGGACACATGAAATTGCCTTACATGGCACAGGGGTTCTGATCAGAAAGTGTGCAGAAGTCCTGCCGAATGCAGTGGCTCAGACCTGTAATCCCAGCAGTTTGGGAGGTCGAGGCGGGCAGATCACCTGAGGTCGGGAGTTCAAGACCAGCCTGACCAACGTGGTGAAACCCCATCTCTACTAAAAATACAAAATTAGCCAGACGTGGTGGTGCATGCCTGTAATCCCGGCTACTCAGGAGGCTGACGCAGGAGAATTGTTTGAACCCGGGAGGCAGAGGTTGCAATGAGCTGAGATCGCGCCACTGCACTCCAGCCTGGGTGACAGAGTGAGACTCCTTCTCAAAAAAAAAAAAAAAAGTGTTCAGGAATCCCTGTTCTAAGGAAAGAAGGAGAAGGAAGGGAGGGAGAGAGGGAAGCAGGAAGGAGAGAAAAGTATAAACAATCTTAATTTCTAATAAAATTTGTTAAGATCTTGCATTGTATGCTTCTGTTCAGGTGGATAATTGTGTATGTGTGTACATCCATAAACATAATCTTCAAAATGCATCATCAAAATTCTCCTTTAGGCTTAGCATCAAGTTAGGACTCATATGAAAGATGAATGATTTGGATTTGGTCAGTGCCTTTGTAAGGAACGGTTTGGTAGACTGATAAGTCTGTGTGATTACAGAGGCTGCTGGTTTGCCTAGAAGAGTCCATTTATATTCACAACATTAAAGACATGAAGCTGTTGAAGACCCTCCTGGATATTCCTGCAAACCCAACAGGTGAGCTCCAAAAATGGAACAAATGACCCTCAAATTTCATGTCCAGGTGCTTCTTTCTCAAGCTTTATTTTCCTCCAAATTGCAAACCCGAAACAGTGTTTTCGCTTTTTGAGTCTTAGTGAGGTTTATCTCGAAGCTTTGTCTTAATGGTGGCAGATTCAAATTATGTCAGTCTATGTGTTCTGCAAGGGGGCTGTGTGCCCTTCATGGCAGTCCAAGAATAACAACACCCTTTGTCTGGGATCCATATCAGCAAATGTGTCAAGGCACATAAGGTAGACATGTAAAAGATTTCAAGCATCTGATGTTGAAAGGTGTTTACCCCTAATTGTTTTTTGTGGTTGTTCAGTACAGAGTAGGTGTGATAATTAGAAGCAGGTTTCAACTTGGCGTGTCTGCGTGGCCAGCAAAAAGATAATCTGAACCATAAAGAATGCGTTTTATTATATGACAAAGAAATCTCTCTACTTTGACGATGTGCTAGGATATTAAATCTTACTGAATTCTCAGGATTTAACACTATTTAATACATTCCTGGTGTATAAGAAGAGGAATGGTTTGGATTTGTTATATCGAAATAGCAGATGACATTATATGAATTCATCGAGGTAGGAGTAAACAAGAAAGAATTCCTTCGTTGTGTGGTGGGGTGAGGAGTCAGCACACAGAACAATTTGTACATTTAATGACTCCGAATTCACATTTGCAGATTATATTCCAGTTTAGTATCATTGAACAACTGCTTCTATTATATTTCAGTTTAGTATCATTGAACAACTGCTTCCATTTACTGTTTCTGAGTTATTTGGCTTTCACTGAATTTCAAGATCTATCTGGGTGCCACCCAAGTCACCTAGACTTTTGAACCTTGGTTCCCTTATGAATAATATGCATCTCCCAGGGTTGGCTGAGAATTAAACAAGGTAATGTTTGTGAAAGTGACCAGCACAGGAACCACCATGCACGAAATACTACCTATGCCTTCTCTTCATTCCAGTTCTATAAATGGCTTGGCTGGCCGGGCGCGGTGGCCCAAGCCTGTAATCTCAGCACTTTGGGAGGCCGAGACGGGCGGATCAGGAGGTCAGGAGATCGAGACCATCCTGGCTAACCTGGTGAAACCCCATCTCTACTAAAAATTACAAAAAACTAGCCGGGCGAGGTGGCAGGCGCCTGTAGTCCCAGCCACTCGGGAGGCTGAGGCAGGAGAATGGCGTGAACCCGGGAGGCAGAGCTTGCAGTGAGCTGAGATCCAGCCACTGCACTCCAGCCGGGGTGACAGAGCAAGACTCCATCTCAAAAAAAAAAAAAAAAAAAATGGCCCTTGGCTGTCGATTTCAGTGCTTTCACATTTCAACCATGGCAAAAGGATATTTTAAAAGAACAAAGCTAGCCAGGTGCTGTGGCTCACGCCTATAATCGCAGCACATTGGGAGACCAAGGCAGGTGGATCACCTGAGGTCAGGAGTTCAAGACCAGCCTGGCCAACATGGTGAAACCCCATCTCTACTAAAAAAATACAAAAATTAGCTGGGCTTGGTGGCGGCCGCCTGTAATCCCAGCTACTTGGGAGACTGACACAGGAAAATTGCTTGAACCCAGGAGGCGGAGGCTTCAGTGAGCTGAGATTGCACCACTGCACTCTAGCCTGGGCAGTAGAGCAAGACTCTGTCTCAAAAAACAATAAGTAAATAAATAAATAAATAAAAGAACAAAGCCATTGAGACCATTAAGGAGTTCTGTGAGACAATGACTTTGAAGCATAATTTCTGAAATGGAAGATGGTATGTGAAGAAGCTGTGGGTAGTAAGTTTTTCCCTTAGAAATGAGAGGCTGGAATCATCTGGACAAGTATCTATTGTTTGTGCCTGACACCATGGTAGGCACCATTAGGCAACCACATACCAGGAGCCCAAAATCTAGTTGTCACGAGTTCCCTTCAACAGTCTGTCTGAGGTGGTCTGAGACAGGCGCGCCAGCAGCCTTTGGCAGGGGTGGAACCATGTTTAACTCTGGGGTGCAGACACAGTTGAAGGGAGCATGTGCTCTTCCAATCGGGAGTGAGAGGCCCCTGAATCTGCACGGAGCTTGAGGCTGGCAGGGCCTGAGCTGGGCCTTCAGAGATTTGGGGAGGGACGTCGGGCATGCAGAAAGCTAGAAGCTGCCTATGGCTCTCAGTTTCTCTGAAGAGAGGGGAGTTGAACACAGTAAATGCCACTTATTCCTCACACCTGTCACACACTTGACCCCCAGAGGACGGGGTTGCTTTAGGACTGAGCACCCTCCCTTACAAACAGATGTTTCTCCCCCCCTCCTTTTTTTTTTTGAGACAGAGTCTCACTCTGTTGCCCAGGCTGGAGTGAGGTGGTGCAATCTCAGCTCACTGCAACCTCCACCTCCCAGGTTCAAGTGATTCTCATGCCTCAGCCTCCTGAGTAGCTGGGACTACAGGCGCCCGCCACCACACCCAGCTAATTTTTTGTATTTTTAGTAGAGATGGGGGTTTCTCCATGTTGGCCAGGCTGGTCTTGAACTCCTGTCCTCAAGTGATCCGCCTGCCTTAGCCTCCCAAAGTGCTGGAATTACAGGTGTGAGCCAGCACACCCAGCCACCATTACTCTTATTTTTTAGCAAAAATAGTTGTTTTTCTGTAGTTCAGAAAACTCACTGGTTGCCTTACTTTCTGCAGCTTAAACAGAGAGAAAATTAGGTTTAAAAGTGCAGGGCTATTTGTGTTCCATGTTAGAGACAGTGTATATTGCTTGTAAAGGGAATCACTTTTATCTCAAGAAAAATTAGAAACAATGGCAGAGACTTTCTCTGTCTCAGATAAAAGAATGCCTCCTTATGAAATGATCCAGGGATAGGTTGAGTATTTCTTCTGAAAGACCAGGAGCAGGTTGACCAAACTGTGTCTTTTTAGACCTCTGATGTTCTTTGGAGACACAGCCCAAGGTGTTTTAAATGCTTCCGTTTATAATTATCACCTCAACTTCTCCTGACCTCCCTTTCTACTGCAGTAAAATGCAGATGATCATTTTTAGCCCGCAGAGTTGCTACAGCGAGCATTACCTGAGGTCGTGGCCTGGGTGGGCAAAGGTGGGTCCGCCCTGTCCATGCGGGCAGTCAGACTCACTCCCTAATCAGCTCCGTCCCGTAGGGCAGCCTTGCACAGGTCAGAGCTGTGCTTCAGTGACATGATCAGGTCCTCACTCGGGAACCTTCAGAGGACTCTGCACTGTCAAAATCATGAATATACACTTACTTCCCAGAGGCCAGGAGTCGCCTTATCTGTTCTCATCCTCTAGTTTCTTTTCTGAACGAAGAAATAAGATGGAAACTCTGACTGTTGATTTTATAAATCCTTGCTAGGTACAGAAGGAAGACAGAATCACTTGTCTAATTGTCTTCAGTACACAAATCCTGAATGCATTTTGACTTCATAAACTACAAATAAATTAGCTACGCAGAGTTCGCCTGTTGCCTCACACTTGGTATCTAACGCAGCTGTAAATTTCCTTCTTTCTGTCTGTTTGTGTCATGCCCATTCCTGTTGTGTCAGAGATTGCAGGCTATTTCCTTTAAAGAGCTTGGCCAGACAGGGGCTCGAAGTTAATTTCCTGCTAGCACAGCAGTCTGCTCTGAGCAGTCAAGGGTGGAAATCTCCATGAAAATCCTGCCAACTGCAAACCTCCCAGTGTGGAGGAGGTGGTCACAGAGCTGACCACCTTTTATGAGATACTGAGGGAGCGTTCTATACCACACAGCAATGCAGATCGTTGAACAATTCATGGTTTCTTCCCCAGCAAGACCTCTTTCTTGCTTGAAAATGGTAATACAAGTGGTATAAATGCTTCCCTTCTGTAGGAGCATAGGGCATTTGCTGTACAAAGAAGATTTCTTTCCTTCCTATTTTTGAAAATTGGAAAGCGTAACCTGAGACGTTAATCAACTCAGAGGGAACTGCATTTTATAAATCACTGTTAACTTACCTAAAGTTTGACATGCAATACTTTAAATACCAAGGTGAGAATCATTTAGAATTATGGGACTTCCTTTTAATTCCACTGATGATGCCATTGGTTCTTGAGTTGAGAGCAGGCACTTCTTTTCCAGCTGTAGAAGAATTACAGCCAAATAATTACAGTGGAATGATAGCTGCCAGTGACTTGTGAAAATACGTGTCAAGTCTATAACAAGTCCAAAAGCCCCATCAGAACCTCATTCCTAGGTAGAAAAAAGACTGGAAGGAAATGTGCTCAGATGTTCAGAACAGTGAAAAGCCTCTGGGTTTTAGAATTGTGGGTGATTTTTTTTCTCCTTATATTTTCTAGGCTTCACAAGTGTTCTACACCATCACTTTTATATTATACAATAATATTTTTAAAGCCCATTTCCTTCCTTAAAAAGGCTTTATGTGACACCTGTAACAGAAAGAAGAGACTGGCAGAAAGGCAATAACCAAGCTAAGGAAAACTCTTCTTGCTTGTCTTGGGTGGTTCCCAAGATAGGAGGATACATTCATGTAGCTGATTGGATTTTTCTGGCACTTGGGCCGTAGGGAAGTTACAGCAGGCTTTTCTGGGGACCTTCATTAAGTCTGTAAGGGTAGGAAGGCAGGATTCCTTGTCTAAATTCAGATGACTTGGTAGAGTGTGAGCCTGGAGGCAAAACTGTCAAATAAGTGGTATGTGTCAGAGTATGCCTGCCCTCACTCTTATCCTTTGTGGCTTTCTTGTTAGCATCTAGTGTCATCCAGTTCTATAATACGTATTATAGAAAGTTCAATGTTAGCTTAGAAAGTTTAAACCTTTCTTCCCTTCTGGGAATATTTATATTTTAACTTAAAACTCTGAAGCATCGCTGTAGGTATGCGTCCAAGGCTTCTGCTCCAAGACCGTTTAGCTCTCTCTACCATAAAGACATGCCCAATATTTCAGAGGGAAGAAGTAAGAAACAAACATGCTTGGCATCTTGGAGTATTAAATCTGGAAAGACCTCTATGTCGTGGTAGCCTTCATTTCACAGACAGGAAACAGGCCGGAAAGAGCCACAAATAACTCGGCCAGGGTTACATAGTACATAGCAGACCCCAGTCTTGAACCTATGTCCTTAGCCTGTCTCTAACCAGATAAATATTCCTGAAACACACCTTAAAATAAAATTTGAAAGTCTTTTTTGAGATATAATTCACATCCTATACAATTCACCCATTTAAAATGCATGGTTAAATAGCTTTTGGTATATTCACGGAATTGTGTAACCATTACCACAATTAATTTTAGAGCATTTTCATTGCCCCAGAAAGAACTGTACCTCTGAGCCATCACTCCCTCTGCTCCCAGCCATAGGCAACCCCTAATCTACTTTCTATCTCTACTAGATTATGGATTTCTCTATTCTGGACATTTTACAGCAGTAGACTCATATAATATCGGTTCCTTTGTGACTGACTTATTTCACATAGCCTAATGTTTCCAAGGTTCATCTGTGTTGAGGCATGTATCAATACTTTATTTTTCTTGCTGGATAATATTCTATTATAAAAATATGTCACATTTTCTTTATCCATTTATCAGTTGATAACATTTGGGTTATTTCCACTTTTTGACTTATGAATAATGCTGCTATGAACATTCATATACAAGTGTTTGTGTTGACATGTTATAATTTCTCTTGTGTATATAGGTAGGAGTGGAATTTCTAGGTTATATGAGAACTTTATGTTTAGCTTTTGAAGAACTGCTAAAGGTTCCAGAGCACTGCCCCATTTTACATTCCCACCAGCGGTGCATGGGGTCCCAGTTTCTCCATATCCTCACCAACATTGTCTTTTTGACTATAGTCATCCTAGTGGTTGTACGGTGGTATCTCATCGTGTTTTTAACACAGTCTTTAAAAAAACATATGTGCTAGGCTGGGCGCAATGGCTCACACCTGTAATCCCAGCACTTTGGAAGGCTGAGGCAGATGGATCACCTGAGGTCAGGAGTTTGAGACCAGCCTGGCCAACATGGTGAAACCCCGTCTCCACTAAAAATACAAAAATTAGCTGGGTGTGGTGGCACACCCCTGTAATCCCAGCTACTCGGCAGGCTGAGACAGGAGAATCACTTGAACCCAAGAGGCAGAGGTTGCAGTGAGCTGAGATTACACCACTGCACTGCAGCTTGGGCAACAGAGCAAGACTCTGTCTCAAAAAACAAACCAAAACATATGTGCTGAGAAACCTTCAGCAGTTACATACTGCATTTGGAAGGCCTTAACTCTTTAGTACTCTAGTCCTTGTAAGATTTCCACAGTCTGCACATCTTTTCTGCCAGCCACTTCAGCACACAAGCCAACCAGATCTCCTGACTGCCTCCCCACGCAGTTTCACAAGGCTAGAATCCCTTCTGCCTGCCTAGCTGTTCTTGAAGTTACATTTGGATGGCAAAGAACTCAGACGGGATGAGGAATTGGAGTTTCCAGAGCAAAAATGGAAAAAAAGAAAAGAAAAGAAAAGAGTTGCCTCTTTTAAGGCTAGGGCCGGAAATGACCTTGTATAGCCAAAGGGGTGGTAGGGCTGCCAGAACGTGCAGTTGAAGGTTTCAGGGCTCGGCCACTTCCTCCCAGAGCTATGCATGGCAATTGATAAGAGGACAGCCCTGCTGTGGACTCAGCAAAGCCAGAGCAGGAAGAGAGACCTAGGTTCCAACTCTAAATGTTTGCTTTCTTTTTCCTTTGCTCCCCTTCCTCAGCAGATTAGTTAAGGTATGTTTCAGCCTGACCTAAAGTTTTTCTTATATTTTTAGAAGAAATCCACCTAATATACTAACTTGTAATAGACGCCAGTCACCTTTTTTTCTTTTCTTCTTTTTTTTTTTTTTTTTGGTAGAAAGATGTCTCTCTTCCGTGATCTCAAAGTTTCTGGTGACACTTCGGTTTCTATGGAATTGCTGGAATTCACTGCTATCATGTGCACCCCTATTAATCTAAACCATTGTTTTGAAAATCCTTTACTTAAATGCTCCCTCCTTGAATCCTCTTATAAATAAAAACAGCTTATGTTGGTTCGATGGTTTGATGGGCTGTTTACTCTTCTGGAATATTGTTGAAGCATTTTAAATCCAAAACGTCCTCTTTATTAAGTTTGTCTCAATGTCTAGGCGCACCATCTTGACTGCAGACGCAGACCTCAAATGAACTCCCACCTCCAGAGGTGCCCATTTTCCTTATCAAGGCAGGACATTCGGCTCAGAAATTGCTCAGTTTCTCTTTTTTTTTTTTTTTTTTTTTTTTGAGACAGAGCCTCACTCTGTCACCCAGGCTGGAGTGCAGTGGTGCTATCTTGGCTCACTACAACCTCCACCTCCAGGTTTAAGCAATTCTCCTGCCTCAGCCTCCCAAGTAGCTGGGGCTACAGGCACATGCCACCATGCCTGGCTAATTTTTGTATTTTTAATAGAGACAGGGTTTCACTGTGTTGACCAGCCCGGTCTCGAACTCCTTACCTCAGGTGATCCACCTGCCTCGGCCTCCCAAAGTGCTGGGATTACAGGTGTGAGCCACCGCGCCTGGCCTGAAATTTCTCAGTTTCTAAATAGGTTCTTGGCAGCTCCTCTTCTCCAACTTGAAATTACTGGCCAACAGTATATAATCATCTGCAGAAAGACCAACATACACTGACCTTTCACAATAGGAAGATTTATTTAAGTTTTGAGTAAATCTTTTGTAGCCCTAGAGGATAATGGAATTGGAAGAGAAGTAGATGCTGTTTCAGAGTCCTGGGATAAAATGTAAAAATGAGCAATATATATACATAATATATACATATGTGTGTGTGTATATATATATGTTTGTGTGTGTGTATATATATTTGTGTGTGTGTATATATATTTGTGTGTATGTATATATATATTTGTGTGTGTGTGTGTGTTTATATATATATATATATATATATTTTTTTTTTTTTTTAAGACAGAGTCTCACTCTGTAGCCCAGGCTGGAATTCAATGGCACAATCTCCACTCACTGCAACCTCTGCCTCCCGGGTTCAAGTGATTCTCCTGCCTCAGCCTCCCAAGTAGCTGGGACTATAGGCATGCACCACCATGCCCAGCTACTTTTTGTATTTTTAGTAGAGATGGGGTTTCACCATGTTGGCCAGGCTTGTCTGGAACTCCTGACCTCAAGTGATCTACCCGCCTCAGAGTGGTGGAATTACAGGCGTGACCCACTGCACCCAGCAAGTCTCATTGTTTCACTGTAGCAAAGACACAGCCAGTGTTAAATCAGGAGGTCTTCCCCTGTGAACTGACTTTACTGGAACCCTTTGATCAGAAGCATCATCAGCGGAAAGCAGTTGTCTACAAAGCCATACCTCCCCTTGCCAGTAGGTGGCACTGTAGCTGTACTGTTTTCAGATGCCTTCTCCAGCCGTGCACTCTCTCCCTTGGCCCCAGATTTCTCATGTCCTGTTTCTTCTTTGCCAGGTCTATGTGCTCTCTCTATCAACCATTCCAATTCTTACTTGGCCTATCCTGGAAGCCTGACTTCAGGGGAGATTGTGCTTTATGATGGAAACTCCCTGGTAAGTTGACAGTGACCTGGCTGAGCCAACCCACCTGCCTTGGCTGTGTGGTCATGGAAGGAGACAGATAACGATGCCCTGCCGCGGGGGGCTGGAGGCGGTGGGGGTAAGCAATACTGGGGGAGTTGTTCAAGAGAAGGTGATGCTATTTCCCCTTGGGCTTTCTGTCAGTCAACGTCACCATGAGCCAGCGGGCCAGGCCAAGTCAGACATCTGCAGCATAATGAAAACCACTTGCCAGCAAGGGGCCAGTTGTCTGCCTGAATGTGTCACGCTGTCCCATGCCACAGCCTGAGACAGTGTGCAGGTGTTTCATATTCCCTGCTCTCTAGTCTCTGAGGCATCCCTGAGCAGGACAGGACTGCTGTGGGAAGTTCCCTAAACATGTGTGCAGGGCACGCCTGCGACGGCATCACACTGCATCAGGTGCTTAGTTCGTGGCCACCTTCCTGAGGGCAGGAAAAGGGAGGGAAATGGAGTGGCCTTTAAAGCCGAATCTTGATTCACCAGAAAATGACGCCCAGCTTACATGCAAATGGCCTGGGGAACAGAGGAAGAGACAGGGAGTTGGACAAAGGAGGGAGAAAGGAGAAAAGAGGAAGGGTGAAATCCATCTTCCCTCTTCCACATCTTCAGTATCCATTTTGCCTTTTCACCAACAGAAAACAGTCTGCACTATTGCTGCCCACGAGGGGACACTGGCTGCCATCACCTTCAATGCCTCAGGCTCCAAACTAGCAAGTGCGTCTGAAAAAGTGAGTCCACTCCCACCACCACCTCCATCTGGGGTTCGCTGGATGGCTCCTGCCATGCCCAGGGCTGGGATGGAATGAGCCTGGTGACATAAAGACGGACTGGTCTCTAGGCCCACTCAGAATTTGTTTCAGAGGGAGAATTTCTGGCCTCTGCATGTGTGCTATATTCATACATTTGTTAATTCAATCATTCAATAGGCCAGGGGCCTGCGCTATGCAAGATACAAGACACTTTGCATGAAAATTCGTGGTCTTATGAAGAAATGTTCATGCACATCAGCCGTAGAGACAGACAGATGCTGCACCTTATAAACACAGTACAGTGCAAACCCAATGCTTTACTTTGCTATTTAGAGAAATTGACGTCTTCTGCCTAGAATAATCAGAGAAAGTGATCAAATTGAATTTTTTTTCTTTTTTTTAATTTTGAGATGGAGTCTGGCTCTGTCACCCAGGCTAGAGTGCAATGGCACGATCCCCGCTCACTGCAACCTCCGCCTCCCAGGTTTAAGCGATTTTCCTGCCTCAGCCTCCCGAGTAGCTGGGATTACAGGCACATGCTACCATGCCTGGCTAAGTTTTTGTATTTTAGTAGAGACAGGGTTTCACTGTGTTGCCCAGGCCAGTCTTGAATTCCTGAGCTCAGGAAATCCACCCGCCTTGGCCTCCCAAAGTGCTGGGATGACAGGCATGAGCCACCATGCCCGGCCTCAAACTGAAATTCTAAGAAACCAGAGCAGTTGGGCGAACACACACACACACACACGCACATACACATACACAGACACACACACACACACACACACACCAGCCTTGGGCACGGGTGGAAAGGAAAAGGTAGACAGAGGGTGTTTAAAACATTTTCCAAGAATTGTTGATATGGAACATAAATAAAAATGCCTCTATGCTCAACATGGTGTGCTTCCTCAGAGACAGATGTTCAAAACCAATAAAACAGACTCCTCTCTAAAGGGACATCTCTGTGTGAAACCATGAATGGTTATGAAATGTCCACCTGCTTTCTTTTCCAGGGCACGGTCATCCGGGTGTTCTCTGTCCCTGATGGGCAAAAGCTCTATGAGTTCCGGAGAGGGATGAAAAGGTCTGTGTTCAATGTCAAACCCATTTTAAAGTCCCCGCAGGGGCCGCTGGCAGCTGTCTAGGGAGAGGACAGAGAGTGGCTCTGTGCCCTCCACTCACCTGGAGGAAGTGTAACTACTCTCCCAGGTAATTGACTTCCAGGCTTTACTTAGGGTTCAGCAACACTGAAAGCCGAGATGCTGTTTTAACACAGTTCAGCCATGAGAGTCCCTTTTTGATGTGTGTGTGGGCGGCCGGCACAGGAAAAATGAGAGAGCCAGGGAGTCACAGTCCAAAAATAATTTCTGATTTCCTTCCATGGAAATAAAGGACCATGTAAAGTGTGACTGTTTGGGATCTTATTGGATGTAGGTTTGCAGCCAGATCGGTGCACAGAGCAACCGGAAGATTCCAAGATGCCAGGCACAGTTCTTCCCTTCTGCTAACAGAGGCAGGGCTATACCTTGTTTCCTCTCACATAAATAAGACTATGGGCCGGGCGCGGTGGCTCACGCCTGTAATCCCAGCACTTCAGGAGGCCGAGGCAGGCAGATCACCTGAGGTCAGTAAGGAGCTCAAGACCAGCCTGACCAACATGTTGAAACCCCGTCTGTACTAAAAATATAAAAATCAGCTGGGCATGGTGGTGTGTGCCTGTAATCCCAGCTACTCGAGTGGCTGAGGCAGGAGAATCGCTTGAACCCAGCAGGTGGAGGTTACAGTGAGTTGAGATCAAGCCACTGCACTCCAGCCTGGGCAACAGAGTGAGACTCTGTCTCAAAAATAAATAAAATAAAATAAAATAAAAAAGACTATGACCCTTTGTGAATCTTTCTGACATTGATTTCTAAATATGGGCACCACAATGTGTAAGGGATTTGGGGCTACCTAGGCTCTTCAGGATACATCTAATTTTCTTATAAAGCTGATCTCTGAGCTATAAGGCCGTAACTCTCATTTCTCTAGCTCACGGGCCCATGTGTTGCTGTGTTTCTAGGTATGTGACAATCAGCTCTCTAGTGTTCAGTATGGACTCACAATTCCTCTGCGCCTCCAGTAACACCGAGACGGTACACATCTTCAAGCTGGAACAGGTCACCAACAGGCAAGTACTGCACAGGGTGCCAAATGCTCATTAAATGAAAGGAGTCAGGCCCTGGCTCTTCTGCCAGCATGAATGATCTCTTTTCTTTCTCAACACCCTAATCTTGGCTTTACTTGGGGCTTCACCTAAGTGATGGAGCGCGTTAGCAAAACTTTGGGGGCATAACGCACATAAGCAAAAAACTGGGAGCCACCTACGTGAGTTCATGTCCCAGCTCTGCCTCTTAGGAGCCAGGAGATCCTGGGAAGATCATTTAGATCTGTGTCCTTCAGTTTCCTCATCTGCAAAACAAACCTAACGATAGTATATGCATCTGAGGCTTGTTGCGAGGATTAAATGAGTCTGCAGATCTCAAAGCGTTTAGCATTGTGCCTGGCACATAGTAAGCACTAAGAGGCATCAGCTGATGTAGCTGTAAATATAGCAATATATTTATTTATCATCGCTGCCAGCACCACCGCTGAGTGCTTAGGAAATACCTGCAATTTCTCAGGGCTTAAGAAGCTGTCTGAAAAGTGAAAGAAAAGCCTAAAAAGTGGATAAAATCTCTAGGGAAAGAGTAAAAAGAACTTCAGGGCAAACAATGAGCTTTGGGTTACACCTGAGCAGAATGGGGGTTGGAAAGTTCTGGAAAGACTAAGGAGTGGGAAGGGAGCAGCCCCCATTGTTTCATACCCTACGGTGGGGGACAAGGATTCTAGAGAAAGAGTGCTTTGAAAATGTTACCCCAACCTGCAGGGAAAGGCAGGATCAGGACAGAAAGCCTACTGTATTTGGGGAGTTGGTTGTTGGTACCCTTGGATAGAGTTTCAGAAGAGGAAGGTGTAGAGGCCGGGCACCGTATCACACTGATACATGCTAACACATACATAACAGAGGCCAGGCACCGTATCACACTGATACATGCTAACACATACGTAACAGAGGCCAGGCACCGTATCACACTGATACATGCTAACACATACATAACAGAGGCCAGGCACCGTATCACACTGATACATGCTAACACATACGTAACAGAGGCCAGGCACCGTATCACACTGATACATGCTAACACATACGTAACAGAGGCCAGGCACCGTATCACACTGATACATGCTAACACATACGTAACAGAGGCCAGGCACCGTATCACACTGATACATGCTAACACATACGTAACAGAGGCCAGGCACCGTATCACACTGATACATGCTAACACATACGTAACAGAGGCCAGGCACCGTATCACACTGATACATGCTAACACATATGTAACAGAGGCCAGGCACCATATCACACTGATACATGCTAACACATAGGTAACAGAGGCCAGGCACCGTATCACACTGATACATGCTAACACATAGGTAACAGAGGCCAGGCACCGTATCACACTGATACATGCTAACACATGCATAACAGAGGCCAGGCACCATATCACACTGACACATGCTAACACATACATAACAGAGGCCAGGCACCGTATCACACTGATACATGCTAACACATACATAACAGAGGCCAGGCACCATATCACACTGATACATGCTAACACATACGTAACAGAGGCCAGGCACCGTATCACGCTGATACATGCTAACACATACATAACAGAGGCCAGGCACCATATTATGCTGATACATACCAATACATACATGAGAGAGGCTAGGCACCATATCACACTGATACATGCTAACACATACGTGACACCGGCAGGCACCAATGCCCGCTAGTGCAATGGAGGCAGCAGTGGAGTGAGGGCTGGCCACGTACGGAAGCCTGTGTTAGAGTGTAGCCAATGGTATGTGTCATCATTTCCCATTGCCACAGCAACAAATGACCACAACTTAAGGGCTTGAAACAGCCACATTCATTCATTTATTTATTTATTTTAAGACGGAGTCTCGCTCTGTTGCCCAGGCTATAGTGCAGTGGCGCTAGCTCACTGCAACCTCCACCTCCCGGGTTGAAGCAATTCTCTGCCTCAGCCTCTCGAGTAGCTGGGATTACAGGCACCTGCCCCCACACCCAGCTAATTTTTGTATTTTTAGTAGAGACGGGGTTTCACAATGTTGGCCAGGCTGGTCTCGAACTCCTGACCTCATGATCCACCCGCCTCAGCCTCCCAAAATGCTGGGACTGCAGGCAAACAACCACATTTATGATCTCAAAGTTCTGCAGCCAGAAGCCCAGAATGGCAGGACTAGGTCTTCTCAGCGTGACACAAGGCTGAAAGGGAGGTGTCAAGATTTCTCTAACTTGCCCTTCTGCCATCTTTTTCTGCCACCAGTTGGAGGAAGCTCTGTTTTTAAAGGCACATGTGATTTGAGCAAGCCCACTCTGAGGTCACCTGAGCCATGTCACATATCACAGCTGAAGATGTCTCTTCAGCGCTAGAATCCTTGTCGTCCCCCCCTCCCCGCCCCGCCCCCTGTGATGTATGAAACACTGGGGGCTGCTCCCTTCTCACTCCTCTGTCTTTCCAGAACTTTCCAACCCCCAATCTGCACAGATGTAACCCAAAGCTCATTGTTTGCCCTGAGGTTCTGTTTACTATTTCCCTGGAGATTATATCCACTTTTTAGGCTTTTCTTTCACTTTTCAGACAGCTTCTTAAGCCCTGGTCTTTTTTTTTTTTGAGACGGAGTCTCGCTCTGTCACCCAGGCTGGAGTGCAGTGGCCAGATCTCAGCTCACTGCAAGCTCCGCCTCCGGGTTCACGCCATTCTCCTGCCTCAGCCTCCCGAGTAGCTGGGACTACAGGCGCCGCCACCTCGCCCGGCTAGTTTTTTGTATTTTTAGTAGAGACGGGGTTTCACCGTGTTAGCCAGGATGGTCTCGATCTCCTGACCTCGTGATCCGCCCGTCTCGGCCTCCCAAAGTGCTGGGGATTACAGGCTTGAGCCACCGCGCCCGGCCAGCCCTGGTCTTTTTTGGAGCCTTAATTCATCATCTGTTGTGGTGGGTTTGAGCACCGGAGGGCGGCTGAGCTGTTAAGATGCTGTTCAACCCCAAGGTTCCATGAGTGAATGACCCCAATTGCTGCTGCAGCCCCGCCTCCACCGGGGATTATTATCAGAGATTCATTTCCCACTCCAGGCTCTCCCGTTTCTGTCTGTGAGCACAGGTGACCAGGAGCAGAACCTCCAAGTTGTTCTGGGTTCTCCGCTCAACCTGGGCATGGGGTGTTCATATGTCCCTGGCAGTTACGGCTCACATGTGCCTCCCCCAGCCTATCTACGGAGTATGCATATGTACCCAGCAGTTACGGCTCCCACGTGCCTCTTCAGCCCTGCTTTGCTGGCCAGGGCCCTTAGCCATGTCTTCAGCACCTTGTGCTGGTCCAGCCGTTACTCTTACATTTGGTCTGACTTTTCGGTCTCTTTCAACCAATACCAATCCACCCTATATCATCTTGCTGATCAATCTTCTGAAAATGTCCCTTTGAACATGACACCTCCTCCTCAGACACCTTTATGCCCCTTTGACCTTGGGAATGAAATCCCAGCTCCTCCCTGCCCCGCTGAGTCAGACCTGCTGCAGAGCCCAGCCGCCACCACCCACAGAACCTCCTCACTTCCTCCAGCCGCAGAGACACCATCCCATAAAACAGCACGTGCCGCGTGCCAGGCTCCATGCTCAGCCCTCAGCCTCCTTAGTTCTCCCAGCAACCCTGATGGGAAGGTTGTGATGATGATTCCTGTTTCCCAAATGAGGAAATCTGGACACGGAAACGTTAAGGAACCTCATCCGCCTCTCCCCTTCTCTGTGGTCCTGGACTAGATCTGCCTGGGCCATCTGTGCAGCACCACATATTAACTGCTCACGTTGTTTTTCTTTGTATACACCCGTGCTCTCTCTTTTTTTTTTTTTTTGGGACGGAGTCTCGCTCTATCGCCCAGGCTGGAGTGCAGTGGCCAGATCTCAGCTCACTGCAAGCTCCGCCTCCCGAGTTTACGCCATTCTCCTGCCTCAGCCTCCCGAGTAGCTGGGACTACAGGCGCCCGCCACCTCGCCCGGCTAGTTTTTTGTATTTTTTAGTAGAGACGGGGTTTCTCGGTGTTAGCCAGGATGGTCTCGATCTCCTGACCTTGTGATCCGCCCGTCTCAGCCTCCCAAAGTGCTGGGATTACAGGCTTGAGCCACCGCACCCGGCCACCCGTGCTCTCTCAACCTGGAATGCAGGGTCTGGATCGTACACCTCTTTGTGAACCCCAGCCTGGAGCACAGGGCTGTGGGACAGTCATACAGGGATGTCTCAGGATGCTTCGGATCACAGAATCCTAGCAGTGCACCTAGCATAGTCACTTTCACATGAGAACATGAAGGCGCAGAGAGGCTTGTCCAAAGACCCCCCAGCCCGTCGGTACCATAGTAAAGAATACCTCCCAGGGCTCTGAGCTGCAGGGTGAGCTTCCCACCAGGACCTAATCCTGCAGACAAGCAGCCTCTCAGCAGTTGCCTGCTCCTGGGAACTCACATGGCAGCCCTGGTCCTCAATGTGCCACCCTCTGTGTGGGGCAGAGCTGGGGGTTTTCTCCCACCAACAGAACAGTCACCCCCTTTGTCTGGCAGAGGCCTTGGGATGAAGTTCCATGACTGCAGGGAACATCCCAGGCCCCTTTGCATGATCTCCATCATTCTGCATGCTGGGTACCTGGGTGACTCCAGGGTTATCTACAATCAAACACCACCCAGAGTTTCTTGCCCGGAGGTTTGCTACCCACTCAGTCTGGCTCAGGAGGCCTTCACGTTGAGATCTGTCTGTTCTTCCAGGAGCCCAGCACAGTCCGGAGCTTATTTAATGGCACCTGGATATCGAGTCCATCTCACTCTCTACCTTAGCTCTCTTCTGGAAATCTAGAATCAGACCAGTCGTCAGATAAGCCTTCTTTAATAGGGGGAAGCAGTAGCATTGGGAACCTTGTAACAGCTTTACAATGGCTCTTCTGAAGAACAAACAAGCCCTTGATGCTCTTTAGTTATTGCCAGAATAATACATCTTGGATTGTTCTCAGTGGGCAGAACATTAGCTAAGGCACAGTCTCTCCCTGCTGTGGCGAGTGTGGCTAATGACACTTGGGTGTGGAGATTCCTGGGTGTGTGTGGGGCCTGCAGCCCAGTCCCAGCATTGTCTGTGCATTACTCCCTAGTCGACCAGAAGACACTTCGACCTGGAGTGGCTACATGGGAAAGATGTTCATGGCTGCTACCAACTACCTCCCAACCCAGGTGTGCGACATGATGCATCAGGACAGGGCCTTTGCCACCGCACGCTTGAACTTCTCCGGGCAGAGGAACATCTGTACCCTCTCAACGTACGTACAGTGCCACCCACTCTAAACAAGACCACGCTTTCATCAATTTATTTCTCCAAAGCACAAAAATCCCCAAACCTGAAAAGAAAGAGAAAACTTGCCCCAGGCTGGGCATGGTGGCTCACATCTGTAATGCCAGCACTTTGGGAGACCAAGGCAGGCGGATCACCTGAAGTCAGGAATTTGAGACCAGCCTGGCCAATGTGGTGAAATCCCGTCTCTACTAAAAATACAAAAATTAGCCGGGTGTGGTGGTGCGCACCTGTAGTCCCAGCTACTCGGGAGGCTGAGGCAAGAGAATCGCTTAAACCCAGGAAGCGGAGGTTGCAGTGAGCTGAGATTGTGCCACTGCACTCCAGCCTGGGGGACAGAGTAAGACTCCATCTCAAAAAAGAAAAAGAAAACTTGCCCCAAAGGAAGAGTGAGCAGAATCAAACCCCTGCTATTCCCATCTGACTTCAATACGGATTCTCAGGGGGCAGCTAGAAGTTGGCATGGGAATTTTAACCTTCTGGTTATAACAACGCTGTCTTAAAAACAATTCTTATTTTTATGTAATTATGTGAAAAGCCTCCAGGTCTGTTTTCTAGGTTCAGACTCCTATGGGGCTGACAGATGTTTTAAGAAGTTTAAAGGAGTTTATTCAAAAGTTGAACATTTTAAAAATTTCACAAAACCTACCAGCAAAGACAGTGAGCCAGTCATCCATTTGCCTGCTTTCTGTCTTGGTCAGGGGCAGAGACACATGTCAGAGGGAGACTGAGTCCCATGTAGGGCGCTAATGTGTTCGCTAGCTGCTGCTTTTCACAGAGTTACAACATCTATACTCATTTGCCTCATCCACACTATTGCGTTCAAAGACAAGAAATAATCCTGAAAGTAGATCCCAAGGCCAGAATGCAAAGGAAGAGCCAGAAGCCCAGACCAGATCAGTGGGCTAAGGGTTTGTCAAAGGCAGAATCTGGTGACAGCTAGGGTGAGGGGGGCTTTGTCATTGGAAGCGAACCCATCACCCATCTCCGTTGTCATCACAGCTTATGTTTTCCTTGGCCCTTAGGATCCAGAAGTTGCCACGGCTGCTAGTTGCATCATCCAATGGACACCTTTACATCTACAATTTGGATCCTCAGGATGGAGGGGAGTGTGTCTTAATCAAAACCCACAGGTGAAGAGACTGCTTTTCAAAAGACAGCTTCTTTCAAGAGCTGGTTGCATAGAGCTGTCCCTTCGCCAAGAACAATGACAAGCTTCAATGCCCTTGCTTTGATTTGTTCTTCACTGGCAGTCTCAGTGGCAAACCTCTAGTGGGCAACTGCTCTGCCCTGGGCTCTGTGTCAGGCGCCCTCAGCCTGTGGTAGTCATCTGGAAAAGTGCCAGGATTAATAACACACAAGATGGTCTCCCCCTCGGCCTGTCCTCCTAACATGGCCCCGAGTTCACAGTGGGCGTTCAAAAATATTCCCTGCCACCAGGCATGGTGGCTCACACCTGTAATCCCAGCACTTTGGGAGGCCAAAGCGGGTGGATGCCTTGAGTCCAGGAGTTCAAGACCAGCCTGGGCAACATGGTGAAACCCCATCTGTACCAAAAACAAATACAAAAATTAGCTGGATGTGGTGGCACACACCTGTTGTCCTAGCTACTCGGGAGGCTTAGGAGGGAGAATCACCTGAGCCTGGAGAGGTTGAGGTTGCAGTGAGCCATGATCACACCACTGTGCTCCAGCCTGGGCAACAGAGTGAGACCCTGTCTCAAAAAAAAAAAAAAAAAAAAAAAAAAACACCTGTTCCCTGCGTGGAATTGGAAAGTGCTCTACCAGGCATGTTGACTCATGCCTATAATCCCAATACTTTGGGAGGCCAAGGAGGGCGGATGGCTTGAGCTCAGGAGTTTGAGACCAGCCTGAGCAACATGGGGAAACCCCATCCTTACAAAAAGAAAAAATATAAAAATTAGCCAGGCATGGTGGCATATGCCTTGTAGTCCCAGCTACTTGGGAGGCAGAGGTGGGAGGATCACCTGAGCCCAGGAAGGTCAAGACTGCAGTAAGCCGTGGTCACACCACTGCCCTGCAGCCTGGGCAACAGAGTGAGACCCTGTCTCAAAAAAGAAAAGAAAACAAAACAAAAGGACTCATGCCTTCTGTGAACGGGCACAACTGAGCTCTCCTGCTGTGACCAGGGCACCAGAGCTGCCACTGCCCCCCACCGATGGCGACTCTCCTTGCTAGCATGTCCTCACCTGTGTGTACTGGGAAGAGCAGGGGACCAATCTTTGTTTAGTCAATATAAGAGAGATGGGCCATGTTGACAGTGTGCAGCTGCTCCTGGCAGTTTCAGTTCACTTCAGCTCATCCTGGCCCAGCAGTGTATGGGTAGGTCTACAATTGAAACCCACAGAGTTGGCTGGCGGATCACCTGAGGTTGGGAGTTGAAGACCAGCCTGGCCAACATGGTGAAACGTGGCCAACATGGTCTCTACTAAAAATACAAAAATTAGCCAGTTGCTGTGGTGGGCGCCTGTAGTCCCAGCTACTTGGGAGGCTGAGGCAGGAGAATCACTTGAACCCAGGAGGCGGAGGTTGCAGTGAGCCGAGGTTGAGCCACTACACTCCAGCCTGGGTGACCTAGCAAGACCCTGTCTCAAAAATAAATAAATACCCCACAGAGCTGAGCACAGGCTTCCTCATGCTTTTCCTTTGGAAGGTGTCCTAGATATATGATGATTTCTTTTTTTCTTTCACCCCCTCTTGATTGTCACAAGTAGCTTGCTTGGCTCAGGAACAACAGAAGAGAATAAAGAAAATGACCTCAGACCTTCCTTACCTCAGTCTTATGCAGCAACCGTAGCCAGACCAAGTGCATCTTCAGCCTCCACGGTGCCAGGTGGGTGGATGCGGGGCCAACAGGGGAGCATCTCCAACAGTGACCTCCCTCTCCTTCTCCCTCTGTCCTCCCTCCCCTTCCCCCTTCACTGTTACCTGGGGGTGGAATGCCCTCCCTCTCCTTCTCCCTTCACCCTCCTTCACCTTCCCCCTTCACCCTCCCTCACCTTCCCCCTTCACTGTCACTTTGGGGTAGAGCACTCTCCTTGAATTTTTTGTTTCCTCACAGGTGAGGCCATGGTAATAGCCTTTAAACCTGGGACCCTCAACCTGGCAAGGCATCGCACGATATGGTCTTTTTCCTAACAAGTGATGTTAACCCTTTGCCTCTTCAAAAATTGCAATGAGGCCAGGCACAGTGGCTCACGCCTATAATCCCAGCACTTTGGGAGGCTGAGGCAAGCGGATCACTTGAGGTCAGGCGTTTGAGACCAGTCTAGCCACCATGGTGAAACCCTGTCTGTACTTAAAAAATACAAAAATTAGCTGGGCATGTTGGCACACACTTGTAATCCCAGCTACTCAGGAGGCTGAAGCAGGAGAATCGCTTGAACCAGGGAGGTGGAGATTGTAGTGAGCTGAGATCATACCACTGCACTCCAGCCTGGGTGACAGAGTGAGACTCCGTTTCAAAAAATTAAAGCTAAACTAAAAATTCCAAAGTGCCTGCAGTCCCAGCCACTCAGGAAGTTAAACTGAGGCAGAAGGATCCCTTAAGCTCAGGAGTTTGAGGCCAGACAGGGCAACATAGTGAGACCCTACCTCAACAAAGCAAACTTCAAAGAAGTAGGATGTTTCAGGCATCTGAAGTGGAAAGGCAGGTCAGGCTTAAAGACGGCAGATGGTGAGGATTATGGCTTGTCCTAGGCACAGTCCCTCCACGGGGAAGACAGACAGCCCCTCTGCTTCCTTTGCCCTTTATTTGAGCTCCCCCTCCCCACCCGCCAGGTCATGGCATAAAAGCAGATCCCCAGGGCTTGTTTCATGTCTCTTTCTTGGTTTCCAGGTTATTCCGAGGACGGCGGGGCGCTGCGAGGAGAAGTTATTCCTGAACATGAGTTTGCGACAGGACCAGTGTGTCTGGATGATGAGAATGAGTTTCCTCCTGTGAGCATTAGGAACCCGTAACCGGGCGGCTCAGTCTGTGTGCTTAGAAGGAAACCTTCGCCTCATACGAGAGGCAGAGTCCCTTGCCCTGTTTTCTAGTCTATAACAGCTAATCCTCTGCTCTGGTATTTGGAAAGCCATAGGATATTTGTTGTACTGTGTGCTTCAAATCCTACAGAGTAGCCTTTAGGTGTTGAGCTAAACCCTGATGGCATTAGAGTCACTAATCCAGGGAGTCTTGGTGACCTCCCTCCAGTTAGAGGCCTGGAATCTCTTCTTTTGCTTCTGTAGCATTGACTTTGCTGCCTAGAAGGTAGGAACATGTACCTTGCATAAAAACGTATTTTCCTGAGGCTTCCATGGATGCTTTTGCAGAATGCTGCCTTCCTTGTGCTGGAGGGGATGGTTTCAGAGGGCTGGGCTGTGTGTTCAGGACTCTGAGCTGAGTTGCTGCACTCTGCGGACCAGCTTGACCCTCACTTACCTGCAGCTCTGACTGGCAGACCTGCACCTCCCAGGCAGTTGCAGACACTCATTAAGAACCAACTGGCCGAGTGCAATGGCTCACACCTGTAATCCCAGCACTTTGGGAAGCAGAGGCTGGAGGATTGCTTGAGCCTAGATGTTAGAGACCAGCCTGGGCAATATGGCAAAACCCCATCTCCACCAAAAAAAAAAAAAAAAAAAAAGCAAAAATTAGCCGAGTGTAGTGGCATGTGCCTGTAGTCCCAGCCGTTCTGGACGCTGAGGTGGGAGGATCACCTGAGCCTGGGAGGTCGAGGCTGCAGTGAGCTATATTGTGCCACTGCGCTCCAGCCGGGGTGAAAGAGTGAGACTCTATCTCAAAAAGAAAAGAAAAGAAAAGCACTTGTATGCTCTGTGGAGGGTGGGAGGTGCAGTGCAGGAGCTTGCCCGAGCACCTTTAGCTGGGTTTCCCAGCAACCTGCTCAGGCTGTTCCCATAGCTAGGGCCCTCGGGGCTGGCTGAGTGCTGGGCGTGGCTTCTCCCACCACCTGCAACTGAAGACAAGATTCTCTCCTGAGCGCCTGCAGGGCTTCCTCAACTTCCCATTCTTCAAGCTCCCATCTGGAGTAACATAGACCGCTCTTGTGAGTTTCAGTCAAAACATCCCAGATAGTCAACCTGAAATCATTGCGAGATGGACGTACTGATTTGTTTTGTTTTGTTTTTGAGACGGAGTCTTGCTCTGTCACCCAGGCTGGAGTGCAGTGGCGTGATCTTGGCTCACTGCAACCTCTGCCTCCTGGGTTCAAGCAGTTGTCCTGCCTCAGCCTCCTGAGTAGCTGGACTACAGGCGTGCACCACGACGCCCACTAATAGTTTGTATTTTTAGTAGAGATGAGGTTTCACCATGTTGGTCATGCTGGTCTCGGACTCCTCACCTCAAGTGATCCACCCGCCTCGGCCCTCCTAAAGTGCTGGGATTATAGGCGTGAGCCACCGCTCCTGGCTGGAAGTAGCGTTTGGGCCAAGACTTGGAGCATCAACTCCTAGAACCAGAGAGGAGCTGCCACTCGGGCACTGAAGCAATGCCCATTAGGCTTTGTTATGGAAATGTCTCCTGATCGTTGTTTTGTGTCGGTTGAGATTCCAATTGTAAAAGGATGGAGTGCAGGTCTGGCTGCTTTCTCTGGCAGATCCATAGGAACCCTCTAGTGAGCACATTTGGCTTAGAAAACAAAGCTGCCGTGGGGTCCTGAGTGCAGGGCCGGGAGCTGTTGTTTGTGATCTCCCACATCGGCTCGTGGATCACAGCGTGAGCTTTTACATTTGTGGCTTTCAAGAGGCAGGTTGTCAGAGACATGGCTGGCAAGTGAAGTTTATATCTTAGTGGCGGAGAGCAGTTGTTCTTAAAAATACTAATTATAAATGTCAAAACCTCTGTTGGCATGCTGCCTAACTATAAACCAGTTGTTTTACCTTTGGGTTCTCATGGCCCCAACTGGCCTTAAAGGGTGTTTTTCTGCAAGCTCAAAAGGCGGTGGTTATTTACCTGAAGTTGAGTCTTCCAGGAACCAGAGCACTCTCAGTCAGACACCATGGGGACAAATGTGGCCACCCTACTCTGTCAGGGTTTACCGCATCCAGACACTCACTAGGTTCCATTTCACTAATTTTGGTAAAAGTCTGTGACTACTATAAAACATTATCAGATTCTTCATTGTAATCACAGTAAACCTTGCAACCTCTTATATGTACAGAATTGGGGTAATTTGGATATTGGCATCTTGGAGGTAGTTCCTTGCCAAAGAACCTGTATAAAATAATAGGTACTTTGTGCAGATCATTTATTTGGGGTCAAAAGGAAAAGGGGAGGTGCTTAATTGAAGAACCAGTGAGAAAGTTTGTCCTGAGGCCTGTTTGCCACTCAGTGCCAGGAAGCTGGGCATAAGCCAGTTGTTTCTTCTCCCTCCTAAGGACCAAATGAAAGAAAGTTGGTTGAAATTGCATGAGGAATTATTATTTATACACAAGAAATACTTCCTGCCAGTGAGAGTGGTCACCGAACAAGGTCCCTAGAATGGGTGTTAGACCCTTGTGAGTGTCGGGCAGCCCCTGTGTGCCGGGCTGTGTCATGGCAGCCACCAACCTCTCAGCCTGCCCTCCAGCCTGCAGGCAGATGGTGATGAGGGCCAGTGCTCCCACTAAGGCACTGTCTCAGTAGCCGGCAGGCTTTTCCATCTCATCACGTAAGGACCAGAGGCACGCGTGCTCCTGGGATGCTCTGTCAACACGGCCCATCTCAGTCATGCCTGAATTGGCAGAAATGTTCAATGAGGGATGCTGGGGAACTTCCTCTCTGTGTCCTTATTCTGAATTGTCATGCCTATTGCAAATCTCTGTGCAGAATTCACATCTTTACTCACATTCCTTAAAATCTGCTAGGACCACAAAAGGCTCTTAAGAGTCTCAGCTTGGTTAAAATCGCCTCTCTTGCAGCAACAAACATACAGCCTTGCCTGAGTAGTCTGCTGCAGGAGCTCTGTGAGCCGCTGCCTTAAGAAGGCGGGTCATCACTAGCGATCTTTTTAACATATACTGACACTTCATACACTGATTGTGCTTGCTTCTTTTGCTCCGAGAGCAGCGAAAGAAAAGAGACTTGATCGTTTCTGGTACCTTAGAAAGCTGCTTCATTCAGGAGGATGAGGAGCTTTGGTTTCAGGAACAATCCACCTGTATAAGTCTCTGTATTTTGTGAGACTAGTCCCAATCTTGTGAGCAAGAGTCAGGATATCAAGCCCAAGGGTATAAACTGACCTTCCCCCCTTTTTTTTTTTTTTTTTGAGATAGAGTCTCACTCTGTCCCTCAGGCTGGAATGTGTTGGCGTGATCTCCAGTCACTGCAACCTCCACCTCCCAGGTTCAAGTGATTCTAGTGCCTCAGCCTCCCATGTAGCTGGGATTTCAGGCATGCCACCATGCCCAGCTAATTTTTATATTTTTAGTAGAGACGGAGTTTTACCATGTTGGCCAGGCTGGTCTTGAACTCCTGACCTCAGGTGATCACCCACCTCAGCCTCCTAAAGTGCTGGGATTATAGGTGTGAGCCACTGCACCCAGCCTAAACTGACTTTTTTTTTTTTTTTTTTTTTTGAGATGGAGTCTTGCTCCATCGCCCAGGCTGGGGAGATCTCGGCTCACTGCAGCCTCCACCTTCCCAGTTCAAGTGATTCTCCTGCCTCAGCCTCCTGAGTAACTGGGATTACAGGCACGCACCACCATGCCCGACTCATTTTTGTATTTTTTAGTCAAGATGCGGTTTCACCATGTTGGCCAGGCTGTTCTCAAACTCCTGACCTAGTGATCCACCCACCTCAGCCTCCCAAAGTTCTGGGATTACAGGCGTGAGCTACCGCACCTGGCCTAAACGGACTTTTTAATAGTGATTGAGCAGTCCATGTTTACAAGTAAGATGAGCCTTTAAAAAATATATACATATACATATAAATACATACACACATACACATATTTTTATACAGTCAGTATTTCCTAGAACTGTGTCATACTTGTCTACATCTAAATAAGCTGGGTGACTGTTCTGTGGCCATGAGCGCGGTCAGACAGAAAAATTCCACAGTGCCCAGCCTCTCCCTGCTCACTCTGCATGGGCACAGACCTGTTGATAATGCACCTGCCTACCAGCCTCTTCCTGAGAAGAGTAAGGCCATTCTGTTTTGATTTTGGTAGATAATCTTGTGCCGTGGAAATCAGAAGGGCAAAACGAAGCAGTCATGATGAGAAGCACACCTCAGAAATCAGGACATCCCCCTATCAGGTGGTTTTGGAGAAAACAAGGAAGGTGGAAGAATGGAGTGCAATTGTGTGAGCAGAAAGGGGGGGGCAGGAATCCCAGGTGCTGCACTGCTTAAACCACAGGACCTGGTTAACTCCTCACCAAGCTTCCCACCACCCTGGTTGCCAGTGGGCGTGGGAGACATTGTATACACATTATGCTATTTAAAATATGTTCAAACCATAGTGTAAATGCTAATTAACCATATTGGTATATAACCAGAATTTTATATTAAAAGGGGCCTCCTTTTTAAATATATGCTGTGTAAAAAATGTACTTATAGGAACATCTCTTTGAATTGTATTTCTTGTATATTACATACTTAGACTATTTTAGCCAGGCAAAGTCTTTTTTGGCTGTGACTGGAATAAGTCATTTATTACTGGGAGTCCCATTTTGGACACTAATAATAAAATCATGGCAATGCATTTTTGAGGTTTTTATATTTTTTTATTTCCTTGTGGTTATAGGGGACAGGAAGAACTCTTTAACATCTTTTAAATACAATCGTTTCACCCTTAAAAGGAGAGGAAGGGGATTGGGCCACAGACTTATCCATGGACTCGTCTGCTCTGAGATCTGGAAAGCAACCTAACTCTGGTCTCAATCTGTGCTCCTCAAGGCACTGTTTGCTAGAAATGTAGGATTTCAGGCTCCACTCGAGACCTACTGAGACAGAATCCAGATTCTCACAAGATCCTAGGTGATTTGTTTGCATATTAAAGATGGAGACCAGTGAGTACACTGGTTTGTGGAAGGAAAAAAAAAAAATAGAGAAGTTCTGCCCTAGATACTAATTAGAATGGATTTACGCGAAAATGACCAGAAAAACTGGGAACCAGAGAAACAAGGAAACGAAAATGTATTGAATATCTGCTTTGTGTCAGGTAACGTGCCAGGCATTCTCATGTATGCCTTTATTTAACCTCAAAATCAACTTGCAGGTTAGGTTAAACAATTGCCAAGTTCAAAAGCTGGAGCTGGCACCTGTGCCTGACTCCAAGCCCGTGTGCTTCCCATTAGGGCACACTCCCTGCCCAGAGCCAGCATGGCTCAGCTGCTCTCAGGCCAGTGTGGAGGAGGGACAGGATACAGAAGGGATATGCAAGGCTAACTCCAAAACTAAATTCCAAGACTAAACTAAAGCATGTGTTTGTAAAGAGGGCAAAAATGAAGTTTGGGAACAAACTTGCCTAATTCCCAGATATTCCTCCTTGTGAAATAAAAACTGGTCTGTTATGGGGCTTGACAGCGGCAGGCAATTGGTAGGGATTGCAGCAGGGAGTTACTGAAGGGTCCTGGGTGTAATCTGCACTGGAGATGTTGTCATTGGCAATGTCTTGAAGGACGTCTGCAAGAACCTTTCTGACCTTGGGCAGCACAGCCTGGTACTCCGCACCACCTCTTTCTAGAGGCACAGCTTCTGCGATATCGTCTTCCAGGTTGAAAATCAGAGGAAACTTATGCTGCAGCTGAGGCCCGATGCTCCCATCACATGCTCTGGCTCCACCTAGAGAGGGAATGACAACAAATACCTTGCTAACCCTGACAGTTGCCCTATGTTGTAAAGACGAGAGCTGCAAGTGATTATACATTAATTCAAATGTACCAGATAACCCAATGTTCCAGTGATGGCTCCCTCTGTCAAAGAAATGACCTTGAGAATCTATTTGCTCCTTCCAGTGATGATCCTGTGGTCCAAAATGTTTTGCTTTTTCATTTCTGTTTTTGTTTTTTGAGGCAGGGTCTGGCTTTGTTGCCCAGGCTGGAACGCAGTAGCGTGATCCTAGCTCACTGCAGCCCCAGCCTTTTTGGGCTCAAGCGATCCTCCCACCTCGGCCTCCCAAGTAGCTGGGGCCACAGGCATACACCACCATACCCAGCTTCCCCCCCCTTCCCCAGAGACAGGGTCCCGCTATGTTGCTCAAGCTGGTCTCGAACTTCTGGCCTCAAGCAATCCTCCTGTCCCAGCCTCCCAAAATGCTGAGATTATCAGCAGGAGCCACTGCACCCAGCTTAAAATGATTTGGAAGTTCTCCTTGAACTTGCCTTCAGAGCCAGTAGAATATTCATTCAAGTATCTTTATTGACACAAAATCAGGAAATAATGGGGTTTTTTTTGTTTTTTTTCAAGTTGGAGTCTTGCTCTGTCACCCAGGCTAGAGTGCAATGGCACAATCTTTGGCTCACTGCAACCTCTGCCTCCTGGGTTCAAGCAATTCTCCTGCCTCAGCCTCCTGAGTAGCTGGGATCACAGGCGCCCACCACCACGCCCGGCTACTTTTTGTATTTTTAGTAGAGATGGGGTTTCACCATGTTGGCCAGGCTGGTCCCGAACTCCTGACCTCATGATCTGCCCACCTCGGCCTCCCAAAGTGCTGGGATTACAGGCATGAGCCACCGCACCAGCCAGGATATACTTTTTTTAAGTATCTTTAACCTCTGCCCTTTAGGAGTAAATTTGATTTTTCTGAAAATCGATTTCTTGACTACCAATTGGTGAATCAAGTAGAAAGGTAGGTGAGTAATTTCACTTTGGGTTGAAGATGACAGTCTTATGTGGATTCGAATCTTGGCTGTGAAAGCCATCCAGAAGAGAAAGGACAAAAATGTTTGGAATGATAGCAGCTTCCTTGGCTCTTCATGATTCCAATGACTTTTGTGTGTGTGTTTTTTGTTTGTTTGTTTGTTGTTGTTGTTGTTGTTGTTGCTATAGAAAAAGTAGTTAAGGTGTCTAATGGAAATAAATACAACATAAATAAACAAAGGGGATTAAGGCAAAAGATAGCCCTCAAAATTACAAGAGTTCCTAAACACTGACTTTGCTTCTGAGCTTATCAGCAGCCAAACATTAATGAGATAGAAACTTATCAGTTGCTCAGGAGAAGCAGAGCTTTTTCTGACACTAAGATCTGAGAGAAATTCTTCCAGGGCTCCTTCTCCTCCAGGGGACCCTGTAGGATAGAATGCTCACTGGCATTCTTACAAAAAACAAAACTGATATTAGGATGGTTCCACTGACGACTTCTTATCACATCCTTTACTATATGATGAGAGCAGGTGCCAACATGCAACTCAGTCCAAGGAAATCTATAGGGGCAAAGCCATACCACCTAAGGATCCAGCCTTCTGGTCCAATCTGGCCAGAAATAAAATCTGAAATATTTAGGAGAATGAGTAGATCTCAAAGCCTTTAGACAACCCTTTATTACTGGATTTCCTCCTGTGGCTGAGAGTCAAGTTGATCAGTAGAGATTAATAGTTGTTGTCTTTGCCTTGAGTTGGGAGTAGAATTTGATTATTCTTCATTGCCAGTAAAGGGCAGTGATGTGGGCTTTGACAAACAGTTCATGCTAGGAGTAGAGACTGTGTCCCAGGACTGAGGGATCTGCCTAAGATCAGGGGAAAAATCTGAAAGACTCGTCCTAACAAAGTGTAAAACTAAGGCTTTATAAGTTCAAGGGAATTGACTACTGATTAACTGCCAGTGAAAACAAAAATCAACACTCCCAGATAACAGAAATCAGAATTGCTACGATGCATCACCAACAATGTCCAGCTTACAATTTTTAAGGATGGCTAAATAGGAGACTCCCAGTTTCTAGTCTGGCAAGTAAGGAGGTCGGCAGTCATCACTTCATTCTAACAAGTAAAAAGCTGAACAAACTAAAAAATCAACAACTCGGCCAGGCGCAGTGGCTCACGCCTGTAATCCCAGCACTTTGGGAGGTTGAGGCGGGCAGATCACAAGGTCAGGAGATTGAGACCAGTCTGGCCAACATAGTGAAACCCCATCTGTACTAAAAATACAAAAAAGTAGCTGGGTGTGGTGGCGGGCACCTGTAATCCCAGTTACTTGGGAGGCTGAGGCAGGAGAATCACGTGAACCCAGGAGGCAGAGGTTGCAGCAAGCCAAGATCGTGCCATTGCACTCCAGCCCAGGCAACAATGCAAGACTCCATCTCAAAAAAAAAAAAAAAAAATCAACAACTCTTATTAGGTCTTTCAGACAAGTGAAGTCACAGGGCAAACTACTGCCCCCAAAGTCAGAGAGACAGGCAAGCAAACAGAAAGAATCACAACTTACCAGAGCAGAAACCCACAAGCAGAAACCTCTGCAAGAACCAGTGCCAGGAGTAGGGAAACCCTGCACTGTAATTGACAAATTGCTGGAGGCTCAATGTGGACAATTCTGAGGGACCAAAAACTCCAGTGGGGCCCAGTCGTCAAGTGCCCCCTCCCCCAACACCCAAAACACACGGCACTTTTGTGAGTTTTACCTCCAGGAGCTCAACCAAGTTCTTACAGTAAATATTGGAGAAACATCTCTTCATCCGTCCAAAAGAGGTAGAAGAAAAGTAATTTTTAAATATACCAAAACGTTCTCATTTTCTTAACGAGGCCTGCCCTCAGGGGAAACTATTTTACCAGAGCTTAAATTACTTAGGTTTTTCTCAGAGCCTAACTGACCTAACGGTAGGGAGATCCCAGCTGTAGTCACTCTAGCTGTTCCACCTAAGGGGAGGGAAGGGAAAGACTAAGATGCATTTGTGAAGTTCACAGTCCAAGGATACAGGCTCACCAAAACACTAAGACTTACTAATAACCTACCCAAAAGAGAAGGAACCAGAAAACCAACTCTGGTAATATGACAAAACAAGGCTCTTTGACACTCCCCAAAAAAATCACATTAGCTCACCAGTAATGGATCCAAACCAAGAAAAAAATCCCTGATTTACCTGAAAAAGAATTCAGGAGGTTAGTTATTAAGCTAATTAGGGAGGTACCAGAGAAAGGCAAAGCGCAATGCAAGGAAATCCAAAAATCAATACAAGAAGTGAAGGGAGAAATATTCAAGGAAACAGCATAAAGAAAAAACAGGCCGGGCGCGGTGGCTCAAGCCTGTAATCCCAGCACTTTGGGAGGCCGAGGCAGGCGGATCACGAGGTCAGGAGATCGAGACCATCCTGGCTAACACGGTAAAACCCCGTCTCTAATAAAAAACAAGAAAATTAGCCGGGCGCGGTGGCGGGCGCCTGTAGTCCCAGCTACTCGGGAGGCTGAGGCAGGAGAATGGCGTGAACCCGGGTCGGGGGCAGAGCTTGCAGTGAGCAGAGATCGCGCCACTGCACTCCAGCCTGGGGCACAGAGCAAGACTCCATCTTAAAAAAAAAAAAAAGAAAGAAAGAAAAAACAATTAAAACGTCAGGAAACATTGGACATACTTATAGAAATGCAAAATGATCTGGAAAATCTCAGCAATAGAATTGCACAAGTAGAAGAAGGAAATTCAGAGCTCAAAGATAAGGTCTTTGACTTAACCCAATCCAACAAAGACAAAGGAAAAAGAATAAGAAAATATGAACAAAGCCTCCAAGAAGGTGGTGATTATGTTAAACGACCAAATCTAAGAATAATTGGTGTTCCTGAGGAAGAAGAGAAATCTAAAAGTTTGGAAAACATATTTGGGGGAATAATCAAGGAAAACTTCCCTGGCCTTGCTAGAAACCTAGACATCCAAATACAAGAAGCTCAAAGAACACCTGGGAAATTCATTGCAAAAACATCATCAGATAACCTATAAAGGAAAACATGAGACAAAAATACCAGGTATCCTATAAAGGAAAACCTGTCAGGATTAACAGCAGATACCCTACAAGCTAGAAAGGACTGGGGCCATATCTTCAGCCTCCTCCACAAAACAATTAGCAGCCAAGAATTTTGTATCCAGCAAAAGTAAGCATCATCTATGAAAGAAGGATACAGTCTTTTTCAGACAAACAAATGCTGAGAAAATTCACTACTGCCAAGCCAGCACTACAAGAACTGCTAAAAGGAGCTCTAAATCCTGGAAACATATCAAAATGGAACCTCTTTAAAGCATACAGCTCACAGGATCTATAAAACAAAAATACAATTTAAAAAGCAAAAACAAAAAACCAAGGTACATGGGCAACGAATAGCACGAGGAATAAAATGGTACTTCACATCTCAATATTAACACTGAATGTAAATGATCTAAATGTTCCACTTAAAAGGTGCAGAACAGCAGAATGGATAAGATCACCAACCAACTATCTGTTGCCTTCAGGAGACTCACCTAACACATAAGGACTCACATACATTTAAAGTAAAGGGGTAGAAAAAGACATTTCATGCAAATGGACACCAAAAGTAAGCAGGGGTAGCTATTCTTATATCAGACAAAACAAACTTTAAAGCAACAGTGGTTAAAAAAGACAAAGAGAGACATTATACAATGGTAAAAGGCCTTGTCCAACAGGAAAACATCACAATCCTAAACATATATGCACCTAACACTGGAGCTCCCAAATTTATAAAACAATTACTAATAGACATAAGAAATGAGATAGATGGCAACACAATAATAGTGAGGGACTTCAATACTGCACTGACAGCACTACACAGGTCATCAAGAAAGAAAGTCAACAAAGAATGAATTTAAACTATACCTTGGAACAAATGGACTTAACAGATACATAGAGAACATTCCAATCAACAATTGCAGAATACACATTCTATTCAACAGTGCATGGAACTTTCTCCAAGATAGACCATAGGATAGGCCACAAAATGAGCCTCAATAAATTTAAGAAAATTGAAATTATATCAAGCATTCTCTCAGACCACAGTGGAATAAAACTGGAAATCCATAAATAAATGGTTACATCCCATGTTCATGGATTGGAAGACTTACTATTTTTAAAATGTCAGTACTACCCAAAGTGAACTACAGGTTCAGTACAATCCTTATCAAAATTCCAATGATGTTTTTTGCAGAAATAGAAAAATCCATCCTAAAATTCACATGGAATCTCAGAGGACCCAGAATAGTCAAAACAGTCTTAAAAAAAAAAAAAAGCCCAAAGCTGGAGGACTTCACTCCTGATTTCAAAACTACAAGTCTACAGTAATCAAAACAGTGTGGTACTGGCATAAACATAGACATATAACTAATAGAATAGAATAGACAGTGGAAATTATCCCTCACATGTATGATCAAATGATTTTTAACAAGGGTGCCAAGACCATGCAATGGGGAAAGGACAGTGTTTTCAATAAATGGTGCTGGAAAAACTGGATGTCAACATGTAAAACAATGAAGTTGGACCCTTACCTTATGCCACATACAAAAATTAACTGGAAATGGATCAGAGATCTAAATATAAGACCTAAAATACTAACACTCTTTTTAAAAATATGACAAAATCTTCACAACAATGAATTTGGCAAATCATATCACAGATGAATTCAATCAAACATGAAAGAAATAATACTGATCTTGCACAAACCCTTTCAGAAAACAGAGAAGGGAATATATCTGAACTCGTTTTATAAGGCCAGCAAAATCCTGATACCAAACCTTGACACAGACAAGAAAGGAAAATTATAGACAAAATCTTAGCAAATCAAAATCAGCAAGATATAAAAAGTATGATGCATCATTACTAAATGGGATTTATCGCGGAATGTAAAGTTGGCTTAACATTTGAAAATCAATCAGTGGAAAAAGAAAAAGAATCAATAGAATTCACACCATTAAAAGGGTACATATACAGCTATCTACATTTATAAAACCTCACCAAATTATACATTATAGATCTGGGTCTTTCATTTTGTGTACAGGTTGCCTTAACTGGTTTTTAAAAAGAAGAACAATAAGGTACACCTGAATTCTAGGCCGCATACCAAAACAGACTGGTTGTCTTTTTAAGGTCACTCCCAGTGCATGACCATAACATCATATCCTCATCATAGAATAACACATCTTTTCTCTAATCTAATGTGGTAGATGTCAATTCATCTAGCTTATCCAAAAGCAGTTGTAAGTAACTGGAATGCAAATATTAGAAGCAAGAGGAAGAAGGAATCAGAACATGCCGCTGTTTCATCCTATTCCCAGTTTTCACTGATGGATTGAAAGTTCAGTGCTCCCTACCCAGACTCTCTTGGAAGTGTGGTGACTCCTTAGAAGAGCAGACCTCCCCTGGGTGTTATAATTCGTATCTGATTGTGATCATTTTAAATAGCCCTATTACTTCATAGTACCATGTATGATTCCAATGTGGTGGTGCCAAGGGCTTTCTGGCAGGACTATTACTTGTGAAATTAACTCAGCCTGGAAGGCCCATACCTCTTAGATAATGTAATATAAGGACTCTAATCTAGAAACTTTTCAACTGAAAACATAACACATATCTGACTGTTTCGAGTTTTAGGTTTTAGAGAATCAAAGATTTCTGTGACATTTTTAATACCCCTCAAGTCATGTTTTGTTTTTATGCCACATTTTCTTCAGGATCACTTATTTACACTCTGGGAAAATCATTTTTTTCTTATATAATTCTTTGAAAAGCTCCAACATTAAATAACTGAATCAAGTTGGAATCTGCATTAGGTCACAGGTTTTCCTTTTTTTATTTTTTGGTTTTCATTCATTTAAAAAAAAATTGTAGCGTTCCTACTAAGTGTACTCAGCACTTCAAGACAACAAAGATAAAGCACTGAAAGAGTTCTGAATTTAGAAAGCTTAAAACTAGTACAGGTTCGGGCCGGGCGCGGTGGCTCACGCCTGTAATCCCAGCACTTTGGGAGGCCGACGCGGGCAGATCACAAGGTCAGGAGATCAAGACCATTCTGGCCAACACGGTGAAACCCCGTCTCTACTAAAAATACAAAAAAGTAGCCGGGCGAGGTGGCAGATGCCTGTAGTCCCAGCTACTTGGGAGGCTGAGGCAGGAGAATGGTGTGAGCCCAGGAAGCAGAGTTTGCAGTAAGCCGAGATCACGCCACTGCACTCCAGCCTGGGCGACAGAGCAAGACTCTGTCTCAAAACAAACAAACAAACAACAACAACAAAACTAGTACAGGAAATAAGACGTGTGACTGACATGCGTGGCAGAAAGTGAGAGGTAACAGAATTCTCCAGAATTCCTACCCGGCTGGGAAGATAAGCAAGAGTTTTATGAAAGTGGCATTTGACTTGGGCCATAAAAGCTTAAAAGGGTTTTAATACGGAGAACAAGGAAGAGGAGACTTGTTCTTGGAAAACTAAGGCTGGAAAGACAGAAGGACTCGGGATTGAGAGTCTGAATTCGGTTGGCAGCAAGAAGCCATTAGAAGACCGTGAGGACCATGCTGATCCCGTATGACATTCTACAATATACATCTAAGAGACAGATAGTCACAGTGAACCAAGAAGCAGAGAGACTTCTGTTGGTTTGCTAACTAGTCCTCTAAAATCTATTTTCTGAAACAGTCTATTGTCAAGTAAATTACACTTTCAAATATCTCTAGGCTTCCATTTAATGTTCATCCAAACTGGCATTTAAAGCACGACAATAGGAAACGCGCTGTATGTGAAAAGGAGCTGAATAAACGTGCTGAGAGCCCCCAGCTCGCTAGAAATTCAGGTGAATAGCACAAAGACTTTATTTGCATATGGGAGATCCAGAGAGCTTGTGCAGAGACCCTGGGTTTGGAGGAGATGCTTGTCAAGAGGTGCTGAGAACCCCTCAAAGGAGGGGTTCACACTCATTCCCAGAGGCCTGGGTGAGAGCCCACGGGGTCCCCGTGCAGCGGTGCATGTGGGAGGCAGGGCTACGTGGCCCCTCACTCACCGGTAACGTAGAAGGCTTTGTAACGCTCCAGGCGGACAGTCTGCAGGGCTCCAGACTCTCCAGCTGCCCCGCTGTTGGGGTGGAACAGCACCTGAGAAAGGGTGGCAGAGCTTACTAATAGAAAAATGGGCAGAGCTTGGTGACTCACGCCTGTAATCCCCATACCTTGGGAGGTCGAGGCAGGAGGATCGCTTGAGCCCAGGAGTTTGAAACCAGCCTGGGCAACACAGCAAAACCCCTCCCTACAAAAAAAAAATACAAAAATTAACCAGGCATGGTGGTGCATACCTGTGGTCCCAGCTACTTGGAGGCTGAGACGAGACGATTGCTTGAGCCTGGGAGGTCAACACTGCAGTGAGCTATAACCATACCACTGCACTCCAGCCTAGGTGATAGAGCGAGACCTTGTCTCGAAACAGCAAAACAAAAAATCATGCTAGATGATGCTAGATGCTCCCTGGAAAATATTATTGTCTTTTTCAGAATCTGGTCTCCCTATCCCTGTGCCCAAACAAACACTGACAGACACAAGCCTGGAGTCCACACCAGCCGAATCCAGGGAGCCTGTGAAGTTGTTATTTTGCTAGTTAATGGATGGGAGTGGGTTACATCTCTGGAAGAGGAGGCAAAAGGTCTCACTAGGTAGGTCAGATTTCTAGGCCTGAAACCTGCTATGTACTTTGCAAAGCCCACAGCAAAATGCAAATCAGGGATATCTTGTTCACAAACTTAAAATTTCATGATGACCACGGCAGAGCTTTAAACCAAGCACAGGGTCCCTCCAAGTGTGGGGCTCTGTGTATGGAGCACCAGTCACAGGCCCACAAGGCCACCCTGTCTGAGTTCCAACGCCTCAGGGTCAGGATGAGCCCTGGAGACTCACTTGTTTTACAAGTATTTCCAGGGATTCTGATGCAGGTGACCCTCAGATCTCTTTGAAGAAAGGCTTCTTTCGCATCAAGTCAATTTTCCAACTCTCCCTTGAGCAAGGATGGTACAAAAGAAGGCATCTTTGATTTCCCCAGAATCAGGCACAGCCCAGACTCTGGTCACAGACGCCCACAGCTATGACTCAATCCGACTATATTTGGACAGAGGAAATCTTTCCTCATCAGGTCACAAAGAAAAGAATTACCCTACAGAATGGAAACACCTAAATCAGGGTTCTCGAGGGAAGGATATGAAAGAAAATAAAAGGCCAGCGTCCTTGGTAGTTTGGTGGGTCTGGGCTAAAAGCCATGAGACTGCCTTGGTATGAACCACAACCGTATACAGGGCTGGAAAGGCACTTACATGATTCAAAGTTTCCACGAGACTTTTAAAAAAATGAGAAACATCTGTTGGAGCAGTAAACAGCTGTCTCCCTGAGTTTTACAGCTCCGAGAGGATGCCGCCAAGGTAGGGCTCCTCCCCACACCTGCGGCTTCCAGGTTCTCGTGACAATCCCTGCACATATCCAGGGCGCGCGTGATGACAGCAGGTTCCTTCCAAACAGGAAAAGAAGTCGTAACTGAAAACCCTCACTTCTTCCATCCCTGCAGAAAGCCAAGCCTCTTCACCGCAGGAGACTGTTTTGTTTCCTTCTTGAGACAGCAGGAAGTGGGAGATTTGGAAAATCTATTGTCAACTGACACACGATGCACTCGGACATGCAGAAGATGGGAGTGAAGGCTCGCTGCTTCAGATCAGTCACACTACTTGGGTCTCGGTCACAGAAATTCCATGAGGGTGGGCTGCTATATTCCCACTATTTATGTGGTGTTACCAGAGGCAACTTCCAAAATCCACGAGGAAGCAAAACTGTGGGATGGCTCATTCTCGGAAACATAGATGGACTTTGGACAATTTGTCTATGCATTCTTTTTTTCATTTGAGCAGACCCACTATGGCTTTCTTGTTTATATCAACATAGGAAGGAAGTTGTCAAAAGTACACATGAATCACAGCTCTCCAGATGCCTGGTTCAAATTTCAAAGATGACTTTATCTTCTGCAAACTTGTTTTGCCTTCCTGGTGGCCTTTCTTGTTCTATTTTATCTTGTTTTGTTTTTTAAGCACGAGAGCGTTCCCTTACCTCAGGTCCTACAGGCTGCTGATATAGCATCCCCCGAAGGCGGGCTTCTTCTCCATTCAGGTGGGGATGCGCAGCTCACAGCCTCCAAAGGGGGTGGATGGGGGTGATCAGTTTGCCAGCCACCCCAGATGATGTCTCTCGCCACTAGGGGCCTCTCTAAGAGAAGCGATGGGCGTTCTGGACATTAAAAGGCAGCTTGTTTCCTCAATGTATGGCTTCCAGGGGCATGCCAAGCATTTCATGACCTACAGCAGCCCCAGACTGTGTTAGGCTGGGCAGGTGCAGAGCTGTTAGGGGAAACGTTCCTTCATTGACAATTCTGGACCTGACCATGACAACCTGGGGCTAAGATACAACCCGACCAGTGGTGATGTTACAACCTTCAGCTTCCAGCTGGGAGTCAGGAAAGCACAAAGCACAGGACATTTGGTTCTAAGCTGTGCAGCCCTCCGCTTCCTGGCCCTCATGTCTCTCCAGGTGCCCCTCACTGCCTAGACACAGACCTATCAAGATCAGAAGCAGGAGGTTGAGCTGATGCAAGAATATGCAGCATGGTGTCAGCTGCTGTGGTTTTGAACATCACCACACAACGCCCCTAGAGGTTGATGGAGTGGGTTGTGAGAAGACCATCCAGTGTAGAACCGGAGCCCATTATGCACATGACACCTGTCAACTCTCTTGCTTCTCTCCTTAGCGCTTGGTTACTTGGTTTGCCACAGGGAAGGACCCGATTGCTGAGAAGCGTTGGCATATTGTTTCCAGCTGAATATCCAGGAGTTACTTTGAGCTTCTAGAACTGAAACTGTTTCTAAACCAACTCATATTGAAATCCTTGTAAGCCCAGGATGTATCTGAGGGTGAATACAAATTGTGCTTCTTTTAAAATGCATATGTATACATGTATGCATGTGTTACAGACATAGGCATCTATGTACACATATGTATGTGTATATCGATAAACGCATGTATATACATATGTATACATGTGCATACACATACATATAATATATGTGTATATCTCTATGTATGTGCCTGGATATATGCCTATGTATCCATGTATGTGTGTGCATGCATGTGTATACATATATGTGCATAGACATCCATAGGCATACATATGTACACATGTATAGTGTATGAACATAAGCATACGTATATGTTTATATAGACACATGCATATGCAAACATGTGTATGCATGTATGGTATATGCATGCATATGCATACATGTGTATATATGTATGTTTACAGATGTGCATATGCCTACATGTGTATACATGCATGGTATATAAACATGCATATGCAGGCCAGGCACAGTGGCTAACGCCTGTAATCCCAGCACTTTGGGAGGCCGAGGCAGGCAGATCTCCTGAGGTCAGGAGTTTGACACCAGCCTGGCCAACATGGTGAAACTTCGTCTCTACTAAAAACACAAAAATTAGCTGGGCCTGCGTGTGCCTGTAATCCCAGCTACTTGGGAGGCCAAGGCAGAAGAATCGCTTGAACCCAGGAGGTGGAGGTTGCAGTGAGCCAAGATTGTGCCGCTGCACTCCAGGCTGGGTGACAGAGTGAGACTCCATCTCAAAAAACAAAATACAATAAAATAAAATTAAACTAAAACAAAACATACATATGCATACACATGTCTAGAATATGCAGGCACATGTATAATACACATGTATAGACATATGCACAATATGCATACATGTAGGTATGTATAGCATATTTTGTGTGTGTGTGTATATATAATTCCTCGTATTCTTACCTTCCAGCCTCCTCCATAGCTATTCCAAATTTGAGACAATTTGTTCTTATTTCTTTAGGCCTATTACTTTGCTTCAATAGAGAGAACTGGCCAGAGAAGACCAAACCCAAATTCCGATCCAGTGCCTACCCATGTTGTCCTCAAACTTCAGAATCTTATCTCAAGTGTCTTTGCTGACACTGCAGCCATGCTCTGGGAGACTGGGTGTGACCCACACGTGCCAGCCCCATGTGCTCTTAACCTTGAAGATACCATCAGCTGCTTCCCACAATCTGGAAGCGTGGCTGTTTCTTTCTGGGCCATGTGGTGTGGTTAGGGAGCAAATCAGTCCTGACTCCAGCTGCGTTCATCACCCCATCATACATCCCCACGACGATGCTGTGACTTGTATCTGGTTTTCCAATCTGGCTCCTGGGCCTAACCCAGCTGGGCACTAATTAGGATGGGGTCTCTGCGAGCCTGCGCAAAACTCCAGTTAGAGCAAGAGCAGCGCTCTCCTGTCTGAGAAAGGAAGTTAGTACATGAAGGAGCTGGCTTCCACAGGCAGTACCGACAACGTCAAGGAGACCACAGTCCTTGAAGCACTTCCTGATGACCCCAATTATTCCTAGCAGCCACGGTAATAAACACTCCAGAGCACCTCTCCAATGACGTCTGTGACAACTCTCCAGGGTCACATACTGCTAACTTCCAACCACAAGGCGGAAACCATCTTCCTGCTTGGCTGCTCCTGCTTAGGGAGAAGCAGGACTTCAGAAGACCTCTCAGATCTCATCCAACAACCCCTAAAACCTGCATTAATGTGCACAGAAGTGCCGATGGCCCATAGAAGACTCATGTTTTGGTTTGCTGGGGGAGGCTGGGTGGGAAGGACAGCTTTGATAACTACCAGCCACAGGACATTTGTGTACATTTGAGTCACTTCCATGTGACCCTTAGCAAAGACATAAATAGACCCTTTGATGTGTGGGTCCCTCATCAAGAAGCCATGCATTTGCAGGGCGTTGCAGAAGGGACTCTGTGCTCCTTCCGCCTCCTTGCCTCCTGCTTCCTCTTCCTTTTGGTGAAAGGAAAACACAGGGAAATTACAAGGAAAGGCCATGAGGCCTGACATTTCCTGGCTGTCACTGCCAATGAGTGCTTCAGAGTGCAAAAAGGGGACATTGAGGAGGTGACGCTGGGAAGTGGAAGCCCAAAGCCATTGCCAAGGACTTCTTGGTCAAGAACAGGCTGCAGGTTGGACACAGTGGCTCATGCCTGTAATCCCAGCACTTTGGGAGACCGAGGCAGGCTGATCACTTGAGGTCAAGAGTTCGAGACCAGCCTGAACAAGATGGTGAAACCTCACCTATACAAAAATACAAAAATTAGCTGAGCATGGTGGCATAGGCCTGTAGTCCCAGCTACTTGGGAGGCTGAGGCAGGAGAATCACTTGAACCCGGGAGGCGGAGGTTGCAGTGAGCTGACATCACGCCACGGCACTCCAGCCTGGGTGACAGAGCAAGACTCCATCTCAAAACAAAACAAAACAAAACAAAACAAAAAACAGGCTACAGAGAGTGTGCTGAGCCCTTTAGAGCTGGGAGAATGTTGGATGTAAGGCCCTTGCTGGACCTGCCATCCAAAGGGTCTTTCACCCATTTGTTCATTTGGTCCTTCATTGGTTCATCCAGGTTGCATGGACTGAATGCTCGCTGACTGCAGGCAGTGAGAACTGAGAGCTGAACTCAATGACTCAGATTCTTGCCCTCAAGAAACTTCCATTCTAGAGGGAAAGGCTCACAATAAACAAGTTGCAGACACTAGTCAGTCATCTCATCTAACAAAACATGCTGGGTAGTTATGTTATTAAATTAAATACATGACAGAAAAGTTGCCCATTATAGGCAATGAGAACATATATACACCCACCCTAAGCCAAATTGTTAAATATAAATCTGGACTGGGGATTGGGGGTGGAAAGAGGCTCATCTCAAATGCTTCACCTTTTGGGGTCTGAACCAGCCACTTGTTTGCATCTTCTGAGGATGGTTCTGTCTGCACAGAGGTGAGAGGCAACAGACCAGCCTCCTAAAGAGCCTACGTGTGGGCACGTACGTCTTCCACTTACCCTGTGCCCAGGCTGTGACCGGCCAAAGAGCACCTCGGAGATGTCCACACCATCAAAGTGCCGTCCTTGAGGTAAGTTGGCCTGGGCCAGTGCTACCACAGTCGGAAAAATGTCCAGCACACTGCAGAAATAACAAGACTGAGTTGGCCCCAGCTCTCTGACTCACTCTCTGACCCTGCTGTGTCAACACCCACCTGAATCAGCCCAGAGCAAGCACCAATAGCCTCTCCTATGGCCTGGCTTACCTTCTCTACCTGTTTGTTTTTCCTTTCAGTTCCACCTGGATTTCTGCTCCTACAAGAGGCAGAATGATACAGTGGTTCAGCACCCAGGCTCTGCAGCCAGGTGTTACCTGGGTTGAAATCCCAGCTCTGCCACATATCTAGCCTCTCAATGCCTCAGTTTTCAATTCTCTAAAATATGTATGATATTTTAATAATATAGTAGTGCCCCCCATATCAGAGAGAGACACATTCTAAGAGCCCCAGTGAATGCCTGGAACCTTGGATTGTACGGAACCCGATTGCCATAAATCAAACATGTTTATTCATTACTTTTTTTAGAGACAGGGTCTTGCTCTGTCATCTAGGCTGGAGTGCAGTGGTGTGATCATAACTCACTGTAACCTCGAACTCCTGGGCTGAAGTAATTCTCATCTGACTCCAAGAGTAGCTGGGACTACAAGCATGTACCACCACACCCACAAAATTTCTTTATTGTTTTATTGATTATTTGTTTGTTTATTTATTTATTTATTTATTGTAGAGACAAGGTCTTGCTATGTTGCCTAGGCTGGTTTCAAACTCCTGGCTTCAGGTGATTCTCCTGCCTCAGCCTCCCAAAGTGTTGGGATTACAGACATGAGCCACTGCACCCAATCAGAACACATTTCTGTTCATGTCTTCCACTCAAAAATGTAATGACTTTTCCACCTTAACTAAGTACTTACCATGAACTGTGGCCATAACTTTTGCAGTTTGAGGCGCAACAGCAAAACTAGCACAAATTTCTTTTTCCTTCTTTACAATTTCATGGATAGGAGATTCATTCTTGGTGGCTTATGCCTGTAATCTCAGCACTTTGGGAGGTCAAGGTGGGTGGATCAGTTGATTTTGTTCTGACATGAACAAAATCCACCAAAGTGTGAATAATGGCTGAACAATGGTGATGTGAACAATGGGCGGTTTGAGACCAGCCTGGGCAATAGGGCAGAATCCCATCTCTACCACAAAAAAACAAAAAGAAAAAACAAAAAAAACAGAAGATTCATTCTCATCATAGATCTTAACAACCTCAGCATATAATTTCTTTTTCTTTCTTTCTTTCTTTTTTTTTTTTTTAAATGGAGTCTTGCTCTGTTGCCCAGGCTGGAGGTGCAGTGGTGCAACCTTGGCTCACTGCGGCCTCTGCCTCCAGGGTTCAAGCAATTCTCCTGCATCAGCCTCCTAAGTAGTTGGATCTACAGGTGCATGCCACCACACCCAGCTAATTTTTGTATTTTTAGTAGAGATGGGGTTTTGCCATGTTGGCCAGGTTGGTCTTGAACTCCTGACCGCAAATGATCCACCTGCCTCGGCCTCCCAAAGTGCTGAGATTACAGGCAGGAGCCACTGCACTCAGCCTTCTTTCCTTATTAAGTCAAGAACTTTCACCTTTCACTTAAAGGAAACACATTTCGGCTTGTCTTTGGCATATTCGAATTACCAGCATCACTACTCTTGCACATTGGGGTCATTAGTAATTAAAAATAAGTATGACGGGAACACAAGCCCTGCTATACCTTGACAATCAATCTGCTAACTGAGATGGTTACTAAGTGACTACCAGGCAGGTAGCGTACACAGCGTGTATCCACCGGACAAAGGGCTGACTCGTCCTGGGCGTTAGGGGGTGGGACGGTGCCAGACTTCACCACACTCCTCAGAATGTGCACCATTTAAAACTTATATTCATTTCTATAATTTTTCATTTAGTATTTTTAGACCATGGTTGATCACAGGTAACTAAAACTGCAGAAAGTGAAACCGTGGATAAAGGAGGACTGTTGTATTGGTGCCCGCTTACAGGTGGTTGTATGCATGAAACACACATGTAAAGCACAGAGAAGACCTGGCACTCAGAAAGGACTCACTGGATGTTTATGTGTTAATGATTCCCAAGGGTAATCCCTGTGAGCCCATCTAAGAACTGAAGGGTTCTACCTGTCACCAGCTTGGTGACAGCCATTTGCTTAGAAACAGTGTGGGACAGGTGTCCACAAGAGAATATTCACTGCATTTTCCATTGGGTGGGTCTCTGTATTATAAAAGATTTAGTTTTTGTTCAAAATGCCATGATACGTGAAACTTTCCAGCCTCTCTATTTTAGCTCTTTTAGTCCATTACAAAGTAGTGACTGTGGCCAGGTGTGGTGCCTCACACCTGTAATCCCAACACTTTGGGAGGCTGAGGTGGGTGGATCACCTGAGGTCAGAAGTTTGAGACCAGCCTGGCCAACATGGCAAAACCCTGTCTCTAGTAAAAATACAAAAATTAGCTGGGTGTGGGGACACATACCTGTAATCCCAGCTACTTGGGAGGCTGAGGCAGGTGAATGGCTTGAACCTGGGAGGTGGAGGTTGCAGTGAGCTGAGATTGCACCACTGCACTCCAGCCTGGGTGAAACAGCAAGACTCTGTCTCCAAAAATAAATAAATAAATAAAAATAGTGAATGTTTACGGTAGAAAAAATGAGAGCATTCGAAAATGTAAGAGAGAACAACACACACTTAGTCCATCACCCAAAGGCAGCCATTGTTCGTATTTTAGTGGATTTTGCTCATGTGACTTTTTTTTAAGTCATATGGTGCAAGGTTACTCTACCTGTGGCACATCCTCCTCCAGCCTGTTGTGCTCGTTTTGGGGGAAAAAAGGTCTTCAGCAAGAATAGAGAGGCTGCCCCTTCAATAGAGCCGTTTATCTGATGGCCAGGCCAACTGGAAGTCAGCGGGGCTTATTGGAGCCAGGAGGGCTGAGCTAATGGGAAGCTGGACTTTCCCAAGAAAGAGGCCCTGGTAGCCCTGAGGCTGGGCGCAGCAGCAGACTTCAGGCTTTTGCATGCACCGTTCACCGGGAAGCCTCCAGGGCCACAGATCCCCACTTTCCCCAATCAGATATCTGAGGGGCTGGGGGGATATCCGCCCTGTAAGGGGGCTGCAGAAAGGACCTGCTCTGAGGCTCCGTCTCCTGTTGGCCACCTCCTTCTCCTCTGCAGGGCTCTACCTACAACCCCAGGCAGAATCTCTCCAGTGACTACAGTACAGAGGGTTTCTGTTTGCCTTTCTCTCCCACAGTCCATGGAGCTGGTGGCTTCTCTCTTAAGAAACAAGCTGCAGGACCTGGCATCCCACTCTGATGCAAAGTCAAGAATGCAGAGTCAGCACTCACAGAGCATGGAACAGTCCAGAAACCTGTCCAGAGTCCAGGGTTCCTGCCACAAACCGGAAAGCAAAGAGGACCGCAAAGCAGTCTGAAAAGGCCGCGGTGGTTTGGAGCTGTTTGATCGAGTTTTCTCTAAATTGTGCCCCTAAGAGAGATCAGCGTCACAGATGGGTCAAATCAGTCAGCAAGAGAAACAGGATCTGCGTTCGATTTTGGAAAGTATTGTGTACTTTCTTTGTCCATCTGATTCCCCCCCACCACTCTCTCCTGGGGTTTAGCATCCTAATTATATAGCGCTGAATCTAATGTTCACGGAATCCTAATGTCTCAGACTTTGGCAAGAACTTCAGAGGTACCTAGTCCACCCAGAGCCCAAAGCAAGCCTCTCGCCCATGAGAAAAGCTTCAACATGTCCAGTGACTCAGGCCACTCAAGGCAACCCCATCCCCATTTGGCAAGCTTGGGCTGTCTCAAATAGTCCTTCCTTAAGTAACAGAAAAAGCCAAATCCCTGAGCTTAGCCCAGGAAGAGGGAGACACTCCCTGGCACTTGCAGCCCAGTGTCATCCCAGGGCTGCGCCCCCAGCCTACATGTGAACTTGAAGAAAGCATCTGCTCTACTAAGGCTGCCAAGGGCACCCCAGCTACTCCAAACCTCAAACTCCACCGAAGAAATTGGGCCTGGGAGTCTTTAAAACCTCAGAGAAAGAGACAAAATAAATACAAACCTATACTTTAAAGTTTCCCCTGTTCATTTCGATGCCTGACTTTTGGCAGAGCCACATTCCAGCTTTCATGGCTCCACAGTCCATGAAAGTGAAGGCAGTCATTTCTGCCTTCATGGGTCTCTTCCTCCATTAAAAAAAGAAAGAAAAAAAAAAAAAAGAGGGCCAGGCGCAGTGGCTCATGCCTGTAATCTCAGCACTTTGGGAGGCCAAGGAGGGTGAATCACCTGAGGTCAGGAGTTCAAGACCAGCCTGGCCAACATGGCGAAGCCCTGTCTCTACTAAAAATACAAAACAAATTAGTCAGGCATGGCGGCAGGCACCTGTAATCCCAGCTACCCGGGAGGCTGAAGCAGGAGAATCACTTGAACCCAGGAGGTGAGGTTGCAGCGATCTGAGATCATGCCATTGCACTCCAGTCTGAATGACAAGAGGGAAACTCCATCTCAAAAAAAAAAAAAAAAAAAAAATTCCAAAATTCTGTGGACTCTGGCACTGTGCCTCATGGGTCTGATGGAGAAGTGGTTCCCGGCTTTTGATGGGACGAAACCCCACTTCAGTGGGGTTTTGGCTGTGACAAGGGCAGCCATGAGCCCACTCATGATGACAGGAGAGGGCTGAGATTCCTTTGCACAATGGCACAAAAGGCTGTCCTCAGAGTGGGCAGGGTGACATCTTTGCAGGTTGCATTGCCCTTATGAAAATATGTACTTTTTCTTTCCTATGGCACTGGCCAGCCCAGGCTCCGAAGGTTGTTCATAGGAAGGGTGCATATTGGTGTTCTTATCCAAGGAGTTGCTGAAGGAGCCTAGGAGTGGAGATGGGGCAGTGGCAAGGAGGATGCAGAAAGGCCTTGCCTGCTGGGCAGATCGTTTGAGGCCAGGAGTTTGAGACCAGCCTGGCCAACATGATAAAACCCAGTCTCTCTACTAAAAAGACAAAAATTAGCTGGGTGTGGTGGTGCATGCCTGTAGTCCCAGCTACTGAGAAGGCTGAGGCATGAGACAGAAGAATCACTTGAACCCGGGAGGCAGAAGTTGCAGTGAGCCAAGATCATGCCATTGCACTCCAGCCTGGGTGCCAAGAGTGAAACTCCATCAAGAAAGACAGAAAGAAGGAAAGAAGGAAGGAAGGAAGGAAGGAAGGAAGGAAGGAAGGAAGGAAGGAAGGGGCCACGAGGTAGCCCAGGGGATTACCTGTTCTGGCTACACAGCAGCTTTAGTTATTTTTCTCTTTCTTTTCTTTTCTTTCTCTTTCTTTCTTTCTTTCTTTCTTTCTTTCTTTCTTTCTTTCTTTCTTTCTTTCTTTCTTCTCTCTCTCTCTCTTTCTCTTCTTTCTTCTCTCTCTCTCTTTCTTCTTTCTTTCTTTCTTTCTTTCTTTTTTTTGCGACAGAATCTCACTCTGTTACCCAGGCTGGAGTGCAGTGGCACGCTCTCGGCTCAATGCAACCTCCGCCTCTTGGGTTCAAGCAATTCTCCTGCCTCAGCCTCCTGAGTAGCTGGGATTACAGGCACGGGCCACCACACCAGGCTAATTTTTGTATTTTTAGTGGAGACAGGGTTTCACCATGTTGGTCAGGCTGGTCTCAAACTCCTTACCTCGTGATCCACCCTCCTTGGCCTCCCAAAGTGCTGGGATTACAGGCGTGAGCCTCCGCGCCTGGCCTTAGCTGTTTTTCAAATGAGACTGTTTCAAGTCCTTTTTGACATTTTGGTCACCTCATACTTGCCCCAGTTCATCTCTGAAGGATGGATCCTCATTCAGAGCAGAGATGGGGGTCTCCCAGCTCAGAGGCAGAGCAGGCCCTTCCCCTTCTTGTATATGGCTAAGAGAGCTTCCGCTAAGCCGTAGTTCTCAGCCAGAGTGAGTTCATCCTCCCCGGGGACATTTGGCACTGTCTGGAAACATTTTAATTGTACAACTTAGGGGGTGGGGTGGGGATACGATTGGCATCTAATGGGTAGAAGTCAGGGCTGCTGCTAAACAACCTATAATGCACACAGGACAGTGCTCCAAAACAAAGAGCGATCCAGTCCAAAATCTCAACCACGCCACAGTTGGGAAAGCCTGCATCACAGTTTTAGGTTAAAACTACTGCAACTTTTTCACATGTGCTGCCAAAGCCCTGCCCTCCTGAAGGTAAGGTAGCCCCTAAAGAAAGAGCTTTCTGTCTGGTCTGCTCATGACTGCCACCTCCCCAGTCCCTGGAGTAATGATTGACCCATAGTTGGACATGGCAATAAATATCTGTGGAATAAATGTCTTTTCCCCATTCTGCACTTGTGTCTGTAGAGGCGGGTCATGTGCAAAGCCTTTCTTTCATCTTATGACATCACCCGGGTGCACACTGATATGAACATCGGTTATCTCTAAAACCAATGGGATCCATGTGAATGGATCCCCCACCCCCTCTCCCACACATTCTCTTTTACTTTTCTGTATTCATATTTATATCAACCTGACCACTCTCTGATGCTCATAATTCCTCAAGGCCTCAAGGATATAGGTTTAAGGGACTCTGGCTTTAGCTCTTAGTAGCTTAAGAGAGTTATCTCTGATCTGGAAGATGTATATTCCTCAAGCAATAGAATGAGAGTAGGGGATATGCAGTCGGGGCGGGGGACGGGGGAGTGGTGGGCTGGGCTCCCAACAGCATGAAGCATTAGCATCAATGTCTTGAATTTGGATCATGCTACCATTCTCTGTCGAGCTGACCCTGAGGTGTCAAGGGAAACAGAAACACACACACAGCCTGCCCAGGCAGTAAGGAAACTCCGCCCAAATTTGCTTAACATGGATTCACATGGGAAACAGCAAGAGGGTAAATCTATACAGGTAAAACTGACTGGCTGAAATCCAGCCTAATTTAACACCAAACACTAGCCTTGGCTGGGTGTGATAGCTCATGCCTGTAATCCCAGTGCTTTGGGAGGCTCAGGAGGGAGGAGTGCTTGGAACCAGGAATTCCACACCAGCCTGGCCAACATTAAGAGACCCCGTCCCTACAAAAAATTTAAAAATTAGCCAGACAGAGTGGCGCATGCCTGTAGTCCCAGCTACTCGGGAGGCTGAGATGGGAGGATTACACGAACCCAGGAGTTCGAGGCTGCAGTGAGCTCTGATCTCGGCACTGCACTTCAGCCTGAGCGACAGAGTGAGACCCTGTCTCTTAAAAAAAAATAATAAATAAAATGTATATGTATGTGTGTGTGTGATACACTATATATTAGGTTGGTGTGAAAGTCATTGCGGTTTTTGCTACTAAAAGTAATGGCAAAAACCACAATGACTTTTGCACCAACCTAGTGTATGTCCTAGGAGGTGCCGATATGGTGTACTGATATTGTCCTGGTACAATTCCAGGGGCCCTCAGGCAGACACTGCCTTGTACCAAGAACTCGCTGCCTTGGGTCACCAAACCATCCCCTCAGTCAGCTGTCTCCTCTAAGACCCTACATTATCAACCAGATGAGACACTTTTATCATGGTTGACTGTAGATGCAAACACCATTCTCCAATGAGAAGACACTGCTTGGCTTTCTGTGATGCAACTTGAGAGACGGCTGAGTTACTTGTGCAGCCCAGCCTGTGAACACTTGGCCCCTCTCGATAAGCACTTCGACTACATCAAGTCAGCCCTATAAAAAGCAGCCTGCCTGGCCCTTTTCCCAGGCAGCCTGACATCACAGATTCCAGGCTCTGCTATTGTTGTCACACCTGCTGGTGCCCGCTGACAGCACGCTGCCCCTCCTGACTGTACAGGCCTGACCCAGAATTCCTGGGGGGCCCACAGGCTGCCAGGGGTGACGCCCACCCACCCCATACTTTGGCCCTCAGAGCTGTTTACCCTTTTCCCCTGGACTTTGAGTCTCTCCCCTCCTCCCCATTGGATCTCGGGAAGTCAGAGGGTGCCAAGAAAGCTTGCCTGCCTCTACTCAGCTGTGTTCTTTACGCCAGGACTCGCTGGGCTAATTGCAAAGAACCTCTGGAATTAGGAAATTGGTCTTTAACCAGCAGTTTTCTGAGCACATGAATGAGCACAGGGTTCTACGGAGGGTCCCCCTTGTTAGTAAACACAGGGCAGAACCACAGAGAGAAAGGTCCTCTCTGAATTAGTGAAATGTCCCCAGGATAAGTCATAGTTCCATAGCTGGGAAGACATTGCTTTCACATAGACGCTGTACAGCCAAGCTCTTTGCCATGGAGATGGCCTCCTGGATCTCCCTTAATGCAGGGATAAGAGTCATGGTGAGATATCACATTTACCTGATGTGATGGGCCTGCAGTGAGCTTTCAATAAAGGAAGCACCCAGACACTTAGCTCATTGAGAAGCTTCATGGCCAGAGGCAGGAGGAATGTCTTCACCTAAGGATGCATTCTTTCCCTAATGGCCCAGAGGGGCCACCTTTCTTCTCCACCCTCCTCCAGGGAAAGTGGACATCTGGACTCCTTTCTTGGGGCCATCGAATCGCTAGAGACTAGCTGGCTTCTCACAGCCACCCCTAAGACACCTGCCTTAACCCCAAGGATGGAATAATCAGGGCTCAAAAGATCTGCTGCCTCGGTCAGCTTGGCCCAGGCTTAGAGGGGAGATGCTGCTGTTGCCGCCTTTTCTGCGACTTTCTCTCCAGCAGACACAGCCAGGACCCAATGCTGATGTACGTGAAACCAACCAATCCCTTCTTCACTCAGGCATTATTCCCAGAAGATGGCTCGAGTCCCACTTCACTGTTTCTCCCTCCCCTCCCCTCCTGTCCCCTCCTCTCCCCTCCCTTCTCTTCTCTTCTTTTCCCTTCTTTTTAGAGACAGGGTCTTGCTATATTGACCAGGGTAGTCTCAAACTCCTGGCCTCGGCAATCCTCCTGCCTCAGCCTCCCAAAGTGCTAGGATTACAGAAGTGAGCCCCCACGCGTGGCTCCACTTCACTATTACTTTCATTACTTCTGCAATCAGTCTTGGAAGTGTCTGGGAACACCTGGAAAAGGCAAGTGGGTGAATGACCTTCCTGAGGCCTCTAGCCACCCATGCCTCCATCTAGCCACCCATGCCTCCATGACTTTTCTTGCTCTGGGCCCCGACATCTCAAGGTAGTTTGGGTCTCATACCTTAACAAGGCAGTGCTGGTGACATTAACTGGAACTCTGCCAGGCCAGTAAGCCAGTGCCGGGACCCGGTGCCCTCCTTCCCAGGTCGTCTGCTTGGCTGGACTTCCCCCTGTGAGAGGAGGGGAGCAGCTGGTTCATCCATGGTGATAACTCCAGATTTCTTTTCAGCTAAGAGTTAGTCTCTGGGAGAACCCCTTTCTGAGTTTCCAATAACGCCAACAAAGGAATGACTTTTTTGGTAACTAGCTATTTCCCTCAACTAGCTAGTGTCTTTCAATATATGCTTTTTATTATACTGGACTTCAGATGTGAAACGTTGCCTCACTCTACTGAATCACCTCATTTTATTTTCTTCATGAGACCTTCTCCACTGTAAATTATTTTTTTCATTTATTGATTTGCATGTTGTGTGTCTCAACACCATGACACTTCATCAGTCTCATCCACCTAAGACATAGTGGGGCTTAACGAATCTTTGCTGAGTGAGTGAACTTCTCTTCCTCGTGATCATAATGTGACTGTCTGTTTAGGATGAAGAAATACAACTATTAAAGAAGAGAAAAAGAAGGAAACTTCTGCAGCTATTTGATCTGCTCAATGTCCAAGAACCGATCTGGCATGGATTTTATGGCTTTATTTTGTTTTGCTTTGCTTTGTTTTTCCTTGAATTAATGAGTTGTTCTGATGTTATGGAGACAATGTCAGTAATAGCTCCAACCTCTTGCCTCCTGGGGGAGGTAAGAACCAACTACGTGCAATCTATGAATTTCCACTTTGGTTATTAAAGGAATTATTTTTGTAGCCATTAAGTCAAAAGCGACCACCAGTATAATGATGGCTAGTGGGTTGGGAGAGATGAGGTCATGGTTGATGGAAACATCCTGAATACATGTTGGGTTGCATGAACCATGGCCATCCCACCACCCCCACACACACCCCACCCTCATCCTGGTTAAGCCAAGGGCCAAGGATCCCACAAAGTTAGCGTGTGCACGGCCTTTCCAACGCAAGTGCTGTGTGTGGCTGACACACACTGTGGTCATGCAATTTCCCTTTGTTTGGCTGGTGTGAATAATAAAAGCAATTATGTGGGGAGGAGCGTGGGGAGGAACAAGATGAAGGCTTCTGTCGCCCTGTACTAGCACTGCTGCAAACGGAACCTTTGATGTCCCTGGCCCAGCACACCACACGGGAAATGCTCAGCATTCTTAGGACTTTTTCATAACCAGCTTTGGAGTCCCTCAAGTTTTGAAGTAAGAAACAAAACACAAAATAACTTACGTCCTATGGACTGTTTATGTTTAAGGGTGTGGGGTTCAAAAATCCAATTGGGGTCTCTGCAGGCTGAGTGAGACGCTCTTTGATCTAGCCCAGCATTTCTCAAATACATCCTTCCTATCGAGAGCCACGTCTCCCATAAATGCATATAGCTCCCTCCAATTTATTCACGCACTTGGAACAAAGAATCCAGAACTCCAGCAAGCATAAAACACATTTCCACGTGGCTTTGGAATGTATGACTTATGCTTCAGCTTAGGGCCAAAGAGCAGGGAGGAAGCATCCGCTCAAAAGCATGTGCTGGGGCTTCGTGGATATTTCCAGCCCCATGGGGGCATCTTTGTGGATGCTTGGGGTATGGGTGGGTGAAAACGGGGAGTCTGTTTATCTGCATGTCCATGGTGTACAATATTCAAATAGTCTTGCTTAACCTTTGAGGCCAGATGCTAAGGAAGGATCAAGGCTGTAGTTCCAGGAAACAAGCCATTAGCTCTATTGGTCCAGCAGAAGGCACTGGGGTGGGCAATGGCACCAGGGTTGAACATGGGATTTGGTCTCTGCCTCCAGGATGTTTCCAGAAGGGTAAACTGATCTTTAATTAATAAATTTGCTCATCGGTCTTCACCACTAGGGATTCTTCTCGTTTGCCACAACCTTTTGTTTTGCTCTCTTGTAGCTGACTGGCTTTCCTAATATGCTCTTCAGAGAAAACCATTTCAATGTGCTGGTCTTATTTCAGCAAAGGATTGAAAGCTGGAGGGGTTTGGAGGAATCCAGCTAGTTATAAAACAGGTGTAGTCAACAAAGCAGACAATCTCCTTGCAAAAGGTTCAGGAATTAGGAGAAAGAAAAAGATTGGCTGAGAGAAGTCCCTTAGTGTGGTCACTTAAGGAGCAATCCCCTCTTTCTGTTGTAGAGACTAGTCGGCCAGCGCAGGCTACACCCTGGGTTCTGGCTCTAACAGGAAGACACAATTATATATGCCAGCCATGCAAATGATCACAGGCCCACAGATCTTGTATTCTAAAGGGATTCGTCTTAAAAGGGTCTAGGGTGTGAACAAGCAATTCTTAAATATTTATGTATCACCCACAACGCAGATACTGTCTTGCTATAAATTCCAATTTCTCACTGGTACTCCTAGGAGTGGACAAAACTTACAAAGATCTGACTAGCATTCTGTCAGCCCCTGGGGTTGTATAGTCTAATTATGAGATGCATATGCTTGTATCAAACAGGCGTGTTGTGTTTCACCTGCACCAGCAAAGGCTGAATTCTAAGGTAGCTACTCCTAATCCCCCAATATTCTTCAGTAATACCTGCTCCCACTAATGGGTAGTTATTCTAAATTAAACATAATATGAATAACAACAACAATAGCATCTCCTATTTATTGAGCTCTTACTAAGTACCAAGTTAAGTGCTCCTCAACATAAAGATACATGCTTCCTGGTATTATCTCATTGAATCCTTATGACACCCTCTCAAGTTAGCCACTATGGGGAAACCAAAGCTCAGAGAGGCTAAGTAATTTGCCCCCAAGTCACATAGCTAGAAAACGATAGAGCCGGCTGGGCGTGGTGGCTCACGCCTGTAATCCCAGCACTTTGGGAGGCTGAGGCGGGCGGATCACGAGGTCAGGAATTCGAGACCAGCCTGACCAATATGGTGAAACCCCATCTCTAGTAAAAATACAAAAATTAGCCAGCCATGGTGGCACATGCCTGTAATCCCAGCTACTCAGGAGGCTGAGGCAGGAGAATCACTTGAACCCGGGAGGCAGAGGTTGCAGTGAGCCAAAATTGAGCCACTTCACTCCAGCCTGGGTGGCAGAGTGAGACTCTGTCTAAAAAAAAAAAAGAAAGAAAGAAAGAAAATGATAGAGTCAAGATCTGAATGCCGGTCTGACTACACAGCCAGCACCCTCACTCACTAAACCTAGGGCAGTGGTTCCCATTTTGGATATGTATTAGAATCACTGGGGAGCTTTTAAAAAATACTCATGCCAAAGTCTCTTTCCCAGAGACTGTGATTTAATCGGCCTGCAGTGAGGCTCTGACATCAATATCTTCTAAACCTCTCCTGGGGCTTTAGTGTGGAGACCACCCATTCCCAGGGAAGGAGGGCAAGGGGCAAGATAGGGAAGAGAATACAGCACAGTTCAAAGTTAAATGTAGCTAATGGTCATCGTCACCGCAGGCTTTCTGTTGCCCACGCCTTTATACCTCTATGCCATAGCGTCATAAATATGACCTTATAAGTCATAGTAAGAACAATAGATAATCCATAAATGAAACTTCTAATCACTTTTCAATTTCAAACACTATTCATTCATTTAGATAAGCTTCCATACTTTGATCGGGCACTGGCGCATTAAAAGTGTTAGTTGCCTTCGGCTTTCTGTCGAGAAATGCATGTCTTATGGCCATGAGAATGCATTTCTATGCACTCACGGTTACTTATGACTCTAATTAAAGCAGAGCCTCTTACTTAAAGGAATAAATATTTAGCCACAGCAACCAAAATATAAACAAAACCATGATTCATGAATTTGCTTATTTGTGCTTCTCTGGTTATGGAAGTGAAGTGGTATTTTATGATGCATCGAGACAGGGGCAGGCCGAGGAAGACTCAGCACTGCCCACGCGGAGGAATAGTGGTCTTTCTTGGCTGGGACCCAAGGGCCATATTTCACTGAGTCAGAAAGGCAAGGCAGCAAACAAGGAAATTCGCAAAATTCTCCACACAGAAGAATCACCACAAGAGATCTCATCTAAGATACGGATTTCTGGGTCCTATCCCCAGGAATTCTAATTTAATAAGTCCAGGGTGGGGCTCTGATTCTAGGTAATTCTGATGTCAGTGGTCTGAAAACCAGAGTTGAAGAAGTATTCAATGAATAATTAGGACAATGCCTTTGGGGGCAGGCAGGTCTCCAGTGGCACCCCTGCCAACCAAGTGGCCTTGGGCAGAATTCAAAACCTCCCTCAGTCTCAATCATCTCAGCCAGGAAGCAGGGAAATGATTGTACAGTTGACCCTTGAATAACACAAGAGTTAGGGCACTGACTCCCACGCAGTTGAAAATCTGGGCATAACCTTTGACTCTTCCAAAACTTAACTACTGATAGCCTTATGTTGACCAGGAAGCCATACCAATAACATAAACATTCAATTAAGACATATTTAGTATGTTATATGTATTATATACTGTAGACTTACAATAAAGTGAGCTAGAGAAAAGAAAATGTTAGTAAGAAAATTCTGGCCAGACACAGTCGCTCACAACTGTAATCCTGGCACTTCAGGAGGCCAAGGCAGGAGGATGGCTTGGGCCCAGGAGTCCAAGACCAGACTGGGCAATGTAGTGAGACCCCCTGTCTCTATAAAATAAATAAATAAATAATTAGCTAAGTGTGGTAGTCCCAGCTACTTGGGAGTCCTAGCTGGTAGTCCAAGCTACTTGGGAGGCTGAGGTGGGAGGATTGCCAGAGCCCAGGAGGTTGAGGCAGCAGTGAGCTCTGATTAGATCACTGCCCTCTAGCCTGGACAACACAGCAAGACTCTGTCAAAAAAGAAAAAGAGGAAAAAGAAAGAAAGAAAGAAAGAAAGAAGAGAGAGAGAGAAGGAAAGAAGGAAGGAAAGAAAGAGAAAGAAAGAAAGAAAAAAAGAAAGAAAGAAAGAAAGAAAGAGAGAGAGAGAGGGAGGGAGGGAGGGAGGAAGGGAAGAAAGAAGAAAAGAGAAAAGGAAGGAAGGAAAGAAGGAAGGAAAGAAAGGAAGAAAGAAGAAAGAAAAGGAAGGAAGGGGAAGGGAAGGAAGGAAGGAAAGGGAAGGGAAGGGAAGGAAGGAAGGAAGGAAGGAAGGAAGGAAGGAGGAAGGAAGGAAGGAAGGAAGGAAAGGGAAGGGAAGGAAGGAAGGAAGGAAAGAAGGAAGGAAAAATCAAATTAGACGAAAGACAAAATATATTTTCTATTCATTAAGTGGAAGTGGCTCATCATAAAGGGCTTCATCCTCGTTGTCTTCACGTGGAGTAAGCTAAGGAAGAGGAGGGGAAAGAGGAGAGGTTGGTCTTGCTGTCTCAGGGGTGGCAGCAGCAGAAGAAAATTCATGTATTAAGTGGACCCACGCAGTTCAAATCCGTGTCACTCAAGGGCCAACTGTATTTATCTCATAGGGTTGTGGGAACAGCTATATAACATAGTGTACATAAAGCTTTAAGCAAGGTACTTCTGCATAATGCCTGCCAGAGAAGTGCCAACCAAATTACCTATAGGGAGAAAATAGCAGAGAGCACAACCTCCGACAGTTTGGTTTGGCATGCATAGTGTTTTTCTTTTAACTAATGCTGAATGTCATTTGGCAGGGTCCTCTCTCCAGTTTATTGAATTCCTAACACTGCCCATGACTGACAAAAACAAACATTTGTTCCTTTGTATCACCTGCCTGGCCCACAAAGCCATTAGCATTTGTGACTGGGTAGCGTGCCTATTCTGAGGAGTGCACATTCTAATAACCTTCTAAAGCAGCAGGCTCTCAGCCCAGTGCAGTGGCTCGCACTTGTACTACCAGCACTCTGGGAGGCCAGTGCAAGGAAGATCATTTGAAGCCAGGAGTTCGAAACCAGCCTGAGCAATAAGCAAGACCCCTCTGCCCCATCTCTGTAAAAAAAAGAAAAAATAAAAATTTAATGTTCCAGGCATGGTGGCTGTAGCCTCAGCTACTAGGGAGGCTGAAGCAGGAGAATTGCTTGAGCCCAGGAGGTCAAGGCTGCAGTGAGCCATGATCACACCACTGCACTGCAGCCCGGGCAACAGAGTGAGACCCTGTCTCTACAAAAATAAAATAAAGAAGCAGGCTTTGTTTCTAAATGTAGTATGTCCCCTTGCCAAGGATGCCTACAGTGTACTCGTTTTCTAGAAACACAGGGCAGCCTGGGACTCCGGCTGGCCTGGGGTGGCCCTGAGGATGGGATGAGGACATTCCACTAAGCCTGGTGGCCAAAGGCCCAGAAAGAGACACAGTTTGACTTCTGCTGGGTCTCCATCAGCAAGCCCAGGCCCCAGCCAGGGCCAACAGCCAGAGTCCCTTATCCCTCGCTCTCTCACCCCATGGCACCTCTGACTTTTCCCCGCCCCACCCCCTACCCCAAACGGGACAGAAAGCCCAGGATGCGGAGACTGCTTCCCAGTGGGAAAGATTATGCAACAACCTGATAGCATCAGATTACAAACAACCAAGGTCTCCTAGGAGCCTGGATGCCAAATTCAACAGAATGTTTCCTCATCACCAAGGGGGAGGAAGGAACAGTTCTGCTCTTCAAATAAAACAAGAAAAGATTTTCCAGACAGAGGAGCAGTCAGTTAGGGGAAAAACAAGGTGTTGGTTCTGTCCCGGGTAGGAAACAGATCTGGCATGGAGAAGGGAAGGCGGCTGCAGTGAGAGCCAGGCCTCCTGGACCAGGCTGCGGGCTCAGAGACAGCAGGGGTGACTAACTCGTGCCCTTCTTCTTCGGGAGAAGGCAGGGCTGCTTTGCTCTGCCTCCGCCCCAGTTCTGTGTCTCCTCGCCCCTGCAGGGCACAAGCCAAGTGGAGTATTCTCAGTCCACACGCACGGGGTGAAAAGATGACTCCAGGAGACGCTGCCTCATCCCATCAGCTGAGCGGGGCGGTTCAGCCAGGAAAGGAAAGGGAAGAGAAGCAGGGGGGCCTGGGGGCCCTGAGAACAGGGGAAGACAGCGCGTGGCCTGACGCAGCAGCCTGGCTTCAGGGAGAAAGTTGCACGACTCCGGTACTGTTTGTCCTACCCCGTTGCGAAAACATTGACTGCCTTCTCTCTTTCATCTACTCTTGAGTCTGGCCCCCGTACAGTGAGCCGTGCAGACATCCCACTGATGGGAAACTGGGTGAGGAGGAGCAGGTGGCCAGAGGGACCCCAGCCCCTTTGACTCACAGGACATGGCCACCTGCCGAGCAGGGAGCTGCCTGGCTTCCCAGAGCCTCAGCAGCATTCCAGGCAGAGAGGAAGATGGAGGCTATGGCATAGTTAGTTGACAGGAAGCTGCTTTGGAGAATGAGGAAGAAGAAGTGTTGACCCCCAGGCAGCAGCCTTTCAGGCAAAGTTCACTTTCAGACTCCCAAGAAAGGAAAGGAATGGCGTCCAGCCCCAGCCCGATCATGAATTTAAGTGCTGTCACCCACCAATCCCACATCAAGCCACAGAGTTAGTGGGAAGGCCTTGCCCCAAAAAAGAATGTTATCTTGAGGTGCCTGAAATTCAGCTTCAGAACAATGTTTCCCAAGAGACCCTGAACATTTTAAAGTTATCTGCATGCGATTTGTTGCCTGATCCTTTAGTGAGGGAATCTTTTTCAGGGTGTTTGCCAGTCCCCTTCTAGAGCTTCTACGGGTGGGGTCCTGTCAGGTTGTTTCAGCTAGGAATTAAGAAATTGAGTCTAATGGGGGTTATCATTAGAGGCCAGGCACAAGGCTGGGAGCGTCCCAGGCAGTACCCCCACTGATTTTCCCAATAGTCTGCGGAGAATGGTCCACGACTCCACCTAACAAGAAGAGGATGCTGAGCCCTGAGCTGAGTCAAGATTTAAGCCCAGCCTGAGCCTCCAAACCCTCTCTGCCTCCCACAGATGTAGAAAGATTCAGACTGTCTCAAGAGCTAAAGACTTTTTCCTTGACAATTACTAGGTTCAAAGAGCAAGATAGGATTCTCCAGGTGGCTGAGCCGTCGCGCATAACCAGGTGTGCGTGAGAGCAGTCACGTGGCTTGGGGAATGAGCCAGTGATGGTCAGAGGATGTGGGCCCCTCCATTGCTGGCTGGCCTCGGGGATGCCTTCCATTCTCGTTGGCCTCAGTTTCCTCATTTGTCCAATAAGGTGGCTGGAATAAAGATCGCTGAGGTCGGCCAGGCATGGTGACTCACGCCTGTAATCCTAGCACTTTGGGAGGCTGAGGCGGGTGGATCACTGGAGGTCAGGAGTTCAAGACCAGCCTGGCCCACATGGTGAAACCCCGTCTCTACTAAAAATACCAGACATGGTGGCGGGTGTGGTGGCGCACATGTGTAATACCAGCTACTCAGGAGGCTGAAGCAGGAGAATTGCTTGAACCTGGGAGGTAGAGTTTGCAGTGAGCCAAGATCGCACCACTATACTCCAGCCTGGGCGACAGAACAAGACTTTGTTTCAAAAAAAAAAAAAATGACTGAAGTCTTTTCCAACTTTGGCATTCTTTGAACTTGGGGATATTCCTGGAGATTTTGTCACTGGCTTTTCTCATTGGTCATTTTTGGATCAGTGGAAATGAGACTGGTACTTGCCCTTCTCCTTGTTCTCAGCTCCCCTGATACAAGAGGGATCTTTTAAAACAATTGACTAGTATGCTGGAGGGGGAGTGGGAAGTGGTGAGCAACTGTTTAAAGGATATGGGGTTAAACAAAATAAATATATATTTTTTTAAAAGCTAGGCATAGGCCAGGTGCAGTGGCTCACACCTGTAATCCCAACATTTTGGAGTTTCACACCAGCCTGGGCAATATAGCAAGACCCTGTCTCTACAAAAAAAAAAAAAAAAAAATTTAAAAAGGAAAAGAAAAATTAACTGGGTATGGCAGTGCATGCCTGTGGTCCCAGCTACTTAGGAGGCTGAGGTGGGAGGATTGCTTGAATCCAGGAGGTTGAGGCTGCAGTGAGCTGTAATGATGCCACTGCACTCCAACCTGGGCAACAGAGCAAGACCCTATCTCAGAAAAAAAAAAAAATGCAGGGGGCGCAGTGGCACACTCCTGTAGTCCAAGGTACTCAGGAGAATGAGGTGGGGGGATCCCTCAAGCTCAGGAGTTTGAGGCTGCAATGAGCTATGATCGTGCCACTGCACTCCAGCCTGGGGGACAGAGCAAGACTATATCTCTAAAATATTAATAAATAAATTAATTAAAGGATATAGGGTTTCCTTTTGGGGTGACGGAAGTGTTTTGGAATTAGACAGACATGGTCGTCACACAACATAGGGAAGGTGCTAAGTGCTACTTAACTGAACAATTTAAAATGTTAATTTTATGTGATGTAAATTTCACCTCTATATTTAACATTAAATAATGTCCCTCCCGCTCTTAAAATCTTCCCATGGTTCCACATTTCCTTAGAATAAAAGCCAAACTGAAAAGATCGTTGAACGCTGGCCCCATCTCTCGCTATTCTCCTTGGTCGCCACAAACTCCAGACTCACAGACACAGGGGCAGCTCCAGGGAGCGGCTCCTACTCCCTGATGTCCCCACCTCTGCCCGGGCTGCTGCCCTCGCCCAGAGCCTCTTCTCCTGCCAATCCCTGGCTGTCTCCTACTCATTCTTCAAAACGCAAACCATCCCCAGGGAAGCCTATTTGCTACCCAATATAGTAGCCAGTAGCCACATATGGCTACTGAGACCTGGAAGTGTGGCTGGTGTGACCAAGGAATTGAATTTTAATTGACTTGTATTAATTTTAATTTAAATAGCCATATGTGGCTAGTGCCTGACATACTGGATTGTGTAGCTCTAGACAGGTGGTTCTCAAATTTTAACCTGCATTATCACCCAAAGGACTGGTTAAAACACAGATTCTTGGAACCCATCTCAAGTGTTTCTGATTCTTTTGGCCCAGGGTGAAGCCCTAAAATTTGTACTGTTAACAATTTCTCAGGTGGTGCTAATGATGCTGGTTGGGGAACCACACTTTGATAACCATTGGTCTAAAGTTGAAAGTTCTACACTCAGATGATTCTAGACTCACGGTCTAGATGTAGACGTTCTGGACTGGTGGTTCTCAACGTTCAGTCCCTGGACCAGCCACATCAGCATCACCTAGGAGTGCCTTAGAAATGCAAAATCCCCATCGGCAACCCAGCCCTCTTGGGTCAGAACTGTATGTTAGCAAGATCCCCAGGGGACGGTCTGCACACTTTAATTTTAACATCAAAAAAACACTGTTCTAGACTGTCATTCCTTGTGGTTGGAGCTTTGTTGATCTTTGTAGCACCAGCACTGAGCATAGTTCCTGGCACACAGTAGGTGCTCAATAGGAGGAATAGAAAACAGTAGGCGCTCAACAAATGCTTGCAGGAGGAAGGAAGGAAAGGAGAGATGGAGGTTGCCCAGCTAGTAAATCTATTTTTCTTTTTCTTTTTTCTTTTTTTTTTTTTTTTTTGACAGAGTCTCACTCTGTTGCCCAGGCTGGAGTGCAGTAGTGCAATCTCGGCTCACTGCAACCTCCTCCACCTCCGAGGTTCAAGTGATTCTCCTGCCTCAGCCACTCGAGTAGCTGGGATTACAGATGCCCGCTACCATACCTGGCCAATTTTTGTATTTTTAGTAGAGACAGGGTTTCACCGTGTTGGCCAGACTGGTCTTGAACTCCTGACCTCAAGCTATCTTCCTGCCTCAGCCTCCCAAAGTGCTAGGGCTACAGGCATGAGCCACTGCACCTGGCCAGCTAGTAAATGTATTTCTCATCATTCTCTCAAAGAATGGGGTCCCAGTCCACATTCTTAAGCCTGACTCACTATTTCAAAACTGCCTCATAAAGGGAGAAGAGATCAATAAGGCAAGTCCTCAGATAGGAGATCAGCAGGTCAATTCTTCTCCCCACGGAGAAGCCACTTACTTGCAGATCCTTTCCCCTACATCCATGGTCTCCACACCTTCTGGACTTTTAACCATGGGGCTTCTGACACCAGGCTATTCCAGGCTTTCTAACTGAACACTGAAGATGGCAGCCTGGCCCAAGGGTGTCCCAGGTACAGAAAGGAGGAATTGTAATCAGCTAATGCAACAAACCACTCCCAGTGTATGCTGTATTTCTCTAGGCTCTTGTTTCTTGACACACCTCCATTTACCTCCAGTCCTCCTTAGCATCTTCTCTTGACCCAGCTCTCCAGAAATCACAACTAAATCACAGCATTTTTTAACTGAAGAGGACCAAAAAGATCTATGCATATATAGAGAGAAAGAGAGAGAGTGAGAGTGAGAAACACCAATACTCAAAGAGATAAAATAGTCTGGTCACTGAGAAGGTTAGCAGGAGGTGGTACTCAGCTCTCCTGACCCCTGACTCAAATTTCCAGACACAAGTTATGGCCACAGTCCAGCAGCCACTTGCTCCTAAAGTTCTCAAGCTATCTGATCCAAGGGACATCAGGTTAAAATTGAAAAATAGGCCGGTCGCGGTGGCTCACACCTGTAATCCCAGCACTTTGGGAGGCTGAGGTGGGCGGATCACCTGAGGTCAGGAGTTCAACACTAGCCTGACCAACACAGAGAAATCCCATCTCAACTAAAAATACAAAATCAGCCAGGTGTGGTGGCGGGTGCCTGTAATCCCAGCTACTAGGGAGGCTGAGGCAGGAGAATCACTTGAACCCAGGAGGCAGAGGTTGTAGTGAGCCAAGATTGTGACATTGCACTCTAGCCTGGGGAACAAGAGCAAAACTCCATCTCAAAAAAATAAAAATAAAAATGATAATGGCCGGGCATGGTGGCTCATGCCTGTAATCCCAGCACTTTGGGAGGCCAAGGCGGGTGGATCACTAGAGGTCAGGAATTCAAAACCAGCCTAGCCAACATGGTGAAATCCCATCTCTACTAAAAATACAAAAACAAAAACAAACAAACAAAAAATTAGCTGAGCGTGGTGGCACACACGTGTAATCCCAGCTACTTGGGAGGCTGAGGTAGGAGAATCGCTGGAGCCCAGAAGGTGGAGGTTGCAGTGAACCAAGATCACGCCACTGCACTCCAGCCTGGGTGACAGAGTGAGACTCTGTCTCAAAAAAAAAAAAAAAAAAATCAGCATTTGCTTCTCTGCACCAGAATCGAGGTGCACAATGCTTCAGTTTCTAGGTAACTACAGTTATCCTGCCAAACTAATACGATGAGGGGAGTACTAGTGGAGACCACCTGGAGACAGCTGAGGGCCATAGGTCAGGATTGAGTTTGACAGCAGGGAAAACAGCCTGATATAGTTTGGCTCTGTGTCCCCACCCAAATCTCACGACGAATTGTAATCCCCAGTGTTGGAGGAGGGGCCCGGTAGAAGGCGACTGGGTCATGAGAGCAGATTTCCCCTTTGCTGTTCTCACGATGGTGAGTGAATTCTCATTAGCCTTGGCTGTTTAAAAGTGAGTGGCACCTTCCTCTTCACTCTCTTCCTCCTGCTCCAAACATGTAGGACATACACGCTTCCCCTTCGCCTTCTGCCATGATTGTAAGTTTCCTGAGGCCTCCCTAGCTATGCTTCCTGTACAGCCTGCGGAACTGTGAGTCAATTACACTTCTTTTCTTTATAAATTACCCTGTCTCGGGGAGTTCTTTATAGCAATGTGAATTTATTTGATCTCTTGGAGTATTGGTGTTTCCATAGATAGATAGATAGATAGAAAGATAGATAGATGACAGATAGATGACAGATAGATGACAGATAGACAGATAGATAGATAGATAGATAGATAGATAGATAGATAGATAGATAGATAGAACAGGCAGACAGACAGACAGACAGACCTTTTTGGTTCCCTCTAATTCAAGAATGGTGCGATTGTGTGTATTAGTCTGTGGAAGAATACACAGTCCCAGATCTAAAATTCTGCCTCACACATTCCTCAATGGGGGTAATCTTGCCAGGCCCACCTCCGAACCCCTTGACACAAATACCTCCTAAACGTTTAATTTATATGAAACAAACAATACTGGTTTATTGAAGGGGTAAATTCACCCCTTCAACTCTCCCTCTGCTGCCCAGAGGTAATTACTGCTAATGTTTTGTTACCCTTTATTGATTTCAAGATTTTTTTGAGTCTACATATGATTATTTTTTATATAATAAAATCATACTTTACATATTGTTCCATATTGGAATCTGTTTTATTCATTAAAAAATATCTCATGTAAATGTTTCCAAGTCAATAAATATGAATTATTTTAGTGGTTCTTTGTTATTCCTTTTAATGGAGGTATAATAATTTCTTTAAGCACTATCTTCTTACTAGACACTTGGGTTATGTCCAACTATGAAAAAAAATTCACTGCAATGAGCATCCTTCTCGTATGTCATTTAGCATGTGCCTAATTATTTCCTTAAGACAAACTCTTACAGGAGGAATTGATGCATCAAAAGATATGCGTATTTTTCAAGCATTTGGTCCATATGTCAAATTGTCCCCGGCATGGCTGCACTCTCAGAAAGTGAGGTCCTTGTGGGAAAGCTCTCCCAGAGCAGATGGGAGCTGAGCTGGAAGTTGAAAGATGTTGAAATAGAGACAGAGGCAGCTGTGAGAAGCAGTATGGTACAGCAGGGTGAGTACCAACTTTAATTTCAATGGAAAACCTGGCTCCCTCCTCACAAACTGTGTGACACGGGCAAATTACTTACCCTCTCTGACCCTCTCTCTTTCTTCATCTGTAAATGGAGCTATGACTGCCACCCTCTCACTATTGTAAGAACTGTTACATTAAAAACCTTGCACCGTTGTGCACTAAATATTTTTTGAATGGATGAAATAAGTTAATGGTTGGATGGATGGATGGATGGATGGATGAATGAATTTTTAAAAAGGAAGGAGGAAGAGCAAGGGAACAGGAAGAAAGTAAAGACAAAGCACATTTGTTGGAATGTTCATAGACTGGCTTGTTGGGTGGAGGGCTGGTCGCCTTTGGGAAGTTCTAGGAGGAAAGGAGAGACAGGGATGGTCCAAACTGAGCAGTCGTTTTCTCCATCACAACCTGCTCCTTCTTCTCTGGGTGCTGGTGGCTGGTGAGCAAATGTGTCCCTATTTCACGATGATGACCCTAAGGCCCAGATATAAGTTGTTCCCCACCCAGAGGCAGAATCCCACACCCCAGCCTGGCCTCAGCATTGCAGTGGGATCCACCAGCCCCAGCTGAGCCTCTTACCTCGACGAGTTTGCCACACTCCGGTGAAGGCACCCACACTGCCCGCTAGCTCACACTTCTGAGCCCATGGGCCATTGTCTCCTAGAAACCAGAAAAAGCATAATGATCACCAGGCTGGTTGGACACTTTCGCTGACCCTCCCACTCTAGCCCTATCTCCCTGTGCAGAGCAGGAACTAGATAGAAAAAGGACTTATAAAGGCAAACATGGGCCTGGTGCAGTGGCTCACGCCTGTAATCCCAGCACTTTGGGAGGTGGAGGCAAGCAGATCACTTGAGGTCCGGAGTCCCAGACCAGCCTGGCCGACATGGTGAAACCCCTTCTCTACTAAAAATACAAAAATTAGCCGGGTGTGGTGACTGGCGCCTACAATCCCAGCTACTCTGGAGGCTGAGGTACAAAAAACACTTGAACCCAGGAGGCGGAGGCTGCAGTGAGCCGAGATCACGCCACTGCATTCCAGCCTGGGTGACAGAGCGAGACTCCATCTCAAAAAATAAGTAAAAATAAATAAATAAATAAATAAAGACAAATATGATTCCCACTCGTGAAGAACAACCTTTGATATAAGGCCTGTCTCTACAGGGCTTTCAGAGACAAGTGGCATTTTCTGCCCCAACCCAGCCCCATCGTGAGCCTCTTGCCTTCCTTGCCTTTCCTCCTCTTCCTTCCTCTTTCCTCCCTTGCCTTTCTGTAAGTTTTCAGCAATCTCATTGCCACCGTCATCAGCCTCAGTCCAGCGACTGTTTATTGAGCATCTGTTATGCACCCAGTGTTTCACATACATCGTCTCATAATCCTCCAACATGCTCTGGAGTAGATTCTGTTATTAGCTTAATTTTGCAGATGAGGAAAAGGAGGCTTGGAGAGATTAAGGGAATTCCCTCAGTAGTAGAATATAGATTCAAATCCTATAGGAGTTTATAACACCTTTGCTGCACGGTAGAGAGTATTGGTCTCTACTTGACCTGAAAGCAGTGCTTTTTTTTTTTTTTTTTGAGACAGAGTCTTGCTCTGTCGCCCAGGCTGGAGTACAGTGACACGATCTCAGCTCACTGCAACTTCTGCCTTCCAGGTTTAAGCAATTCTCCTGCCTCAGCCTCCCAAGTAGCTGGGACTACAGGCATGTGCCAATAAGCCCAGATAATTTTTGTATTTTTAGTAGAGACAGGGTTTTGCTATGTTGGCCAGGCTGGTCTCAAACTCCTGACCTCAGGTGATCCACCTGCCTCAGCCTCCCGAAGTGCTGGGATTATAGGTTTGAGCCACCACGCCTGGCCGAAAGCAGTGCTTTTAACCTCTGTGGTCACTCCAGACAGAAACCTAAAACACACAATGCATGTATGAGGCCTTTAAAGAGGCCACCAGTTCAGCTCACTAAGGCCACTCAGCCAAAAGACGTGACATGGGGAGTGGCAGCAAGCGGAATCTTTGGGACCAGGGAAGATGGAGAAGAGGGAAATCTCAGAACTGCACAAGGACAACACAGGCTCACAATGTCAATGTCATTCAATGGCAATTAAGAGCAATACCCAGATAGCCTGAATGGACACACAAGAGGCCAGCAAGGTGCCTGCTCTGTGTGTGCAAACCTTCCCAGGGACTTGGCCTTGGAGGCCCCAGTGCACAGGTGCTCAGCATGCAGGCCCGTAAGCCTTATCGGGGCCTCAAGTTCAAAGCAAGCTCCCTGACCTATGAAAGGGGATCACAAGGCCAGACTCTGCTCTTCACAGGTAATGTGCAAGTTTATCTATTAAATGGCAGTTAGGCTGGCTGGCTTTTATCACGTTACCTGTAAACCAGAGGAATGTGTTGTCCTTCGCTGTGTGGTCAACTTTGTCCTTGATCTGGCCAACCAGACCGTCCATCTCCCGGAGCCCTGCACCATACAGCCTTCTGCCCCGTGGGGCTGCTGGTAGCTGAGTCACAGGTAAGGGCACGTGCATGTGGGCCAGAGCCACATAGAGCAGGAAGGGCCTCCCGCTGGTGCTGAAACAGGAGAACCAAGAGGTGACTTTTCAGAAGGCTCTCCTGGCTTGTCTGGTGCCTCAGGGATCCTCCCTTTCCTCCAGGAGACTCCCCAAAGCTCCTTCTGCCCCATAGGCTCAGGAAGGACACATTTATCCATAACCTTCCAAGGAAATGTGAAAGCAATCCGGTGACCGATTAAAAATGAGAATTGTAATAATAGTTACTATCCCTTATCATTTACTGAGAGCTTATTATATGGGACTCACGTTGTCTAGGTTCATCCTCATCATAGCCCCATTTTTCAGATGAAGAATCAGAAGCTTAGAGATTAAAGGACTTGCCCAGGGTATGCAATTAGTTACATGTCCCAGTCTTGCTCTTAACTGCCACACTGTAAAGTCTAAGGCATACACACACACACACACACACACACACACACACACCTTTACATTTTATTTTGCAGCATCCAAACTATCCTGTCCATTCTCAGCCTCCTTCCTCCCTTCCTTCCTTCCTCCCTTCCTTCCTTCCTTCCTTCCTTCCTTCCTTCCTTCCTTTCTTTTTTTTGTTTTTTAGACAGAGTCTCACTCTTGTCACCCAGGCTGGAGTGCAGTGGTGCGATATTCTCACACTGCAACTTATGCCTCCTGGATTCAAGCGATACTCCTGCCTCAGCCTCCTCAGTAGCTGGGATTACAGGTGCCCACCACCACGCCCGTCTAATTCTGTATTTTTAGGAGAGACGGGGTGTAGCTATGTTGGCCAGATTGGTCTCAAACTCCTGACTTCAGGTGATCTGCCCTCCTTGGCCTCCCAAAGTGCTGGGATTACAGGTGTGAACCACTGTGCCTGGCCAGTCTCGTTCCTTTCTAAGAGATAAGTGGTTGTCTCGGGTTAATTACAGGAATTCCAAGGACACATATGACCACCAGGTAATATCTAGATCAGGGCTCAGTCAGAGGCCCCTGTTGTTCTGCTGCCTCTGTTGTAATCCTGATTCCCCTGGAAAGTGCAGAATGAAAGGCTTGGAGGGAGCTGGGGTGGCCTCCAAGCAAAGGTCCCAGCCTTACTCCCAGCCAAGAGCAGCTGCAGAATCACAACGGTGGCAGGGACCTTCAGGGGCCCCTCTCCCACAGATCCATCCACGGCGGTCTTTCAAAGGACACCAAACAAGGGTACTGGGAGAGTACAGAATCAACAACATTCCAGTGGGGGGAGATGCATGGCCCTTTCATACTTGTTCACCCAGAGATTCAGTTGGACCCAGGGGTCTCCTTAGCTCACCCTGGTTTACACCACCTCACAGCCTTGCTCTATAGCCACCTGTGCCCTCAAACTCCCCTGCATCCTGGCTCCCAGGGTCTGCCACCCAGGACTGTGCTTGCACTCAGTTCTCTTTGATAGGTATAAAACCCTGGACACAGGTCCCAAGACAGGGGCCTCTGCCTTCCCCATTTTAATTCACACTTTCTCTGCAACATTGCTAGAGTTGTGTTGTTCAGGGCAGCAGCCACAAGTCACATGTAACTATTTAGATTTAAATTAATGAAAATTCAATCATATTAGAAGTTCCATAGCTCACATGCTAGCACATGGGTGGACCTGGAAAATATTATGCTAAGTGAAATAATCCAGTCACCAAGAAGCAAATAACTGTATGATTCCACTTGTGTGAGGTACCCAGAATAGTCAAATTCAGAGAGAGAAGGTAGGATGGTGAGTGGTGGGGCACTAAGAAAAACTGGGCAGTTTATGTTTCATGGGTACAGTTTCAGTTAGCAAAAACGAAAAAGTTCTGAAGATGGATAGTGGTAATGGTTGCAAAACAAAGTGAATGTTTAATGCCACAGAACTTTACATTTAAAATGGTTAAGATGGTAAAATTTTATCATTATATATATATCTGTATATATTCATATCCACAGTAAAATACATACACACACACACACACACACACAAATTCCTAGCCACATTTCAAATGCTCAGCAGCAGCAGGTGGCTAGAGGCTAGCAGCTTGGACAGTGCAGACAGAAAACATCTCCATTCTTGCCGAGCTTTTTCGTATAGCACTGATTTGCAGTGCCTGGTGACCCCTCTCCCAGGGATGGTCACGTACAGTTGTGCAGGTTGTGGCCTACATCAGGACATCCTGCTGAGTGAATGGGTCCTGATTTCCAGCTTACAATCTACTGCCTTGGTACCCTGCACAAGGCAGTGCCTAGCCAGAAGGGGTGTCTTTTTGTAATTTTCAGGTAGATTCCATACTGCAGTGGTGCCTAAACCTGGCTCAAATTTCAAGAATTTTGCAAACCAGTTGTTAAACACGGCCATTGCTAAAAATTGAATTATATAAGTTTACAATTAAATAAATTTTATTTTTTTGCCAGGCGTGGTGGCTCACACCTGTAATCCTAGCTCTTTGGGAGGCCAAGGTGGGCAGATCACTTGAGGTCAAGAGTTTGAGACCAGCTGGGCCAACATGGCAAAACCCTGCCTCTACTAAAAAATACAAAAATTAGCCGGGCGTGGTGGCAGGCACCTGTAATCCTGGCTACTCGGGAGGCTGAGGCAGGGAGAACTGCTTGAAACCAGGAGGCAGAGGTTGCAGTGAGCCAAGATTGTACACTGCACTCCAGCCTGGGCAACAGAGCGAGACTCTGTCTCAAAAATAAATAAATAAATAATATTTTTTAAAGGTGGTACATTCTCACCATTTATCACTTCCTAATTACTACATTCTACTATGATGTATGCTCATGGGCTTATTTACATCTATTGTATCTGTGTGGTGGAAATAACACACAATGGCTTGCTACTGCCCATCATTTCTCAATGCCCCATTCAGTGACATCTCCATAGCTGGAAATCAGCCATGGTGACAGTGAGTATTTACACTCCAGGAATTGGCAAATGCTACAAGTTGCGGCTGTTTTCTTAGAAATCAGCTCACCGTGTGTATAGGTGAGGGGCGGTCCTGCTGTCCACCCTTCACCATCCATCATCATCTTCCAAATTCTCACCCATTATCAAAGTCACATTAGCACCCTGAGCCAGAAGCTTACAGAGAAGGGCAGTTATGAGAGATGGCAGAGCACAGGCTGATGAAGAGCACAGCCTTGAGAATCCTGCATCCAAACCTCCGGATTTGTTATTTCATGACTGTGTAGCCCTGGACAATTAACTTACCCTCGCCATCTATAAAATGGGGACAATCAGACCTCCCCAACAAAGTTGTTGTGTAACTTCCCACACTAAGCATCTAATAAATGGTAGCTTATTTTGTTGTTGTTTTTTGTTTCTGAGATGGAGTCTCCCTCTATCTCCCAAGCTGGAGTGCAGTGGCATGATCTCAGCACACTACAACCTCCAGCTCCCGGGTTCAATTAATTCTCCTGCCTCAGCCTCCTGAGTAGCTGGGACTACAGGCACGTGCCACTACGCCTGGCTGATTTTTGTATTTTTAGTAGAGATGAGGTTTCGCCATGTTGGCCAGGCTGGTCTCGAACTCCTGACCTCAACTGATCCACCTGCCTTGGCTTCCCAAAGTGCTGGGATTACAGGCGTGAGCCACTGCACCCGGCTGCTTCCTTGTTAATAATGTTGAATACATGCCAGCCGTAGTAAGTATAAATGGTGCCCAAGGGTGTACCTCTTTCCCTGCATCCTGATGCCAGGCTAGATTCCAAAACATGGCATCAGGCAGAGCCTACACAGACTAGTCCCTTGGGGGCATCTGTCCCGCAAGTCACCTCTTCATTATGCACCTGCGCTGAATGGAAACTAGAGTGAGGGACACCTGGTGCTTTAAAAAAATACTGACTATATCACAGTGTGACTCCACTTTTGTTTTTTAAAATATGTTCATTTCAACTATACCTTAATAAAACCAGGGAGACATGTTTATACACCAACATAGAAAGAGGCTAGAAGAACATAATCAGAGCTATTAAAACAGGTTATCCTCATGCCTGTAATCCTAGCACTTTTGGGAGGCCGAGGTGGGTGGATCACCTGAGGTCAGGAGTTCAAGACCAGCCTGACCAACATGATGAAACGCTGTCTACTAAAAATACAAAAATTAGACAGGCGTGGTGATGCGTGCCTGTAATCCCAGCTACTTAGGAGGCTGAGGCAAGAGAATGGCTTGAACCTGGGAGGCGGAGGTTGCAGTGAGCCCAGATTGTGCCACTGCACTCCAGCCTGGGCGACAGAGCAAGACTCTGTCTCAAATAGACAACAACAACAACAACAACAGGTTATCTCCGGGGTGGAATTCAGGGTGATTTTTTTTTGTTTGCTTGTCTCAGTTTTCCAAGATTCCTAAAGGGAACACGTGTTATTTTTGTGAGTAGAGAAGGAAAAAAACAAGTAAGATAACACAGGGAACATTCCAGGAGAGCAAGAGGATGCGGCAGGGCGTGGAGACACACTGAAGATTATGGTGCAGGGACAGCTAAGGGTGGGGAAAATCATCTGATCCGAAGTGGAAAAGGGCAGGTGAGAGGCACCCATCTCTAAAGAAGTGTCCCCAGATGGTGCCTAGGTGGAGGGAGGCAGGCCTGGAGCTGTAGGCAGGGCTTCCCTCATGCAGGGGGAAATGAATACTTGCAGCTGTCAGCCCACCAGCCTCTCTGGTGGTGGTTCCCTGGGGATGGATGGACAAGGGGTCTCTCTGAATTGGACTGCTGCAATAACCACTTGTCCCCCGCCCCACCATTTTGCCATCTTCCACTAGACCCTGGCATCACAGACAACCTTCTCTAACCCAGACTTGATCTGGCAGATCCCTATTTAGAAACATACTAGGGCTGTCAGGCACGATGGCTCACGCTTGTAATCCCAGCACTTTTGGAGGCCGAGGCAGTTGGATCACCTGAGATCGGGAGTTCAAGACCAGCCTGACCAACATGGAGAAACCCCATCTCTACTAAAAATACAAAATTAGCCGGGCGTGGCGGCGGGCGCCTGTCATCCCAGCTAGTCGGGAGGCTGTGGCAGGAGAATCGCTTGAACCCAGGAGGCAGAGGTTGCGGTGAGCCGAGATCGCGCCATTGCACTCCAGCCTTGGCAACAAGGGCAAAACTCCATCTCAAAAGAGAAAAAAAAAAGACAAAAGAAAAATAAGAAACATACTAGGACTCATTGCAGCCTGCAGGGTCAATCCAAACTCCTCACCCAGCCTTTGCAGTTTTCCCTATCTCGGTCCCTTCCAGCCAGACCTTCCTTCCCCCTCAAAGACTCTTGCTATATGCCAGTGTCCCAAGCACCTCACCTACTTCCTGTGCCTCATCTATGTTATTCCTCTCTCAGCAGTATTCTCCCTGTTATCTTGCCTAAAATCACTTCATCAGTTCTTAAGATCCAACTCCAAAGCCACCAACAGTCCTCCTCCTTTGCTCCCAGGTCACGGTTGGCTGCCTCCTCTCTGCCCCCATCCGTGCCATAGCCCTTTTCCCTGCTTCTTGCAGTATTAATAAGACACAAACAACCTGCATTAAAGCATGTTTTTACATATCTGGTTCCCCACTAGCCTGGAAATCACTCAGAGACTGGACATGTCTAATTCACATTCGAATCCCTGGCACAACAGCAGCACGTCACTGGGGCTGGAGAAAGTAACTCGTTCATTTAGTCATTCATTCATTCATTAAATATTTATTAAGCTCTAACTGGGCACTGGGGACAGAGCAATGAGCACAATAGATATGATTTCCACCCTCTTGGAGCTTAACATCTAATTAAGACCAGGAAAGAGAAAAAGGCAACTAAAAAATAAATAAGATGATTATTTAAAAATTGAGTATAGGTAGTGCATCCCAAATCTGAAAATCCAAAATACTGCAAACTCTGAAGCTGTCTGAGTGCTGACCTGACACTAAAGGAAATACTTATGGGAGGATTAGGGATGCTCAGCCGGCTAAGTATAATACAAATAGTCCAACATCTTTAAAAATCCAAAATCTGAAATACTTCTAGTCCCAAGCATTCCAGATAAGGAATACTCAGCCCGTAGGAGTGATGGAAGAGAAATACAAGGTGCTGTGAAAGGTGTAACAGGGGAACCAAATGGGGTTTGGGGTGTGGAGGGGAGGGAAAGATCCCCGAGACAGTGGGACCTGGAGGACGGTGTGTGGTGACCACACAAGGCAGAAAGCACAGCCCTGGGGGAGACGGTTGATATGGTTGCATCCCTATTCATTAGTTTATTTTGTCAATCACTAGAGATTTGTCTCCACATTCAAACAGGAGAAAGGAGAAAGAGGGGTTGGGGGTGAGTCTGGTCTTTGGATCTGAACCTGAATCCGTGATATAGGTTGGTGTCGGCTGGGAGCTGGGTGAGAGGCAAGATGCGGAGGAGGCAGCACCACAGCAGAGGCGCTTAGGCAAGCACAGGTGCCAGCAATGAAGGGGAGTAGCGAATCAAGGAAAACAGAGAATTCTGCAGATCCCAGGCATGAGCTCATGAAGACTGCAACACGTCGTTCGTCTCTGCATCCCGAGGACCTAGTTCCAAAAGATGCGTGTCCTGTGTCTTAGCCTGCTTGGGATGCTATAACAAAATACCACTCCCTGGGGTGGCTTAGTACACAACCATCGACTTCTCTCAATTCTGTTTTTGGGGTGTTTGTTTTGTTTTGTTGTTGTTGTTGTTGTTGTTTTGAGACAGTTTGGCTCTTGTTGCCCAGGCTGGAGTGTAATGGCATGATCTCGGCTCACTGCAACCTCCGTCTCCTGGGTTTAAGCATTCTCCTACCCCAGCCTCTCAAGTAGCTGATGTGCCACCACGCCCGGCTAATTTTTGTATTTTTAATAGAGATGGGGTTTCACCACGTTGGCCAGGCTGATCTCGAACTTCTTCTGACCTCATGTGATCCACCCGCCTTGGCCTCCCAAAGTGCTGGGATTACAGGCGTGAGCCATCATTCCTGGCCTCTTTTTTTCTTTTTCCAGGTTCTAGAATGCAGAAAGACTTTTCTGTTTGTTTGTTTGTTGTTTTGTTTTGTTTTTGTAGAGATGGCATTCTCACTATGTTGTGCAGGCTGGTCTTGAACTCCTGAGCTCAGGCAATCTCCTACCCTTGACCTCCCAAAGTGCTGGGCTTACAGACATGAGCCACCATGCCTGACTTTAGGTCTCCCAGTTCTAGAGGCTGGGAAGTCCATTGTCTGGTAAGGGGCTGATTATTGGCTTATTAGCAGACAGCTGCCTTCCCACTGCATCTTCACATGGCCAAGAGAGAGCACACCATAGTCTCTTTCTCTTCTTTTAATACAAACACTAATCCCAACATGGGGGCTTCACTTTCATGAGCTTATCTAAATCTTATTTCCTCCTAATGGCCCCACCTCCTAATACCACCCCACTAAGAGTTAGGATTTCAACGTGTAGTACATGACACCATGGGATATTGATTTGTTTGAAAGGTCTGATTTCAGGCCAGGCACGGTAGCTCATGCCTGTAATCCCAGCACTTTGGGAGGCTGAGGCAGGTAGATCACCTGAGGTCGAGAGTTCAAGACAAGCTTGGCCAACATGATGAAACCCCGCCTCTACTAAAAATGCAAAAATTAGCTGGGTGTGGTGGCATGCGCCTGTAATCCCAGCTACTTGGGGGACTGAGGCAGGAGAATTGCTTGAACCCAGGAGGCAGAGGTGGCAGTGAGCCAAGATTGCACCACTGCACTCCAGTCTGGGCGACAAGAGCGAGAGACTCAGTCTCAAAAAAAACAAAGAAATATCTGATTTGAAACATCCTGGGCCACTGCTCATTCTGATGCCCGATACACTCCTGCTTATTAAGCCCTGTATTCCCCACTAAGGCGCAATGCACGGTCCCAGACCTCATAAGGAACAGAGGCCCAGCTAGCTCTGGGACCCAGGAGCCCATGCCTTCTACCTGCTCCTTTGTCCTATTCAGAGCTTTGCCTGCTGCTTAAAAAACTCAGATCAAGCATTAGCAATCAGCACTGCTACCAGATGAAAGGTCTAAAGTCAAGTAAACTGAATGACCAGCAGTGATACCCAAGTACTACATCGAGGGTCTTGGGTGAGACACTAAAGCCAACTAAAGACCCAAGTAAAAACTCCCTAAGTCCTGGGCCCCCTGTCAGAGAAGAGTGGGAAGCCACACTCTAGGGATACCTGGTGGTTTTGACAAACAGGTCCAAGTTGGGGGAGGGGCTTGAGGCAGGGGCCAGAGTCATGGAGGAGGAAGGGCAAGGACCTGGGGGCCTTTTCTGCTGATGCTCAGAAAACCATTTGGCATGTGGAAATCCCAAAGAAATCAGCATTTCTGGGGATTTCCTTCTGTAATGTTAAATGCCAACAGGACTCGGGACTTTTCACTTAATAACCAGTTAATGAAGTAACAAAACTGTTCCCCTTTTTTGTATAATAAAGAGGCTGTTGGTTGATTGCCTTTTAACTGATTAATTAATGGGTAGATGCCCAGGCCCTATGCCCACTTCGGAGGGGGCATTAAACAGTCCCAAGTCCCCATTCCTTCTCCTAAGAACACAGTGTTGTTTGGTTCACTACAAAAGCAGAAGAGTAGCTGGAACCGAGTAACTGTCCCCACTAGCCTTGAAGCATCCATGTGCCATGGGGCACAGGGGCCTGAAACCATCCCAAAGATCCAGTGAGCTGGGAGACGCTCAAGCCTCCAGATGGGAGAAGAGGCTCTGCCCTTTCTACTCTTGAAAATCTGAAATAAAACAATAGTGTTCTCAGAAAGTCCTGATAAACCCTTAAGATGCAATGTCTGAAGCTACTTTTGAGATTCAATCCTTAAATAGGTTCTATTACCAAGAAAACAGGATGCCTGGACCTCCTGCATTGCTGCCTCTACCCTCCCTGCTGAGCTTCTAAAAACGTCCCATGTGGCTGAGCGAGGGGTGGGGGATTCCCGCATATTCAAGGGGCTGCTGTGATCACTACAGGTCGAGTCCCTTTTTAACTCTGCTCAAGTGGACAGCCATGCAGCACGTGTTTTCTTGCCCACTTAGGCTAAGGCTATAGAGAACACCAAGTTTCTTGGAGTCCATTGCCCTTGAGGAGTGGAATCCTGAGAGGAAGATAAGATGAACACATATGGGGTCGTTAGAAGGCAGCAGAAGGCAGTTATGAAGGGGCGGGCAGGGTGACTGTGTGCGCATGTGTGCAGGTACACGTGTGTGTGCACTTCTACCCCACAGTCTGTGGGTGTGCCCTCCAAATAACTGTGCACAATTTTGGAGTTGTCCATTATTTCACAATGTCCATTCTTTGCCCTGACATCTGACAGAGGTTGTAAGCCAGCAACCCTCACACATATATGATTTGTTAGAGATATACTGTGGTATGGTTTTGTTTTTGCTTTCCTGTTTTTTGGGTTTTGGGGTTTTTTTAAGAGACAGGATCTCAATGTGTCAGGCTGGAGTGCAGCGGCGCGATTATGGCTCACTGCAGCCTTGAACTCCTGGACTCCAGTAATTCTCCCAGTTCAGCCTCCTAAGTTAGCTGGCACTACAGATTCACACCACTACGCTCAGCTATTTAATAATTTTTATTAATCTTTTTTTTGAGACAGAGTCTTGTTCTGTCACCCAGGCTGGAGTACAATGGCACATTCTGGGCTCACTGCAACCTCTGCCTCCCAGGTTCAAGTGATTCTCCTGCCTCAGCCTCCTGAGTAGTTGGGACTACAGATGCGCGCCACCACTCCCAGCTAATTTTTGTATTTTTAGTAGACACGGGGTTTCACCATGTTGGTCAGGCTGGTCTCGAACTCCTGAACTCAGGTGATCTGCCCGCCTCGGCCTCCCAAAGTGCTGGGATTACAGACATGAGCCACTGCGCCCAGCTATTTTTTATAATTTTTTGTAAAGACGAGGTCTCACCAGGTTGTCCAAGCTGGTCCGGAATTCCTGGCCTCGAGTGATCCTCCCACCTGGGAGGATTACCCAGTGTAATCCCAAAGCACTGGGATTACAGGTATGAGCCACTGCACACAGCCCACTTCTTCGTTATTCCTATTTACTTTTATTTTATTTTACTTTTCATTCTATTTATTTTTTTTGAGACAGGGTCTTGCTCTGTCACCCAGGCTGGAATGCAGTGACACAATCTTGGCTCACTGCAGCCTATGCCTCCCAGGCTCAAGTGATCCTCCGTCCTCAGCCTACCGAGTAGCTGGAACAACATGTACACATCACCACGCCTGGCTAATTTTTGTATTGCTTGTAGCGACAGGGTATCATCATGTTACCCAGGCTGGTCTTGAACTCCTAGACTCAAGCAATTTGCCCACTTCAGCTTCCCAAAGTACTGGGATTATAGGCATGAGCTATTTTGTTAATTAGTACTTTCTAATATTTCAAGATCAGGAGATTTCACATAAAAGCCAAGTATCCTATGTCTCTTGTAAAATGAAAAGATCTGATATTTCAGGTTCACATTTTCACAAAGAAGTACCAAGCAGCTGGAGCTAGGTAGTAGCCGCCCCCTGCAGATGGAGCATGTGCTTATGGGTTCGCTGCAGACCCCACCACTCCCTAATGCCTTACATTTATCCTGCTTCCCTCTTTAAGGTTACCTATCTGTGCCTTCTAGATGCGGGAATCTGTAACATCTGTCTGGTAGAATGAAGGATAGCTCCCAAAGATAAGCAGGGTCTAATTCCTGAAATCTGTGAACGTATGGCAAAAGAGACTTTTCAGGTGGAATTATGTTAAGGGTCTTGGATCACCTTGCATTCTCCTGGTGGACCCTAAACGCCATCACAGGTGTTATTCTAAGTGGGAGCCAGAGGGGAGATTTGACTAAGAGGCAAGTGAACAACAGAATTAGAGTTGAGAATGATATGGCCCTAGCTTAGAAATGCCAGAAGCTGGTAAAGGCAAGGAAGGAATTCTCCCCTAGAGACTCCCCAAGAAAATAGTCCTGCTGATGCCTTGATTTTAGCCCCCTAGGACTCATTTCAGACATCTCGCCTCCAGATCTGTAGCAGGGTAAGTTACTATTGTCTTAGCCACTAAATTAGTGGTTGGTTGTTACAGCAGCAATAGAAAAGTAATATATCCTGCCAGCTAGTGAGCTCAACAAACGCCTCGAGTGCACAGAGTGCAGTGGGCAGGCCCTACCTTTGAGGAGCTTATAACCTAGAAGGAGAGGACAAAATGATCATGGCAGTGGAACATGATCAAAGCAACAGAGGGATAAGCCCTAGGGACTCTAGGAACATGCCTGAGGAATCTCCAATCCAGGACTGCAGATTTCCAGAAGGCGCTGTTTTCTAGCTTTATTTATAGGAGACATGTATGCATCCATCTCTACTGAGCAGCAAAACTCTGTCATGGCCTCAAGCGTGCCGAGGCCAAGGGACATGGTGTGTGTGCACGGGTAGGTGGAAGCAGGGGGAGGCCCTGGGGAGGGAGGGAGGCTCCTCACCTTGTCTGCTGGATGAACTGGGTTGCTTTCTCCGCATACTTCTGGGCAAGGCTGCTCAGGTTCACCGGCTGCTCCACAATGTTGAGGTTTTCATAGAGAGGGAGGGCCACATCAGTATAACAGTCTCTTTGAAGGTTGCTGTGTGGAAACCACAGACCGTAGAGTATTCATTTCCTACGTACTCATGGAGCAGAACTAAATGCTTTAATGCAACAATGCATATGCACATAAATACAACTCTGGCCCCAGATGATTTTTCCGGTTGGCCATTTCCTGCAAGTGTAAAAGTCTATGCATAATGCTTTCTTCCATTCCCTCTGAATAGATATTTAGGCTCCTCGGACAAGCTGACCACTCTGTAAAGCTTACAAAGACTCTGGTGAGCTGGGGACATTATTTTTTATTACTTCCATTTTGCAGGGAGAGAAACTGAGGTCTAAAGAGGCTAAATGATGTCAAGCAGAGCCCCCCGCCAGTCAGTAGCCCCATTGCTGGCTTTCTCTGCGGTCTCACTTCAATCCCAGCCTCTGTGTATGGAGTGTAACTTGGCGTTTTCTGAAGTCAACACTCGGGACTTCAGGTAATACCAGATCTGTCAGTATATAAGATGGGCCAGGTGCGGTGGCTCATGCCTGTGATTCCAGCACTTTGGGAGACCGAGGCCAGCAGATCACTTGAGGTCAGGAGTTCAAGACCAGCCTGGCCAACATGCTGAAATCCTGTCTCTACTAAAAATACAAAAAGTAGCTGGGCATGGCAGTGTGCACCTATAATCCCAGCTACTCGGGAAGCTGAGGCAGGAGAATCATTTGAACCCAGGAGGCGGAGGTTGCAGTGAACTGAGATCATCCCACTGTACTCCACCCTGGGTGACAGAGTGAGACTCAGTCTCAAAAAAAAAAAAAAAAAGGAATACATAAGATGGGTTGGGACAATTTGAATTTTAAGCCATATCTGCAGAATTTGGAGAAACTTCAGCAGCTGGAAAAAAAAAGTAAGAGTTAAACTAATAACATCTCCTGGAAAAAGAAAAAAAAAACAAGCTCATGCCCAGGCGCAGTGGCTCAGACCTGCAATCCCAGTACTTTGGGAGGCTGAGGCGAGTGGATTGCCTGAGGTCAGAAGTTCAGGACCAGGCCGGGCACGATGGCTCACACTTGTAATCCCAGCACTTTAGGAGGCTGAGGCAGGTGGATCACCTAAGGTCGGGAGTTCAAGACCAGCCTGGCCAACATGGTGAAACCCTATCTCTACTAAAAATACAAAAATTCGCCGTGGTGATGCACACCTGTAGTCCCAGCTACTCAGGAGGCTGAGGCAGAAGAATTGCTTGAACCCAGAAGGCGGAAGTTGCAGTGAGCTGAGATTGCGCCATTCCACTCAAGCCTGGGCATCAAGAGCGAAACTCTGTCTCCAAACAAAACAACACAAGCTCAAGCTTTGATCTTACAGATGGAAATGAATTTGACCCATGGCTGCCCATCAGTGTGGCTGAGTCATGGTCTGAGTCCAGTCATGATCTCTGGCAAGTTACTTAAGCTTCCAGAGTTATCTCCTTATCTGTAGCACTGGATGGCCTGGGCCATCCTTATAGGGGTGCTGGTGGTCTAAAGGAGATAACAAATGGTTAGTGCATTGCACACAGCTTCAGTGTATTAGGAATTCGAAAAAACTCAAGCTCTCAGTCCTGGTCACCAAAGAGAACCAAGAGAGAAGCTGAGAGCAATGGAGACAGAGGTGGTAATGAATGGAGTCCTCTCAGGCAAATATATTGTCCTAATAGTGCTGGGAAGGATTTGTGAAGAAATCAAAACTCCCTATCACACCTACATGCACACACACTCCATTGTAGAAATATAGGAGATATGGTCAGACTGGGTAGATAATTGTCAAAAACCACAACTTTTGTTTTGTTTTATTTTTTTGACACAGGGTCTCACTCTGTCGCCCAGGCTGAAGTGCAGTGGCACAATCTCAGCTCACTACAGCCTCAAACTCCCATTTTAGCCTCCTGAGTAGCTGGGACTATAGGTGTGTGCTGCCACGTCCTGCTAATTTTTGTATTTTTTGTAGAGACGGGGTTTTGCCACGTTGCCCAGACTGGTCTCGAACTCCTGAGCTCAAGCAATCCACCCACCTCAGCCTCCCAAAGTGCTGGGATTATAGGCATCCCAAATTTTTTTTTTTTTTTTTTGAGACGGAGTCTTACTCTGTCGCCCAGGCTGGAATGCAGTGGCCAGATCTCAGCTCACTGCAAGCTCCGCCTCCTGGGTTCACGCCATTCTCCTGCCTCAGCCTCCCAAGTAGCTGGGACTACAGGCGCCGCCACCTCGCCCGGCTAGTTTTTTGTATTTTTTAGTAGAGACGGGGTTTCACCATGTTAGCCAGGATGGTCTCGATCTCCTGACCTCGTGATCCGCCCGCCTCGGCCTCCCAAAGTGCTGGGATTACAGGCTTGAGCCACCGCACCCGGCCTGGCATCCCAAATTTTTTAAAAGAGAAAAAGAATTATCACCATGCTGGGCATTATAACACTAATTGCATATTTATGTTGAATTTTTCAGCTTTTTATTATATCATTGCAACTCCATGAGTCATTTACATTCTTTCCTTTTTTTTTCTCTCTCTCTCTCTCCTAAGCCACCATTTTTTCTGTTTGATTTTTTCTTTTTTTTTTTTAGGCAGGATCTGGCTCTGTCGCCCAGGCTGGAGTACAGTGGCATGATCTCAGCTCACTGCAACCTCCTCCTCAAGCCATCCTCCCACCTCAGCCTCATGTGCAGCTGGGACTACAGGCATGGGCCACCACACCCAGCTAATTTTTGTATTTTATGTAGAGATGGGATTTTGCTGTGTTGACCAAGCTGATCTCAAACTCCTGGGCTCACAAGGTCCATCCACCTCAGCCTCCCAAAGTGCTGGGATTACAGGAGTGACCCACTGCACCTGGCTTTCTACTGGATTTTTAACATAGATTAAAAAGAGATTTTTAACATAGATTTAAAAAATTTAAAAAACTAAAACAGGAGCAGGATTGAAATAGAAGAAGAAGAAAAGAAGAAGGAGAAGAAGAAGAAGAAGAGGAGGAGGAGGAGGAGGAGGAGGAGGAGAAAAAGGCCAGGCGCAGTGGCGCACGCCTGTAATCCCAGCATTTTGGGAAGCCAAGGTAGGCAGATCACTTGAGGTCAGGAGTTCAAGACCAGTTTGGCCAACAAGGTGAAACCCCATCTCTACTAAAAATACAAAACTTAGCCAGGCGCGGTAACACAAGCCTGTAATTCCAGCTACTCAGGTGACTGAGGCAGGAAAATCACTTGAACCCGGGAGGTGGAAGTTGTAGTGAGCAGAGATGGTACTACTGCACGGCAGCCTGGGCAACAGAGCAAGACTCCATCCTCCTACCCCCCAAAAAAATAAAAATTTAAAATTTTTGAAAAGAGACTGGCTGACATATGTCATACCTTCATATGGCCAGGTATGATTACAGGTGTGCCCAGCAGGCCACAGTGGGTGAGGAGGGCAGCAGGATGCTCTATAGCCTCGTTTCTCATGCCATAATGTGCAGAATCCCTGGGTTTTTGTTTGTTTGTTTTGTTTTGTTTTTGTTTTTGTTTTTGAGACTGGATCTTACTCTGTCACCCAGGGTGAAGTGCAGTGGCACAATCATAGCTCACTGCACGCATAAGTCTTGTTAAAAGGCAGACCTGGGGGTAGGGTGTGCATTTGTGCACCTCTAACAAGCATGTAGGTGATATCCATTAGGCTAGTTCAGTGACTACACTATGAGTAGCAAAGATAGGAAAGGCATATGGGCTCTGGACTCAGAGAGACCCAGATTGGAATCTCCATTCCTACCTCTTTCCAGCTCCAGTGTAACCTGGGTAACATAAGCGTCCTCATCTGTAAAATCAGGTATCAGGTTGGTACAAAAGTAATTGCGGTTTTGGTCATTACTTTCAATGGCCAAAACCGCAATTACTTTTGCACCAACCTAAGAAATACTTCACACAGTGGTCATGCGGATTACAGATAAATATAGACAGTGCTTAGACTGTAACAATTTCTCATCAAATACCCATTATTATATTAACTATTGTTTTATAGATAGACCAGCTGAGACTCACCTTTCCCGAGTGGCTCACACACCTGTAGCCTTAGAAATAACTACAGTGTACTGTCTGAACAAGGGAACACGTGTTTTGTGCTGCATTCTTACCTGAGTAAGGCTTATCATCTTTTTTTGTGATCATAAATGCACCGCAGGATATTTAGGAAATACAATGAGAAAGAGGAAAATAAAAACCCTGGCTGGGTGCGGTGGGTCACGCCTGAAATCCCAGCACTTTGGAAGGCCAAAGTGGGCAGATCACCTGAGGTCAGGAGTTCGAGACCAGCCTGGCCAACATGGTGAAACCCCGTCTCTTCTAAAAATACAAAAATTAGCCTAGTGTGGTAGTGGGCGCCTGTAATCCCAGCTACTCAGGAGGCTGAGGCAGGAGAATCGCTTGAACCAGGGAGACAGAGGTTGCAGTGAGCTGAGATCGCGCCACTGCACTCTAGCCCGGGTGACAGAGCAAGACTCCATCTCAAAAAAAAAAAAAAGAGAAAATGAAAACCCTGAGTCCCACAACCAGAAAAAGTTCTTGATAACATTTTGGCATGTCTCTTTTGAGTCTCTGTTAATAGGACTGCAAAGATAGGGCTACAGAGGTCATTAAGATCTTACTGTTGATGACTTGCTTCCTGCTTTTTTTTTTTTTTTTTCACTTACTATTATATCATAAGCATTTTCCCATTTCATTAAATGTTTTTTCAAAACATCCCGTTTGGTGTCTGTTTGGCATTCCAACGTCAGAATGCTGGCTTAGTTGTCCATGGGGTGATAAGCTCAAAAGGCATCCTGTGTACTTTCTTTCTCTCTCTCTCTCTCTCTCTCTCTCTCTCTTTCTCTCTCTCTCCCTCCTCCTCCCTCCCTCCTTATGTCCAGTGTCTGGGCTAGAAGCAAAGCCAGCAGGCAGAGGAAGAGGGAGGCCCCATATGTGTGAGACCCTGGCAGCCCAAGGCTGTCCCCAGCTGAGCTCACTAGTCCAAAGAACCTGGAAAATTTCAATAGAAGAATTTTGTGGACCTCATTGTTGAAAGGTTTCTTGCACTCCCTGCAAATAACATTTAAATTTGCACAGAATGTACCGTGTATCTTATTTGCCGTCTTAACTGTTTCCTGTCTGCATCTTTCATTTATTGCTGATGGACCACAGTCTTGGAACTTTGCCTTGTCCTGGAGCCTATCGCAAATGTGTCAGACAGCATTACCTTGATGGTCCATCACCCTGCGGACATGCTGGACAAGGAGGGTGGTTGTAGCCTGGAGTATCAGTACAGCCCATATCATGGCTATATGGGATTCCAAAGTAGTAATCAAAACCTGGAATAGAAGCAACTGGTTAGCACCCCCACGTGGCTGTGACTCCATGTGCTTGCCTTCGTACACCCACGACAAAAATGTAATTTCCTATGATTTAATACTGCAGTGCTATAGAGTATGTAATTAAAAGAGGATTTGATTAATATCCCTTTGTAGTATGCACAGAAAATCACTTTGCTGGGTTCTGGCTGTTAGATTAGATTTGCAAAACATCTTGTGATTAGAATTAACCCAGTTTGGGAGGAAGTGGAGAGAATTATTGAATGCCTAACATCTTCAATGAAATTATGAACATACTCAGTATTTGGTGAAAACCGACTAAACACATGACACTTTAAGGGATAAAAAAAAAGTAAATCAGTTGTTTTTAGCTGCCACACCCACAGAGAAAAAAATTATAAAAAAAGTTTCAGAAAGAATAAATTCTGCCTTCAACTTTTCATGTGAAGAGAAAATAAGATATAAAGATTAAGCAATAAGAGATGAATAGGAGAACCAACAACAGTGATCAGAGGAAGCTACCCCCGATAGAGATGGTGGGATGGGGATGGGGCAGAAATCTCAAAATGCTCCTTGAAAGATACTGCGTTTCAGCTGGGACTCAAAAGGCTGGCAGAATTTGGGCTTGGAGTGGTGGAGTGAAGGTGAGGGATGGAAGGGTGTGAGCATGGAGACCCAAAGCCTTTGTGTTGAAGTTTTTTTCTGAGTTCCTCCTTTATTCTATCTCTTACCCAGTCCAAGCTTTTTTTATTTTTATTTTTATTTTATTTTATTTTTGAGACAGAGTCTCGCTCTGTCACCCAGGCTGGAGTGCAGTGGGGCAATCTCGGCTCACTGCAAGCTCCGCCTCCCGGGTTCACACCATTCTCCCGCCTCAGACTCCCAAGTAGCTGGGACTACAGGCACGTGCCACCACGCACGGCTAATTTTTTGTATTTTTAGTAGAGATGGGCTTTCACCGTGTTAGCCAGGATGGTCTTGATCTCCTGATCTAATGATCCACCCACCTCAGCCTCCCAAAGTGCTGGGATTACAGATGTGAGCCACTGCGCCCAGCCCAGCCGAAGCTTTTAATCAAAGGCTACAGCTGCATATGCAACTAGAATGAATAAATTCTCCAGAAAAATAAAACCTTCCCCAATTGCCCAGGTAACTGCTTCAGCTGTTTATTTCTCTAGAGGTAGACAGAATTCAAATCTCACAAAGAATTGCTATTTCTCATTGGCCTCAAATTTTAGGCCCAGGAACAGGGAGAGTTGTGTTTTCAGCTTCAACTCCTGCCCCTCCAAATGCTTTTTGGCCCTCTCTATAAGCACACTTCCTAAAAGAAGCAAGTTCCCTTCAGTTCCCTGTGAGCCTCATGCCTTGGGGCCTTGGTGGCTTTGCCTGGAATGATCTCCTCTGTGTCTCTCACAGGTGAAAGAAACTGCATTAGCACTTCTCAGCCCAGTCTGAGTGTGAAGTTTCCTACAGAATTTCCCTGCTCCTCACCTGCCACAGCCCTGCACTCAATCCCGCCTGCCACAGCCCTGCACTCAACCCATTCCCCTAGCATAGCCTACAGACTTTTTATCATCTGGGTAATACCATCTTCCCCATTAGTGATGCACTTCTCGAGTTAGATACTAGATCTTTGCCAACCCAATATGTGGTGTATGTAGAATAACTAGTAAATGTTTGTTGTATTTTTTTTTTCTTTTTGAGACAGAGTCTCACTCTGTCTCCCAGGCTGGAGTGCAGTGGTATGATCTCAGCTCACTACAACCTCCACCTCCTGGGTTCAAGCGAGTCTTGTGCCTCAGCCTCCCGAGTAGCTGGGACTACAGGCACCCGCCACCACGCCCAGCTAATTTTTGTATTTTTGTAGAGACGGGGTTTCAGCATGTTGGCCAGGCTGGTCGATAACTGCTGACCTCAAGTAATCCACCTGCCTTGGCCTCCCAAAGTGCTGGGATTACAGGCATGAGCCACTGCGCCCAGACTGTTTGTTGTATTTTTTAAAAATTGAAACCTTCATGCTAACTTGGTTAGTACAAATGGATTCGGCTATCCCCTAGGTACGCAACGTAGCCCTGAAATGCCACCGCATCCGGTATCAGGATGACGTTCCACCAAGGACAGCAAACTTTTGCTAGAAAGGGCCAAATAGTAAACATTTTAGGTTTTTTTTCTTTTTTTTTTTTTAGGTAGAGTCTTGCTCTGTCACCCAGGCTGGAGTGCAATGGCACTATCTCGGCTCACAGCAAGCTCCGCCCCCTGGGTTTGCATCATTCTCCTGCCTCAGCCTCCCAAGTAGCTGGGACTATAGGTGCCCGCCACCACGCTCAGCTAATTTTTTTTTTTTCTTTTCTTTAATAGAGACAGGGTTCATCGTGTTAGCCAGGATGGTCTCGATCTCCTGACTTCATGATCTGCCCGCCCCGGCCTCCCAAAGTACTGGGATTACAGGTGTGAGCCACCGAGCCCAGCCAGTTTAGGTTTTGTGGGTCAGATGGTCTCTGTTAAGGCCACTCAACTCTGCCATTATAGTGCAAACCCACCCATAGACAATACGTACACAAATGACTGTACATACTGACATATTGGCTGTTTTTTTGTTTTGTTTTGTTTTGTTTTGAGACAGTGTTTTAGCATGTTGGCCAGGCTGGTCTCGAACTCCTGACCTCCAGTGATTCGCCTGTCTCGGCCTCCCAAAGTGCTGGGATTACAGGTGTGAGCCACCATGCTCACCCTGTTTGCTGTATTTTTAAAAAAACGATACCTTCCTGTTAATTTGGTTTGTACAAATGGATTTGGCTACCCCTTAGGTACACAACATAGCCCTGAAATGTTACTGCATTTGGTGTCAGGATGACTCTCCACCAGGGACAGCAAACTTCTGCTGGAAAGGGCCAAACAGTAAACATCTTAGGTTTTGTGGGTCAGATGACTTCTGTAAGGTCACTCAACTCTGCCATTGTAGCGCAAACCTACCCACAGACAATATGTACACATACACAAATGACTGTAAATATTGGCTGTTTTCTTTCTTTCTTTTTTTTTTTTTTTTTGAGACCAAGTTTCAGTTTTGTCACCCAGGCTGCAGTAGTGGTGCAATCTCAACTTAACTGCAACCTCCACCTCCTGGGTTCAAGCAGTTCCCCTGCCTAAGCCTCCCAAGTAGCTGGGATTACAGGCATGTGCTGCCATGCCGAGCTAATTTTTTATTTTTTCAGTAGAGACAGGGGTTCACCATGTTGGCCAGGCTGATCTTGAACTCCTGACCTGAGGTGATCCACCTACCTCGGCCTCCCAAAGTGCTGGGATTACAGGCGTGAGCCACTGTGCTAGGCCTTACTATTTTCTAATAAAATTGTATTTACAAAAACAGGCAGCATACCGGATTTGGACCACAGGTCTATGCCAACCACTGATCTAGATCACAGGCATCCTCATACCCCAGTGCTAGAAAGACCTTGTTGTGTTTGCAGGAGCCCTGACCTGAGGAACAGCCCAGGGCAGCAAGAAGAGCCTTAGAAGGAATGTGTGCTTAGAAGGAATGTGTGAGTGTGCTTGGCATAAACCAGGGCATTTGAAGTTTTTTTCTGAATTCCTCCTTCATTCTATCTCTTCTCCAATCCAAGCTTTTAATCAAAAGGTTAACCGGGTATGGTGGCGGGTGCCTGTAGTCCCAGCTACTCGGGAGACTGAGGCACGAGAATCACTTGAAGCTGGGAGGCAGAGGTTGCAGTGAGCCAAGATCATGCCACTGCACTCCAGCCTGGGAGACAGAGTGAGATGGGGAACCAGGACAGTGCACCAGAGAGAGGACATAAGAGGCAGGAGGGAAGAGGAGTGAACTTGGATACAAGCATGAAGAAACCTCAGTGTCCATGCCAGAAGGTTTTTTGGAATTGTCTGGTCCAAAGACAGCAAATAGGTAGGAGGTACTCTTTCTTCCTACTTCCCACACCCGCAGCAGGCACCAGATCCATCATGGTACCACTTCCTGCTGCATAGGAGCTGGTCTCAGTATCCCCTCACCACAGGAATATGCCCTCAAGGTGCCAACACCTGATCTGGTCCAACCCCTCAATTGTCAAGTGAGAAGACTGAAGACCAAGGAGGAAATAATTTCTGGAGTAATTTTAGTGAGTGCAAAAGCCAGGTCTTCACTTCCCCCATCTGTTTTTTTTTTTTTTTTTTTTGAGACAGTGTCTTGCTCTGTCACCCAGGCTGGAGTGCAGTGGCGTAATCTCGGCTCACTGCAAGCTCCACCTCCCGGGTTCCCGCCATTCTCCTGTCTCAGCCTCCCGAGTAGCTGGGACTACAGGCGCCCACCACCATGCCAGGCTAGTTTTTTTGTATTTTTAGTAGAGATGGGGTTTCACTATGTTAGCCAGCATGGTCTCGATCTACTGCCCTTGTGATCTGCCTGCCTCAGCCTCCCAAAGTGCTGGGATTACAGGCCTGAGCCGCTGTGCCCGGCCTGCCACTTTTTTTAAAGCACATGTGTACGATGCCATGAATGCCCAACTGGGAAAAGGGGCTCAAGGGAGGAGAGGGAGAGCAATGAGCATCAAAGAGGAGGTAAGAGCTGAAGAAGATGCCAGCCAATGGGGTTACTGACTAGTGGGTCCCTGCTGAACGCCAACCCTCTGAAAGTCATTCTCCAAATGTAAAAAACTTCCAATGAAAACCTTCTGCCAGGTCTAGGACAGAACAATTCAGCCATTTTTCACAGAGAGAGGGATAGATACTGGGGCGGGGGAGGGGAGAAGTCTGCAAAATAGTCAGAGAATCACATTTGCTTATAAAATGGCAGAAGAGAAAGGGGCCAGGGACAGGAGAAGCCACCAAAGCTGGAATCATGGCAAACTGCTTTCAAGAGAAAGTCCATGGCTTCCCATAGAAAATGGAAAAAGGTCAGTGGCACGAACGGCAACTTTGAAAACCCATCAATAATTCAGTGAATTGGACGGTTGGAGAATCCGCCCTTCAGCAAAGTGATTTTCAGAGAACCGGCTTTGGCAGCTTGATCTTGGCCTGCTTCCCCAAGGCCAGAGGGTGAGGAAGCAAAAGCTGCAGGAAGAGGCCAAGAGGCAGCATCTCCTGTTTGGGTCCATGGCCAGGTTTCCTGCTTCGGTGAACCCATCAGTCAATTGTTACTTTTCCCCAGATTAGCCATGTCTGGACCTCATGGGGCAGAATGTTCCCTGAGGTGCAAAGAACCAAGAGATGGCAAAAAAGCTGTTGGGCCTATGATGGGGCAACTGGAAGGGCAGACAGGCACCAAGGAAGGGGAGACAAGGAAGATGCCAGCAAGTGGGATGTAAGGTCCTGGAGAGCCCTGGCACCCCAAATGCACCCAAATGACTTTGTGAACAAAGATGTCCTAACTTAGGTTTGCCCCCAGAGACAGGATGGCTTAGCTGTTCATGGAGTCTTTTTTTTTTTTTTTTTTTTTTTTTGAGACAGAGTCTTGCTCTATCGCCCAGGCTGGAGTGCAGTGGCCGGATCTCAGCTCACTGCAAGCTCCGCCTCCCGGGTTTACGCCATTCTCCTGCCTCAGCCTCCCGAGTAGCTGGGACTACAGGCGCCTGCCACCTCGCCCGGCTAGTTTTTTGTATTTTTTAGTAGAGACGGGGTTTCACGGTGTTAGCCAGGATGGTCTCGATCTCCTGACCTCATGATCCACCCGTCTCGGCCTCCCAAAGTGCTGGGATTACAGGCTTGAGCCACCGCGCCCGGCCTCATGGAGCCTTACACAGAGACCTTTATTTTCTGTTTCCCAGGTAACAAATCCCCAAAAGAATTCTTACCACGGAAGTTGGGGTGATACGAGCCGTGGTGTCCAAGATGCCATTTGCCTGTAGAAAAACAAAAGAGAGATTTTCAGAGGAATCCCCGTAGGGGTACCACGGCCCCGTGAGGAGTTGATCACACACTCAGCTCTCCATTGGCTTTGCCTTGCACTGTGGACAAGCAAAGAGAGGCTGCAATGCAGTATACAAGCCAGGCTTTGCTCTCTGGGGCTGAGATGGTGTCCACAGGGACACATAAAGGATGACTCCAGACTCACACAGGAAACCACAGTGAAAGGGGAAGACAGCCCATCACCAGGAGCCCAGAGAAGCCTAAGCCTCTGCCCCTCAAAGAGGGCTCTGCAGACACAGCAACCCCATATGGGCCATCACCCCCTTCACTTTGCCCTCCTGCGCTGGGGCCCTACAAAGGCACCAGGCGGCCCAGGGTGCAGGTGCACCACCCCACGTCATCTCAGAAATGTCCGCTTCCTGCCTGGTTTCATCATCTTCCTCTCTAGCCAACGTCAGCAGCCCGCAGTTCAAGCACCGAGACACCTACGGGGCAGCAAATGAGGAAACTCAGACGCCCCGCTGCTCCTCGGTCTGCAAATGTGTTCAGTCTGGGGGAATAATTGGGTAATGTGTGGCAGGAGCTCTGACAGTGTCAGAACTCTCTGATCTGCTCTTCCGCTCTGAGGAGTGGACCCCAGGGGCGTCACCCCCATGGTGAGGGGGCAAAGAAAAGAATGTGGTACAAAGATCAAGACGCTGGCAGCATTAAACTGCTCAAACGAGAGAGATTAACGGGCAACCACAGGAGTATGTCTAAGTACATTATTTGATGTGGCCTCAGTAAGACACTATCAAACTATTTTTTCAAGGCAAATGCACGTAGCAAAAATTAAGAATTGGTGAACTGGATGAAGTGCCTCTGGGAGTCCATTATTCCCTCCCTGAAACTGTTCTATTGGATTGAAAAAAAAGATTAATAAAAAATTGAGAGAAATGGGCTCTTAATTTCTCTCAGTTGAGTGGCTCACGCCTGTAATCCCAACACTTTGGGAGGCCGAAGCAGGCGGATCACATGAGGCCAGGAGTTTGAGACTAGCCTGGGCAACGTGGCAAAACCCTATCTCTACTAAAAATACAAAAATTAGCTGGGCGTGGTGGTGCATGTCTGTAATCCCAACTACTCAGGAGGCTGAGGCAGGAGAATCACTTGAACCTGGGAAGTGGGGGTTGCAGTGAGCAGAGACTGAGCCACTGTACTCCAGCCTGGGCGAAAGAGTAAATAACAAAATAAACAAAAAAATAAATAAAAAAAACAAAAAAAAAATTGAGAGAAATGGATTAAGCATTATGTGAAATATTTGGATTAAACATTACATGGGAACATGACTTTATATTAAAATTATGAAAAGTATTGTTTAATTATAAAAATTATAATATGTAAAATTATATTACATGGAAACCTAGAATAATGTGAAGGGGGAAAAAGTGGAGCCCAGCGGTATTTGCACAGCTAGGCAACACAGAGACAGATGGACCAAGATGAGAAGCAAAGTGTGAGTGTTGTAAATGGATCGATATTCCTTTGGTGGGTCTTTAATTTTTCCTAAAAGTGTACTTTAGTTCATAATTTCAACAGCTGGATATGCTTGAATATCCTGTCCAGGATGTACAAAAGGTGTCGTGAGTGGTGAGGGGGTGAGGAATGGCAGCTAAACAGTCAAGCTGCAAACAGTTACTTACTTGGAGTTTAAAAGCATGAAAAGGGAAGGGCCAGTAAGGTCAAAACAGCTCCAGAAGAAGCCAGCCCCCCTACTGCAGCATAGAGGCTGAGTCTGGGACAGCCCTGGGACCAAACCCTTACTGGCTATGAGGTTTATTATTTATTTACTTATTTGTAGATACAGGGTCTCACTATGGTGCCCAGGCTGGTCTCGAACTCCTGGGCTCCAGGGATCCTCCCACCTCAGCCTTCCAGAGTGCTGGGATTACAGGTGTGAGCCACTTTGTTCAGCCAGCTGTGAGGTTTACACAGACGCATGTAACTGGCCTAGTAAGGAGAGTCAGCCCACAGTGGCAGTTTCACAAATGGTGTCCTGGTGTTGATGTTGTTAACATAATGACTCCTTGGGGTATGGGAAGAAAGGGATTGGTAAAAGAGAAATGTGGGACCTTAATTGGTCTCTCCTACAGCCTGGGACTTGCCCCTCCTGGGACAAAGAATGCCACACTCCAGGCTGAGCTTCCGTAAAAGGATATCAGGCTCTTTAACCCAGAGTGGGACAAAAAGGCCAATAGCAGAGGCAGCAGCCCTGGGTCTGGGTAGAACAACCCCCCGCAGGTTCCCATGGTTCAGACACCCAAGGCATGCCCACAGGGCCACCCGCTTGTGGTTGCACCCTCCCTCCCTTGCAATTTCCTGTATGGTGGAGAAGGCAGGGATCCCAAGGGGTCCAGCTCTTTGAGAGTTAGACTAACAAATGCAGGCAGCTGAGGATACTTCTGGGAATACCGGGTTGTCTTGGCTCTTGGAGGGGAGAACGGCAGTGAGGCAGAGCCTCAGGGCAAGGCTGGGACCAGATATACCTGTCTAGACCCGGCCTCCACCCCTCCAGGTTAGGCAACTTCTCTTCACCGGTGTGAAACTCAGTTCTCTTGGCAGTACAATGGGGGACATAATCATCTTCATACCAATAAATACTCAGCCCAGTGCCTAGCACATAAGAAATGCTGAGTAAGGGATGCCTTAAAAATGTTTTAAAGGAGAGGAAGTCATTGGGCAATATGGCAGACATTGCTGGTCTCCCAGCAATGCCCATGTCCCGTGTATCCTGCTAATAGAACTGTGGTTTTGTTCAAAGGGAGGGAGATTACCATGCCCAAGTTCAAGTCAGTCACTACAATGCTGTCCCCAGTTTCTCAATCTGGGAGTGCAGCAGTGAGGCGTGGCCAAAAGACCCAGCTCTAGCCAATAAGATGTAAGTGCAATTCTTGGGGTACGGGCAGAACTGAGCCACCTCCCTTCTCTTCTCCCCTCTTTGAGCCAAATCATGATTCAGGGGCCTAAAGTCACTGGATGGCAGTCATGAGGCAGCAAGCATGAGGACAAACACAAAACACTAACACGCTAAGGACGGCAGAGCAGAAAGATGGAGTGAGAGCACCTGGCTCCCGGCAGCATCTTTGAGCAGCTGAACTAATGAAAGCAACCACTTACCTCAAAACTTGTGGTAATGGGAGGAAAATAGCTCCATGTATGTTTTAATTCACTGTTAGGTCTTTTCAGTTCCTTATAGCTGAGAGCATCCCTAACTTACATAGCAAGACATGAACAGGAAAGCAGACAGGCAGTATGTTTGGGATTTGCAAACACAAGGCAACTGCCACTGCAGTAAATGCAACAGGCAGACGGGGCCCAGAGTTACCTATCATCCCAGTGACATAACCCGCCTGCTGCAGCACCTCTGCCAAGGTGGTCTCGTTGAGCGGAAGGCCTCCCACAGAGGTGACTGCAAAGTTGTGTGTGACTCCATTGCGAAGGCCAAGTCGGCCAGTGAGCAAGGAAGCCCGGGAGGGTGAGCAGGTGGAGGCAGCCGCATGGAAATCCACAAACCTGCAGGGAAAGGACAGTGGTCAGGACCGCACCAACCACAGGAAGCCGGAGTAAAAGAAAAGGCAACGACCACTCAGTTCCTGGGATTTCAGTGCTCAAAGATCAAAGATCACCCAGTCATGGGACAGGTCAGGAAATGGGATTTCTGGTTGGGCACGATGGCTCACCCCTGTAATTCCAACACTTTGAGAGGCTGAGGTGGGAGGATCACCTGAGGTCAGGAGTTCAAGACCAGCCTGGCCAACATGGTGAAACCCCATCTCTACTAAAAATTTAAAAATTAGCCGGGTGCAATGACATGCTCCTGTAGTCCCAGCTACTCAGGAGGCTGAGACAGGAGAATTGCTTAAACCTGGGATGTGGATGGCCAGGCGCAGTGGCTCGCGCCTGTAATCCCAGCACTTTGGGAGGCCGAGAACGGCAGATCATGAGGTCAGGAGATCGAGACCATCCTAGCTAACACGGTGGAACCCTGTCTCTACTAAAAATACAAAAAATTAGCTGGGCGTGGTGGCGGGCGCCTGTAGTCCCAGCTACTCGGGAGGCTGAGGCAGGAGAATAGCGTGAACCCAGGAGGTGGAGCTTTCAGTGAGCCGAGATCGCACCACTGCACTCCAGCCTGGGCGACAGAGCAAGTCTCCATCTCAAAAAAAAAAAAAACCTAGGAGGCAGAGGTTGCTATGAGCCAAGATCATGCCACTGCACTCCAGCCTGTGTGACAGGAGCAAGACTCCATCTCAAAAAAGAAAACAAAACAAAACAAAAAAGGAAATAGGATTTCTGGGTTTCAGGAAAATGAAACCCAGAGAGGTAACACAGGTAGTCCAAGTTTCCACAACTCATTCAAATGGATTTAATCCAACAAAGTCAGTCAATCTTATTTACTCGAAGATTCCACATTTCAAATGTGCCTACTTACTAACGTTGTATTTTTTTAATCTCAGAATCAATACTTGAGGTGATTTCGGGTCATTCGCGGATATAGGCAGACCTGCAAAACGTTTGAGTAGCTTTGGCGCACACGTTCTCAGTGGAGGCTGAACAAGGTGACCCTCTCCCTTCTGGTTTCAGCTCTCACATCACACTGTAAACAAATGTCCTCACAGTCTATTTAGAGCCACGGCTTTTGCATTTTTGTGTTTCGTGTTGGTGGTTTCACTGTGGAAAATGGCCCCCAGATGTGTCTACGTGCTGCGTAGTGTTCCTAAGCGCTCAAAGGCTTTGATGTTCCTTATAGAGAGAATGGATGTGTTAGGACTGGGTGCGGTGGCTCACACCTGTAATCCCAGCACTTTGGGAGACCAAGGTGGATGGATCATTTGAGGGCAGGAGTTCAAGACCAGCCTGGTCAACATGATGAAACCCTGTCTCTACCAAAAATATTTTTTAAAAAATTAGCCAGCACTTTGGGAGGCTGAGGAGGGCAGATCACGAGGTCAGGAGATCGAGGCCATCCTGGCTAACACGGTGAAATTCCGTCTCTACTAAAAATACAAGAAGAAATTAGCCGGGTGTGGTGGCGGGCGCCTGTAGTCCCAGCTACTCGGGAGGCTGAGGCAGGAGAATGGCGTGAATCCGGGAGGCGGAGCTTGCAGTGAGCTGAGATAGCACCACTGCACTCCAGTCTGGGCGACAGAGGAAGACTCTGTATCAAAAAAATTAAAAAAGAGTTGACTGAATCTATGACCTATTACTCTATGCCCAGTCCTTTTTTAGACATTGTTGAGAAACACAAAAGAATTCTAGTCATTATCCTACCCTCAAGGAACACACAGAAACAAGACATTGAGTGACAAGACGTGAGCAAATTTAAGTCACAGCAATGCACAATGGTATGTAATTAAGACCCCAAATAGGCCGGGTGCAGTGGCTCAAGCCTGTAATCCCAGCACTTTGGGAGGCTGAGACGGGTGGATCACAAGGTCAGAAGATTGAGACCATCCTGGCTAACACGGTGAAACCCCGTCTCTACTAAAAAATACAAAAAACTAGCCGGGCGAGGTGGCGGGCGCCTGTAGTCCCAGCTACTCGGGAGGCTGAGGCAGGAGAATGGCGTGAACCCAGGAGGCGGAGCTTGCAGTGAGCTGAGATCCGGCCACTGCACTCCAGCCTGGGCGACAGAGCGAGACTCCGTCTCAAAAAAAAAAAAAAAAAAACCCAAATAGATGGCTAGAGCCACAGGAAATGGAGATAAGGAATCCTCTAGGATTGAGATACGGAGAAAGAACTTGATGACGGTCCACGGATTAGAGAAATCTCCGTAGAGGAAGTGGCACAGAGGGTTGGAATCAATCTAAAAGATGGGACTGTACGAACACTTCAAAAATCACAAGGACAGGCATTCCTGGTGGAGGAACAGCAGGATATTCTTATTTTTGCAAAAGGAAACACTGAAAGGATACATCAGAAGCTAATAAAAGAATGGTTTCCCCCAAGGGGAGGGAGAAACAGTATGTGGAGGGGGAAAACAAGATTCTCTGGACTATGTTGTTATACAGTTTGACTTTTCCACCTTGCAAATGTTTGATATGGCCAAAATGTAGAATTAAACCACAAGGGAAAAACAAGCAGACCCTATAATTTAAAAAAAAACCCACTGAAACAAATAAATCTAACCATATAATCAACAGTAATATGACCACACAGAGGAAAGAATCATTTCAAGTAATATTAGCACCCAGTGTTCTGGCTCTACAACATTAATGGGATATAATCTAAGGACAAAGAGAACCACAAAAAAATCGTAAACTTCACTCAGTAGTTGTTCCATTGGTGGCAATGTTGGGTTCAGGATTTGAAACTATTTTATGTGATATGGTAGAGTAAAGCAAACAAGTAATTATATTAATGTTTCTAACCAGGAACCAAGATTTCCAGGGTAAAAGGTAAAGATATAAAATAAAAGAAGATAATAAAAAACCTATAATGTTAAAATTAATGTAGAAGTCATTATGAACTCATGATTTTTAAAAATATAGATCTCCTTGGCCGGGCACAGTGGCTCAAGCCTGTAATCCCAGCACTTTGGGAGGCCGAGGCGGGTGGATCACGAGGTCAGGAGATCAAGACCATCCTGGCTAACACGGTGAAACCCCATCTCTACTGAAAATACAAAAAAATTAGCTGGGCATGGTGGTGAGCACCTGTAGTCCCAGCTACTCGGGAGGCTGAGGCAGGAGAATGGCGTGAACCCGGGAGGCGGAGCTTGCAGTGAGCTGAGATCGTGCCACTGCACTCCAGCCTGGGCAACAGAGCAAGACTCTGTCTCAGAAAAAAAAAAAAATATATATATATATATATACACACACACACACAGAGATAGATAGATAGATAGATAGATAGATAGATAGACAGATAGATCGATCGATCTTCTAGCTACTATCTGCTGAAAGAGCGTAGAATCATTGACACTCCTGTAGCAATGAGGGCGCTACACCCCTATCTTTGTTTTAAACACCATCCTGCAATAAAAGGAATCGGATCTCCTTGGAGAAATAGTTAATTCCAGATTTGAGTAAGGAGAAGTAACAGGGGAATCTGGGACATCTGCTTGTGCCAGGAAGCAAAGACCCAAGAGCCAACTTTGAGGGGCTCCTGCTGGCCAAACTTGGGACAATGTGGGCATCAAAAAGCAATGAGGCCCGGCGTGGTGGCTCACACCTGTAATCCCAGCACTTTGGGAAGCTGAGGCGGGTGGATCACTTGAGGCCAGGAGTTCGAGACCAGCCTGGCCAACATGGCGAAACTCTGTCTCTACTAAAAATACAAAAAAAAAATAGCAGGACGTGGTGGCGCATGCCTGTGATTCCAGCTACTCAGGAGGCTAAAGCACAAGAATCGCTTGAACCCAGAAGGCAGAGGTTGCAGTGAGCCGAGATCACACCACTGCACTTCAGCCTGGGAGACAGAGCAAGATTCGGTCACACACACACACACAAGAACAATTAGTGTATTTGATTGAAGGCATGAATAAATAAAAATCCATTAGTCCATACTGACACTCAGAAAAATTCATTTACCACCATTAGAAAAGCATGTTATGCCAATTCCACACCCTAAAAATTCGTAAACATTCATCTTGACACTTTAGAAGGACCACAGTCATCACTAGGTGATGAGGGAAAGCACCCCTTTTTCAGAAGCATGCCAGGCAGTCAGACGCAGGGAAGGGATGGCAGGCTCAGGAAATCACCATTTTTGCAACCCGCCCCCCCGACCTCACCCAGCCCTCATCTATTTTTTTTCTAGTGGGGCAGCCAAACCAACACATCTCCCAGCTAATAACTGATGATCAGTGGATGTGTTGGGAGTGGTTGTTCAGAGTGTCAACCTCGGAGCATCATAAATCGGACAGAGTTGGCGATCCCCACCTTATAAAATGATTAAGTTTAGTGTGATGCACAATGGGTACCCTGACCTCGTACATCTCCTGATGGGATGCAAGATGAAGTTTATAAAATCAAGGATTCTTGCCAAAAGCATTTACCCTGAATCTAATCAAACCTCTAGATCTAATTTCCAGGTTACAGGAAATACAGCTCATAGAAAAACAAATTAAATGATACCACAAGGAAGTAATTTAACAAACCAGTATCTTGATATTCTACAAGAAAACTGGTCTAGTCTCTTCAAAAAGTCAGTATCATGGGATAAAATGGGATTGGGGTGGGTAGTAACCTACATTAAAGGACATTAAAGAGACAAAACCAAATGTAATATGTGATCCTTGATTGGCCTGCAGTTCAAATAAACTAACAACACATTTGGGGATAATTAAGGGAATTTTAATACAGACCCAATGTAAGATATCAGGGAATTTTTGTTCATTTTCTGAGTGTAATAACAGTATTATAAGCATATGGAAGAATATTATTCCTCTTTTATATATATATATTTTTCTAATTTTTATTTATTTTTTTCTTGTTGAGACACAGTCTCGCTCTGTCGCCCAGGCTGGGGTGTAGTGGTGCCATCTCGGCTCACTGCAACCTCCACCTCCTGGGTTCAAGGGATTCTTCTGCCTCAGCCTCCCGACTGAGAGCTGTAGCTGGTAATAGAGGCACGCACCACCATGCCCAGCTACAAAGTGGCTAATTTTATGTTATGTATATATCACTTCAATTAAAAAAAAAAATCCTACAGTCAGAGGAAAATGCTCAAAGAGAACCTCTTAGGAAGGGGCCTTGGCCCATGAAGTGGCTGTCAGGAGGTCTTCAGGAGAGAAAGCTACTGATTTATAACAAAGGGATTCATTTATCATTTCACTCATTCCAAAAATATTTACTGAGCAGCAACAGCTACTGGGGGCAGACCCTGTAATCCATGTTAAGGAAGCAAAGAAACAGTGATCCACCTGTCTCGGCTTCCCAAAATGCTGGGATTACAGGAGTGAGCCACCTCGTCCAGTGTCTTTAAAAATGATGATCACCTAGCATGCGCACATGCAGCCCAGGACAGCTTTGAATGAGGCCCAACACAAATTCATAAACTTTCTGAAAACATTGAGTTTTTGTGTGTGATTTTTTTTTCTTAGCTTATTAATGATTGTTAATTTTAGAGTATTTTACATGTGGCCCAAGACAATTCTTCGTCTTCCAACACGGCCCAGGGAAGCCAAAAGATTAAACACCCCTGCGATTTGTCCCTGGCTGGAAACCCTTTCATGGGTTCTTATTGCAGTCCAAGCAAATCTGAAGTTAGCACAGCCTACAGGCCCTCCATCACAGCCTCCCAGCAGGGGAGCTGCAGCACAATTAGGCCCAAATGAGCCATCGGTTTTCTGAGATTGTGCTCTTCTCAGCCCCTGGGGCAGCCAGGTGGGGCCTGGGGCAACTTGAGGCACCAGAGCTGCCCAATGTGGGCTCTGTCTGTTCCCTGCCCAGCTCCACAGAAAGCAGTGCCCTTACAGCACAATGCGAGACAGCCCTCCACTGCCAGCCTCAGTGGAGGTCCTTGGAAAGGGACACAAATATCACTAGTTTCCAGGTGTGACATGACAGGGGAAAAGTGGGAACTCACCACCCTGGTGATCCGGACCCCGTGTGGCATCAAATCCCTCCTCCCCAAGCTCTCTCCCCTCCAGCCAGACAAGGTGAGTTGCTTTTTCTCGAACACCCCAAGCTGGTTCTGGCCTCAGGCCCTTTTTGTGTTCCCTCTGTCCTGATCACTCTGCTCTGGTCTCCACGGGGCTGGCCCCTCCTGGTCAGCTGGGCTTCAGCTCTCATTTCGCCTCCTGGGGAGATCTCCCGAACCCAGCTACACCCGCAGCAGCACTGTTTGCGTTTGTCCCTAACCCTTATCATATCTGACTTTATCTTGTTCGGGGATTTGTCTTTTTGCTGCTGCTGGCTCCCTTATCCAGATTAGAGTTCCACAAGAGCAGAGGTGTGTCTGCCTAGTCTCGTCACTGCCCTGGGGTATAATTCCAGACCTCATGAACGCTGTTTCTCCACCACCAGCAGCTCGGGTCCCACACTCTATCTGGTGAGACCTGTTTCTTCCAGTCTGCTGGGAAAGCCATAGCCTGCATCAACACTGGCTTCCTCAGCTGGGCTCTCTGCAGGCCCCATGACTTCATCCCTCCAGCAGCTAGGCATGTAGACTTGAAGACACCACTGGACGTCCCCCTCTTTGTTCATCTCTCTGCCTCCAAACAGATACACGCATATCACCTGCCATCTCAAACCTTTCACCTACAAGCTCCTGGTCGAGTTCAACCAACCACAACAGAGCTAGCTGGGGAGCTACAGCCCTTTCCATCAAAGAGCTTACACTCTAGCAGAACTGTCATATGTGGATAATAAGAGAAAATAAGATGAGCCCTATCAGAGAAATACAAAGAAAGTGCTATGGGAGGCAGAGTGACAAGAAAATTAAAGGCAAGGGAAAACAAGCCTGGGTCCAAATACAGCCCCAACTCTGTCTAGTGTGAAACTAGACAGGTAACTCAGTCTAAGCCTCAGTTATCTTCTTCTGCAAAATGGGTATAATCAGACCTACCTCATCAAGTTATTTGAAGAATTCAATAAGACGATGTACATAAAGTAATTAGCAAAGCATCCAGCACAGAGTAGGTTTTTAAAATTCATGGCAGGCAACGTGATGACTGCCATCACCAGCTAAATGGGGAGAAAGAGAACATCTCAGTGTGTGGAGGGGCAGTAAGTGAGCGGGATGTGAGTGGATGGAACTCTGGGTGAGTGGCACTTAGATGCTGCTGGTGCTATCCTGGCATCATGTTCACTGCTACACGTATGTCACATGTCAACTCAGACTCAACATGCACTGAACCAAACTCAGCGTTCTCCCTCCAAAAGCTATGACCACTCCCTCCTGGTCAAGCAGTGGCACTGAGGCAGTGGAGGCTGAGGCATTATCTTCAAGTCTCCCTGCTACTTCCTGCATCCTTCCGATCCTCCTCATTCCCAGTGACACCACCCAGGATCAAATGCGGGTTGTCCCTCACCTGACGCACTCCCTCTAACCCATGCTAGCACGCCGACTGGTCATGCCATTTTGCAGCCCCAAGTCTCAGCCACCAGAACCCATCATGCTCTGGCTCAACCTACCTATCAGCCTCTGAGCCATGGCTGCTAGCCGGGGGTTGAGCTGCGTCCCCCCAAAAGATACGTTGAAGTCCTGACCCCTATACCTTAGAACGTGAACTTATTTAGAAATAGGGTGATTGCAGAGGTAATTTTAAGTGAAGATGAGATCATACTGAAGTAGAGTGAGTCTTGATCCAATGTAACTGTTGTCCTTATTTTAGAAGAGCAGAGAGACACAGAGAAGAGAATGCTATGAAGACACAGAGACACACAGAGGGAAGACGGCCATGTGAAAAAGAGGCAGAGCTGGGCGCGGTGGCTCACGCCTGTAATCCCAGCACTTTGGGAGGCCAAGGCAGGCGGATCACGAGGTGAGGAGATCGAGACCATCCTGGTTAACACAGTGAAACCCCGTCTCTACTAAAAATACAAAAAAAAATTACCCAGGTGTGGTGGCAGGCACCTGTAGTCCTAGCTACTTGGGAGGCTGAGGCAGGAGAATGGCGTGAACCAGGGAGGTGGAGCTTGTTGCAGTGAGCAGAGATTGAGCCACTGTACTCCAGCCTGGGCAACAGAGCGAGACTCCATCTCAAAAAATAAAAAGAAAAAAAAGAAAAAGGGCAGAGATGAAAATGATGCCAGCACAAGCCAAGGAATACCTGGGGCTACCAAAAGCTGGAAGAGGAAAGGAAGGAACTTCTCCTAGCGCTTTAGAGGGAGTGTGGCTCTGCCAACACCTTGATCTTGAACTTCTAGCCTCCAGCACTGTAATATAATACATTTTGGTGGTTGTAAGCTACTCAATTTGTGGTACTGTGTTACAGTAGACCTCAGAAATGAGTACACCTCACTGCGTGTCTCCAGGGTCCAGCTCAACAGTATTCTTTTTCCTGGAACATCTGGAATCCCTCCCTCCCCCACACCCCACTCAACTCTCCAACACAACACGTTCACTCTGTTGTATCTCTGCTAAATAATGCATTACCCTCTTCCTGCCCTTCCAAACTCCTACTTGTCCTTCAGAACCTACTGTTGTCACAAAGTCTTTCCTTACCCTCCAGGAGGATAAGCCTTGACTTTGACTTCAGAAGCGCGTGAAACTGTCTCGCAGCCTTTTCATGTCTCATGTAGACATCCGCCTGTTGTCTGAGCACTGACTATTGCCGCCATCAGTTGTGTTTTGCTGTGGAGCATCCACCCTTTCTCCGGCCACTCCTTCCACATGACTCATGGGGCTGCTGACGCCTGTTCCCTGATGCACAACAACCCACCCCGACCCACCACAAGAAGTATCATTAGTTTCCAGGTGTGACACGGGAAAGGTGGGAACTCGCCACCCCAGTGATCTGGACCCCGTTTGGCATCAACCCCCTTCTCCCCAAGCTCTCTCCCCTCCAGCCAGACAAGGTCAGTTGCTTTTTCTTTTCTTTTTTCTTTTTTTTTAGATGGAGTTTCACTCTTGTCGCCCAAACTGGAGTGCAACGGCATGATCTCGGCTGACCACAACCTCCGCCTCCCAGGTTCAAGCGATTCTCCTGCCTCAACCTCCCAAGTAGCTGGGACTACAGGCATGCGCCACCATGCCCGGCTAATTTTTGTATTTTTAGTAGAGATGGGGTTTCACCATCTTGGCCAGGCTGGTCTTCAACTCCTGACCTCATGATCCACCCGCCTCGGCCTCCCAAAGTGTTGGGATTACAGGCGTGAGCCACCGTGCCCGGCTGAGTTGCTTTTTGTAGAACACTTCCAGCTGGTTCTGGCCTCAGGCCCTTTTTGTGTTCCCTCTGTCCTAATCACTCTGCTCTGGTCTCCACGGGGCTGGCCCCTCCTGGTCAACTGGGCCTCAGCTCTCATTTTGCCTCCTGGGGAGATCTCCTGGACCTGGCTACACCCGCAGCAGCACTGTTTGCGTTTGTCCCTAACCCTTATCATATCTGACTTTATCTTGTTCAGGGATTTGTCTTTTTGCTGCTGCTGGCTCCCTTATCCAGGTTAGAGTTCCACAAGAGCAGAGTTATGTCTGCCTAGTCTCATCACTGCCCTGGGGTATAATACCAGACCTCACGAACGCTGTTTCTCCACCACCAGCAGCTCGGGTCCTGCACTCTACCTGGTGAGACCTAATGATAGTTTCCCATGTCATGTCCCACCTGGATACTAACGCAGTACAGGACTCCACTGCACGCTAATCACACTAGCACAACCTTCTGTCCTCAGTGAACCAGCCTGTGACCCATAAGCCAAGCAGGGTTATTGTGAATTTAAACTTGGAATTTTAGGCCGGGCGCGGTGGCTCAAGCCTGTAATCCCAGCACTTTGGGAGGCCGAGACGGCGGATCACGAGGTCAGGAGATCGAGACCATCCTGGCTAACACGGTGAAACCCCGTCTCTACTAAAATACAAAAACTAGCCGGGCGAGGTGGCGGGCGCCTGTAGTCCCAGCTACTCGGGAGGCTGAGGCAGGAGAATGGCGGAAACCCGGGAGGCGGAGCTTGCAGTGAGCTGAAATCTGGCCACTGCACTCCAGTCCGGGCGACAGAGCGAGACTCCGCCTCAAAAAAAAAAAAAAAAAAAAAAAAAAAAAAAAAAAAAAACTTGGAATTTTCTGAACCAGAGAATGAGAAAGAGCTCTTTCTTCCCCCTCTGGAATATCAAGCTATAAGCATGCAACCCCAGAAGGGTAAGGGCTTCCTTGACTATCACATGGAGGAACTTGAAAGAATGGGCCAACTGGCTCAGAAGCACAGAGAAAAAAACGGAGGCTCTCAGGGGCTTAGTTCAAGAGCCCCACCTGTGCCTCTTTTGTGTTTAGGTTGATTGAGTTGGGTTTCTGTCACTTACAACCAGAGAATCCTTGTTATTATACTGTAGGTCAGTTATCCTCCACCTTCCTGGCACCAGGGACCAGTTTCATGGAAGACAATTTTTCCACAGACAGGGGTTGGGAGGGATGGTTACGAGATGATTCAAATGCATTACATTTATTGTGTACTTTATTTCTATTATTATTATATTGCAATATATAATGAAACAATCACACAACTCACCATAATGTAGAACAAGTGGGAGCCCTGAGCTTGTTTTCCTGCAACTAGATGGTCCCATCTGGGGGTGATGGGAGACACTGACAGATCATCAGGCATTAGATTCTCATAAGGAACGTGCAACCTAGATCCCTCGCATGCCCTGTTCTTAATAGGACTTGCACTCCTGTGAGAATCTAATGCTGCTGTTGATCTGACAGGAGGTGGAGGTCAGGTGGTAACACGAGTGATGAGGAGTGGCTGTAAATACAGATGAAGATTCACTCACCTGCCGCTCACCTCCTGCTGTACAGCCCAGTTCCTGACAAGTCATGGACGCTACCAGTGGCCTGGGGGTTGGGAAACCCTGCTGTAGGTGATCCAGGATATGCCAATGAACAAGACAAATCCCTGCCTTCAAGCCGCTCACCGGTCAGTGAGGGAGGTGGATAATTTCATTACGTAAGAGGATTTGGAAAACATGAAGCACAGGATGTTCTCAAAGTGCACCACGTATGTATACCTGTGTGTTGGGAAAGCATTTCTTAAAAGAAGTTAAGTGTAAGCTGAGACCTAAAGTATAAATAGGCATTAGCGTTATTCATCTTATAGTAACAAAAATATCTACCATGTACCAAGTGGCTACTACTCTAATCATGTTTCACATATTTCTAACTTTTAAAACACTCTGTAAAATAGACATCCAAATTCCCATTCTACAGAGAGGGCAGCTGAGGCAGAGAGAGTTTAAATAGCTTTCCAAGACTACATAGCTGGTATGAGCTCAATGCATCTTATGCCAAGGCCTGTCTCACCATGGTGCCATATTGAAGACTGCAGACCCCTAGAGTTAGGAAATGGCAAAGTCAGAATTTGAACCCAGGCCTTTCCAATCCAAATTCCTATGCTCTTTCCACTACAGCCATGCGAGGGAAGGCTGTCTGGAGCTGGGCCGGTCCGCAGGAGGTATCGTATTAACTAGGTCATCATGTTACAGGAGCCAGCCTTTGGCTAGGAAAGTCCTGAGACTCAAGCTTGGTGGTGCCAGCCCCGACAGCCTGACTCACATCCACACAAACCACGTGAGCCCAAGAAAGAGGCAGGAATGCCCGTGACCCATCTGACTTCCAAGGATGGGTACAGGAACCAGAATGTCAGCGTGGTCAACATGTTTTCTTCCTGTGCACAAGCTACACAGGAAATCAGATTCTGAAGTTTGCCTTAGTGAGTGTGGACTTCATTAATGCTAAGACAATTCAAATGGAGCATCCAAAAAGTCCTTTACTTTGTGAAGCTTAAGGGCCTTTTCTCCACTATAGATTGACTTTTTTTTTTTTGCCGGAGTTTTGCTCTGTTACCCAGGTTGGAGTGCAGTGGCACGATCTCAGCTCACTGCAACCTCCGCCTCCCAGTTTCAAGCAATTCTCCTGCCTCAGCCTCCCAGATAGCTGGGATTACAGGCACCCGCCACCACACCTGGCTAATTTTTGTATTTTTAGTAGGGGCAGGGTTTTGCCATGTTGGCCAGGCTGGTCTCGAACTCCTGACCTCAGGTGATCCACCCGCTTCGGCCTCCCAAAGTGCTGGGATTACAGGTGTGAGCTACGGCGCCCAGCCTGTGGATTGACCTTTGACAGTGGGTCTGGGATACTCAAAGGCTGTTGAGCCACCATTTCCTCTTGCCTGGTTCCATGGACTGAATGCTTGTGTCCCTCCAAAATTCATGTGTGGAAACCCAAATCCCCAGTGTGTCCGTATGTGGACACAGGCCCTTTAGGTGATAATTAGATTTAGATAAGGTAATGAGGGTTCCATCAGCTTCCATGAGGAGGTAAGTGCATTTGTGAAAAGAGGGCTTGGCTGGACGTGGTGGCTCACACCTATAATCCCAGCATTTTGGGAAGGTGAAGTGGAAGGACTGCTTGAGCCCAGGAGTTCAAAATCAGCCTGGGAAACATAGCAAGAGCTTTCTTTACAATAATAGTGATTCACTAATCAATAAGAGGGTTCTTTCTCTCTCTCTCATTAAGTATGTCTATGGCTTCGGGGTAATGTCAAGTTAATGTGAATCCTTTTCCTAGTTTTCATTGACTTCTAAGACCTAGAATTTATAAATTAGAGTCTACCAGTGACTCAAACTATCTGAACTTCATTTTACTCATATGTAAGTGAGGATGATAATGCTAATCTTATAAAATCCCTGCAAGGACCTAATGAGAGAATTTATAAATCACATTGATAGGATATGGCACCAAGTAGATGCTCATTCGAAATCTGTTCACTCCAAAAAAAAAAAGAAGAAAAAAAAAGAAATCAGTTCTCCTTTCAGACCCTCCATGTATTCCAATAATTAGGATGATAACAACAGAGAGAGAGAGAGAGAGCCCTCTCTTATTAATTTATTATTATCAATACTGCAGAGATGGGGTCTTGCTATGTTGGCCAGGCTGGTCTTGAACTGTATTCTCCTTGTGAGAATATAGCAAGAAGGGGACCATCTGCAAACCGGGAAAAGAGCCCTCACCAAAACCTGACCATGCTAGTACCCTGATGTTGGACTTCCAGCCTCCAGAACTTTGAGAAATAAACATTTATTGTTTAAGCCATACAGTCTATTGTATTTGTTACAGCAACCCCAGTTGACTAATATGGCTAGCCAGTGCCAAAAATACACTGCCTGAATGTTATCCCTGCTTGCCCAGTTTTAATGATGGTCCTAAATGTAATCTCCCCTTGGACTTGTTAATGTCCTCATCTTGGGAACAGCTATCTTAATTTCTTTTTTTTTTGAGATGGAGTCTCACTCTGTCGCCAAGCTGGAGTGCAGTGGCGCAATCTTGGCTCACTGCAACCTCTGCCTCCCAGGTTCAAGCGACTCTCCTGCCTCAGAATCCCAAGTAGCTGGGACTACAGGCGCGCACCACCATGCCCAGCTAATTTTTGTATTTTTAGTAGAGACGGGGTTGGCCAGGATAGTCTCGATCTCTTGACCTTGTGATCTGCCTGCCTCAGCCTTCCAAAGTGCTGGGATTACAGGCATGAGCCACCGCGCCCGGCCAGCTATGGTACATTTCTACAGCAGGATGCAGTTTTGAGTTCCTTTGCCGGGTGTAGGTTCCATGAGATGGGGCTTAGAGTTGCGACTCCAGCCCCAAGCGCAGCACCTTGGTGGGACAGCGCTGCCCCAGAAATCTCTAGTGAACAAACAAACAACACTTGGGGAAACTCAGGTGGTTTGACTGGAAAAAACATGTCAGTTCATTTTTCATGTAATCACTTAAGCGGATGCTTTCAGGGCTCAATGCCTTCCCCACTGTGTGTTAAAGTTCATAGCTTAACTCTCAGAAACAATCTCGTTTCCTTTATTTGCAATTCTTTGGAGAGGCTGTACCCACCCCAAAAAATGCAGCTTTATGAACTGGCCTGCACGTCACCTTTTTCCCCCTTCCTGGCCACTGTCTCCATTTAGTGGGACTAATTAATAAGCAATAAAATGACCTTGTTATTTGGAAAGCTTTCTTTTCTCCCAAGTCTATCTGGGCAGGCTCAGGCCAGTTCACCATCAGGGGTCCTAATTAAAGTCTGAAAATACATTGTAAAGCAAAGCTGGAAATACAGAGCCAGACATTACAGCAGCCTGTTAACAAGAAAATCAACGCAAATTAAGACACAGCCAGACAGAAACCAAAGCAACTTGCCATTGCATAAATTATGTGTATTAGAATCAGGGAACGCTAGCACTAGAAAGGCTGCCACAAAAGCCCCAGAGAGACATAACGTCGCAAAGTTAAGCGTGTCCAGCCTTCATTTACAAGGAATTTAAAATAGATGATGAGGCGTTCTGTGGCAACTCTCTACAATGATATGTGACTGGAATAAAAACTGTCCTTGCTCCATTCATAATTTAAAGGCATGGACGTGAAAATAGGTTTTTAAAATCTTTTGCTGTGGCCTCTGTGTGTAGAGGGACAGGGTTAGGAGATGGGAACTGGAAAGTAGCTGAAGAAAACTTAGAGAACCAGCTCAGCCCGCCCTCCACATTGCCTTCTGTTAAATGGGAACACGGCTGACTTATTCCTCAGAAGGTTGTCAACTGAGATCATTGAGATCACGGATATGCAGGCCCTTTGTAAGCTACAAGCAAATAGTGAACTTGGTGCCTTTCATCTACTCATTCATTCATTCATCCATTTATACTCTTGTTCTTTTTGTTTCTTTCCCTTTTTTTTGTTTTTTGAGATGGGGTCTTGCTAGGTTGTCCAGGCTGGAGTGCAGTGACTATTTACAGGAGCAAGGATAGTGCACTGCAGCCTCAAATTCCTGGGCTCAAGCGATCCTCCTGTCTCAGCCTCCTGGGTGGCCTCCCAAGTAGCCACCACACGTCACCACATCCAGCCTCTTGTTCTTTTCCAGAAAGGATTCCTGGCAGCTGAGCTTGGTTATGGTCCTTGGCAAATTTCTCCTTTCCTTTTCATAATTTCGTATATATATGAACATTCACATTCAAGGAAGCACACACACAAGGTATATGACAATGCGACATACACACAGGCATCTGTGCACCTCCTGAACCTGACATCTCTCTCCATTGCCACAATTCTGAGTCAAGCCATCCTGAAGATCCCTGCAACGTGGCCCCTGCCCTTCCAGCCACCTGTGTGGGCCATCCTGGTAAGCTGGAATATCCCATCTCAAATGCAGGGGGATGACTTCAGTCATTCAGGATCCCCACAGCTTGCAGGATCACGTCCAATCCTGTAAACATGTACACGACACACGGTACTAGATGCCCAGTCCCTCCATCCAGCCTCACGCTCCCAGCCCTGCCATACTCAACTGCTAGAATGCAACACCCCCTGGAGAGTGAGGGCTTTTGGGTGTCTGGATCACAGCTGTGTTCCCAGCACCTGGGACAGTGCTCCGAGGGAGGCCCTAGGAATCAGGTCTAGGTCTTTGCTCTTGCCTTCCCTTCCACCTACAACACTCTCCTCTCCCTTTATTTTAAGCCTCAGCATTCAAGTCTTAACAGATAATCTTTATTGATGACCTCCTGACTTTGCTCTAGAGAAATGACTTTTCTCTTCCTGTAGCCCCACGGCACTTTTTTTTTTTTTTGAGACGGAGTCTTGCTCTGTCACCTAGGCCAGAGTGCAGTGGCGTGATCTCAGCTCACGGCAACCTCCTACTCCAGGGTTCTAAGCGATTCTCCTGCCTCAGCCTCCCGAGTAGCTGCAACTACAGGCACACGCCACCACGCCCAACTAATTTCTTCTGTATTTTAGTAGAGATGGGGTTTCACGGTGTTGCCCAGGCTGGTCTCAAACTCCCGGGCTCAGGCAATCTGCCCCCCTCGGCCTCCCAAAGTGTCAGGATTATAGGCATCAGCCACTGCACCTGGCCATGGCACTATCTTTAACAGGATTCCTCACTGCAAGCTTTATCACCTAAAGGGTGAGAAGCCCAGCAAGGGGCCTTTCTCTTTCTTGACTGAGACCAATCTATAGGTGATACGCTAGTTCTATCCCCTAAGCTGTCAATTCAGATGCATCCATCTCAGGTTATAAAAGCACAGAAGTAGGAGATATGGCAGGAGTCTCCACTCTCACAGCACACTACCCTCCTGCATTCTAAAGGCTGGTTTTCTTGTCTTTATTTGCCATCAGGCTATCGGTCCCTTAAGGGCAGAGCTGGGAGAGTCTCCAGCATTTATCTCATGTCCTCCTCTTCGTAGAGATTCACTGTTGAATGACTGTATTGGGGAGGCTTAAAAGAGGAACTATTAATAGCAATTGGACAGGCTACTTTGAACTTGCAGTTGGTTAAGCAGGCTGGCACCAAGGCCCCACTGGTTAATATTTCAGTTCCTTTTCTTTTCTCTAAGATTGGCTACCATCTAGGTCATTGTGTTCCTGCCTGTCCCCATCTATTAAACAGAGCCATGAGGTAAAAACCTGAAGTCCCTTTTGTTCAGCATTTACCTGGCCCCAGTTGAAAGGTGGGCATGACATGATTTTGATGTCTATTTGACCTATTTACCCAAGTGCAAAAATATAAAGTCGCCTGTCCCACCATGCCAAGAGCTTACAAAGAGAAGTCAGGATAGGACCTCCCAAAGCTGGCATCTCAGGGATAATGGTGAAGGTCACAGGACAAGAGGATTTCTCCCCAGTGAGGGTCCTCCCAACCCCGAATCTGAGTTACTGTCAGGGATAGGAATACAGCTGAAAAGGAATTACCTGAAAGAGGAAGGGTCCTTCTCTCTCTAACATTGGTCTTGTTCAGAATGTCCTTTCTGCCCTCGTCCCCATACTGTCCAACAGACATCAAGACCTCATCGCAATCCCTGCAGTGTCACTGCCGACCTGGTTTGCATCTTCCATTAGGTTACTGCCAAATCCCCCAGGCAGCAGGGTGGCTAAGAAAAAGAGGTCGGAGAGGTAATAGGGTGCATGAACTCTTGCAAAAAGCCAATTCTGAGAACACAAATCAAGCCAAGTGCTCAACTAAACTGACAGCTCAATTCATTGCTCACTGAGGCCCGTTTTAGAAACAGCCTCAAGTCCCTGGGAGCCCCTGACCTTCCTGTGGCGAATATTGATCTTTGATTCCTAGCTAAGCCACTGCCTGTAACTCCTAGCAGCAGCAGCATTGACTTGACTCAAAATTAAACCAGGAGTAGAGAAGGGGGAAAGCACAGAAGAAACGAGATCAAGGTGCAAAGTTAACGTATTGCAAATCAACGTACATAAGTAACACGATTACAGTGTGCTGTCACCTGCACCTCTGAGTCAGCCTGGCAGACAGTTCAAGCAAGTGGGAAGTATCTGGGCTCCGCTGCCTGGGACCACCTCTCTCTCACGATCACTGGGCATCCTCCTTCTCTCTCCCAAGAGACCTGTGAGTCATTGTTGCCCGGGAGCTCAAATCCTCATTCAGAAATCCTAGGCCATTGCCTGAATCCAGCCACCTGCCGGGAGTCATATGCAAGGTACTTCCCAGCCTGAGAATTTTCAAGAAATAGTGTCGCTTGTTCATCACAGGTGAAAGCAGCACTGGCTTTCCCTGGGTCTGAGATGTGCTGCCAGCAAGAACCAAACTACTATTGTATCATCAGGATTATTCACTGAGCTCTGAGTTATCTTAAATATTTTCAGGCTGCATGAAGAGCTGAAAAAGATGCCCACAGAATGCGTTTGTCCTCTTCTCTTTTTTAAACCATGAGCAATTCATCCCTCTGTCCCCTATTGTAATACAAGTTGCTTTTCATCTCCCGTTTTAATTGCCTTTTTTTTTTTTTTCCTGAGACAGAGTCTCGCTCTTGTCACCCAGGCTGGAGTGCAAAGGCACAATCTCAGCTCACTGCAACCTCCACCTCCCGGGTTCAAGAGATTCTCCTGCTTCAGCCTCCCGAGTAGCTGGGATTACAGGCACCCACCACCATGCCTGGCTAATTTTTGTATTTTTAGTAGAGACGGGGGTCTCACCACATTGGCCAGGCTGGTCTTGAACTCCTGACCTCAGGTGATCCGCCAGGCTTGGCCTCCCAAAGTGCTGGGATTACAGGCGTAAGGCGTAAGCTGCTGTGCCTGGCCAATTGCTTAAAATTTTTAAGTTTTAGTTGATTACTAAGTCCCTGACATTTTCACTTAAATTTCACTTCAATTATCTTCTGGCTATCTTATCATTTTTAAACTGGTAAGTGTCCAACAGCATAGCCCAGCTCAGATCTGCAAAGGACATTGGCAAAATGACATCCCACAAAGTCAAGGGCAAAATAGGTTGGCTGCTTAACCTACTGACACGTGCAAGAGGACCTGGGCCTTGTGGTGCATACACGAGCAATCTCTCAACACTGGGGAGCCCCGAACAACGACGCCCTCTGATAAAGAGATGTCTGCTGATTCGCGGTAGCTTTGTGTTTTTCACATACAAATTTAAAAAAAAGTTCATCATTATTTTTCATGTAGCCAATCTTTAAGCTAGCAAACCCACAAACGAGATAATCTACCCACACATGGCAGAGAGCTGATTAAAATAGTAAAAACGCTTCACGTCTCTCGGCCTCAGTTTCTCCCTAAGGGTATGGTGACATGAATGCTCTTTGACCTGGGCTACTCTAAATAGGCTTAAGCCTGTGGGATTTTAGGCCATCATCCCTATTTTATCTCCATGTAGATGGAGTTTAGAAGTCTGAAAAGGGTTACCAAAATACGAAGGCAATGAAAGGTTCTGCTTTTCTTCCCCCAAAGATTCCTTTTCTCCTTTAACAAATAATGACATCATAATTGTGGTATGGATGGTGCTCTTTCTGTGCACAAAACGGGCCAATCACATCTCCTGTAGCCAGGCTGAGAACAAACAAAAAACGAATAGCGTGCGCTGGCCACGAACTAAAAGGGAAATGTTACTGAGACCTTTAGGTGTTGACTTGGGGATTTGGTCTAGGAATGAGAAGAAACAAGCAGATTCTAAGTCCTACAGCTCAGCCTGGGGAGAGGTGAGAGTCTGGGAATAGACAGAGCCAGGTGCTTTTGGAACAGAAGCTGAGAAAACAGGCCTCACCCTCCAGCCAGAGGAGGGCATGATGAACAGGGGAGCAGGGCCGGTGTCATAGGGAATCATTAAGTGCTAGCACCCATCAAGCACCAATACATGCCAGGGACCCTTTTGCTGCCTTATATGACCTTATTTCCTCCTCACAACAGTCCTGTGATGTAGGTGCTATTATTTTCCCATTGCAGAGATGAGCAAACTAAGGCCCAGCAAGGTTTAGTAACTAGCCCAGCGTCCCAGAGCTAGCATGTAACAGACCCAGGCAGTCTAGTTCCAGCTCTCATGCTCGGGTTAGCCCATGTGTGCACACCTAGAAGTTTAGACCCAGGAGTCCAAGTACGTGAACAATTATTGTTTGAGCACCTACCATGTGCCAGGCATTGTTTTAGCCACTGAAGACATAAATAAGACAGATAAGGAGGCTCCTATAAGGAGGTGATATTCCAGTGGGAGAGACAGGCAATAAAGAAGTAAACAAAGAAGATCATTTGAACAGTGATACAGGTCATGATACAGGAGAATGGCTAGGAGATGTGCATGGGGAAGGAAGGCAATGTTGGAGAGAGTGGTCAGGAAAGGCCTCTCTGAGGAGATGGTATTTGAGTAGAGGCCAGAAGGATGAGAAGGGATCAGCAGCTTGAAGCCTGAGGAGAGAGCTTGCCAATAAGGGGTAACAGCCAGTGCAAAGCCCCTGAGGCAGGGAAAAGCCTATGTTCAAGGAACAGAAACAAGTGCAATGTGAGGAACATGAGGAGAGGGTTGGAGATGAAGCTGGAGTGGGCGGGATAAGATCACAGGTGCCTGAAACTGCAGCCATCACACATCCCCGGCTGGGTGAGCCTCCTGAAAGATGGTTACATCAACCATTTTGATGACTGACATCTAAATCCCATTTCTGGCCGGGTGCAGTGGCTCACGCCTGTAATCCCAGCACTTTGGGAGGCCAAGGCGGATGGATCACCTGAGGTCAAGTTCAAGACCAGCCTAGCCAACATGGTGAAATGCTGTCTCTGCTAAAAATACAAAAATGAGCCAGGTATGGTGGCACAAACTTGTAGTCCCAGTTACTCGAGAGGCTAAGGCAGGAGAATCACTTGAACCCAGGAGGCAGAGGTTGCAATGAGCCAAGATCGCACCACTGTACTCCAGCCTAGGCGACAGAGCAAGACTTCGTCTCAAAATAAATAAACACATATATACATAAATACATAAATAAATAAAATACAATCCCATTTCTCAGGTTGCCTCTTATGCTTGGACAGCACAAAAATCCTTATTAGCACCAAAGAGAGAAAAAAATGATGAGATTCCAATCTTTTTTTTTTTTTTTTGAGACAGGGTTTCACTCTGTCACCCAGGCTGGAGTGCAGTGACGCGATCATAGCTCACTGTGGCCTCAACCTCCTGGCTCAAGCAATCCTTCCAACTCAGCCTCCAGAGTAGGTCGGACCATGCCCAGCTAATTTACTGATTTTTTTTGTAGAGATGAAGTCTTGCTATATTGCCCAGGCTGCTCTCGGACTCCTGAGCTCAGGCAATCCTTCCACCTCGATCTCCCAAAGTACTGGAATTACAGGTATGAATCACCATGCCTGGCCTCCTCCTCTTTGACAGCCACACGGCAAAGCTGGCCAAATCTTGATGGATTCTCTTTGCTAATTCCCCAATTCTGCCCAGTCCTGAAAGAATAAGGCTCTAGAATGAGGAAATCTGAGTTTGAATGCTGGCTTGGCCACTCACCAACTCTGGGTGTGTTACTTAACCTCAATTTCCTCATCTGAGATATAAGAGAAAAAGTAGGGTGGTACCAAGAATTAACCAGGGTAATGCCTAGAGCCTGGCACCTTGCAAGAGCTTGGTAAGGGTTAGTGATTGTTGCAGCTGTTGTGTTGATTCAAATAAAGGTGTTGGTCCCGGCGCACAGCCAGCATAGGGATTACCAGGAATTTGTCACTGGAACTCCACCTCATCCTTCCAAGTTTTGTCATTGGACCTTTTATCACGCAGATTAGCCAATTCACACTGACATTACATATGGACATTTCTAGTAACAATAACAAAAATAACCACAGCTAACATAGAACCCTCTCCATTGTATGCTAGGCTCTATGCTGCTTACATAGATTACTTAATTTTTTTTTTTTTTTTTTTTTTGAGACGGAGTCTTGCTCTGTCGCCCGAGCTGGAGTGCAGTGGCCAGATCTCAGCTCACTGCAAGCTCCGCCTCCCGGGTTCACGCCATTCTCCTGCCTCAGCCTCCCGAGTAGCTGGGACTACAGGCGCCAGCCACCTCGCCCGGCTAGCTTTTTGTATTTTTTAGTAGAGACGGGGTTTCACTGTGTTAGCCAGGATGGTCTCGAACTCCTGACCTCGTGATCCACCCGTCTTGGCCTCCCAAAGTGCTGGGATTACAGGCTTGAGCCACCGCGCCCAGCCAGCCACCGCGCCCGGCCTTTTTTTTTTTTTTTTTAATGAGACATGCGATTGTAGCCCAGGCTAGAGTACAATCGCATGATCATAGCTCACTGCAGCCTCGAGCTCCTGGCATCAAGGGATCCACCTGCCTCAGCCTCTGGAGCAGCTGGGATCACACACATGCTACACCACACCTGGTTTATGGACTACTTTTTTTTTTTTTTGAGATGGAGTCTTGCTCCGTTGCTCAGGCTGGAGTACAATGGCGTGATGTCGACTCACTGCAACCTCTGCCTCCTGGGTTCAAGTGATTCTCCTGCCTCCACCTCCCGAGTAGCCGGGATTACAGGCATGTGCCACCATGCCCGGCTAATTTTGTATTTTTAATAGAGTTGGGGTTTCTCCATGTTGGTCAGGCTGGTCTCGAATTCCGGACCTCAGGTGATCTGCCCACCTCGGCCTCCCAAAGTGCTGGGATTATAGGCATGAGCCACTGTGCCCAGCCCGGATTACTTAATTTAACCCTCACAACATCCTGTGAGGTAGGGGTGCTATCACTGTCCCCACTTACAGAAGAGGAAAACAAAACTCCAAAGGATGATGCAGCTTGCCCAGCTCACAGCTCACAAATAGGAAGTGGCAGAGCTGGAATCTGAGCTCAAACTGTCTGGCTCCTGCCCTCTTAAGCATGACATTTGGTCTTCAATGCAACAGATACTGACTGACCACCTACTACATTACAGACTGCGTTTAGAAGCGGAGGAAAAAGAGATATGTAGGCCAGGCACAGTGGCTCATGCTTGTCATCCCAGCACTTTGGGAGGCCAAGGAGGGTGGATCACTTGAGGTCAGGAGTTCGAGACCAGTTTGGCCAACATGGCAAAACTCCGTCTCTACTAAAGGTACAAAAACCATCCGGGCGTGGTGGCAGGTGCCTGTAATCCCAGCTGCTCAGGAGGCTGAGGCAGGAGAATCACTTGAACCCAGGAGGCAGAGGTTGCAGTGAGCCAAGATTGCACCACTGCACTCCATCCTGGGCGACAGAGTGGAACTGTGTCTCAAAAAAAAAAAAGATATGTAATATGGCTAATTGCACCAGACTGAATAGTGTTCCCCTCAATTTCATATCAATCCAGAACCTGTGATGTGACCTTATTTGGAAATAGAGTCTTTGCAGATGTCATCAAGTTAAGATGAGGTCATACTGGAGGAGGGTGGGCCTTCAATCCAATGACTGGTATTTTTATTAGAGGAGGGGAGTCTGGACACTGGCATGAAAGAACACCACGTAACAACAGAGGCAGAGATAGGAGTCCTCAAGCCCAGAATGCCAAGGATTCCAGCAGGCACCAAAATCCAGGAGAGAGGCAAGGAATGGATTCTCTGTCAGAGCCGTCAGTCGTAACCTTGATTTTGGACTTCTGGCTTTCCGAACTGTGAAAGGACAAATTAATGTTTTTTTGGTTTTGTTTTTGTTTTTTTGAGACGGAGTCTCGCTCTGTCACCCAGGCTGGAGTGCAGTGGCACCATCTCGGCTCACTGCAAGCTCCGCCTCCTGGGTTCATGCCATTCTCCTGCCTCAGCCTCCCAAGTAGCTGGGACTACACGCGTGTACCAATACGTCCAGATAATTTCTGGATTTTTCATAGAGATGGGGTTTCACCTTGTTAGCCAGGATGGTCTCGATCTCCTGACCTCATGATCCGCCCGCCTCAGCCTCTCAAAGTGCTGGGATTACAGGTGTGAGCCACCGCACCTGGCCAGGACAAAGTCATGTTTTAAGCTGTCCAGTTTGGAGTAATTTGTTCCAGCAGTCCTAGAAAATTCATTTATTCACAAACGAAAAGGAGCCAATAGAACCGGGCATGGTGGCTTCAGCGTGCAGTCCCAGCTAGTCACCCCAGACCCTGTTGGGCAATAAGAGTTTGTGTCTGAAAGTCACGGTTCCCCACTGGCCGTGAGTAGGCAGAGGAAGAAACCAGCGATGAATCAGTTCATGGCCTCACAGGAAGCCCGGCTTTCCTGTCAACAAAGAAGAATGAAAAGCCGACGACCTCAGCCCAGAGGGCTATCCACCTGGCCACTGTCACGAGGCTCAGATGGAAAGCAACACTTTCATAAGGGGTGGGGAGAAGGAGAGCCCAACGAACCACATTTGGCATCTGACCCCTGAGTCGCCCTTTCTGCTCAGGATGAGAGTGTGACAGTAGAGACAGCACATGAGAAAAAAAAATGTGTAAGCTTCGAAAATCTCAGCTTAAATAATGGGACTAGTATTTCCTCACTAACCCGCTAGACACTGAAAGCAGAAGTTCCTAAGCATTTCACAACCCAGGCCCTTTTGAGAATCTGGTAAGTGCTAATGGATGGATGAACTCTCTCCCCAGAAAAATCTTCTTATATGCAACATTTGGGGTGACATCCCAGGGCATCTGGAGCTCCTAGAGCCCATTTATTGACAAACAAATATTAATTGTCCACTATGTACCAGGTACTGTGCTACATGCTAGGAATATAAGCAGGAAAGAATAGATGAGGCATTTTTCTTCCTGAAAAAATGAAGGAGGGAGGTGTGTAAGTTTCCTGTGGCTGCCGTAACAAATTACCACAAGCTGTGTGGCTTAAAACAACAGTACAGGCCGGGCGTGGTGGCTCAAGCCTGTAATCCCAGCACTTTGGGAGGCCGAGACGGGCGGATCACGAGGTCAGGAGATCGAGACCATCCTGGCTAACACGGTGAAACCCCGTCTCTACTAAAAAATACAAAAAACTAGCCGGGCGAGGTGGCGGGCGCCTGTAGTCCCAGCTATTCGGGAGGCTGAGGCAGGAGAATGGCGTCAACCCGGGAGGCGGAGCTTGCAGTGAGCTGAGATTGCGCCACTGAACTCCAGCCCGGGTGACAGAGCGAGACTCCGTCTCAAAAAAAAAAAAAAAAAAAAGAAAGAAAATTGCTAAAAAAAAAAAAAAAAAAAAACAACAGTACAGGCCAGACATGGTGGCTCAGACCCGTAATCCCAGCACTGTGGGAGGCCAAGGCGAGTGGATCACTTGAGGTCAGGGGTTCGAGACTAACCTGGCCAACATGGTGAAACCCCATCTCTACAAATATACAAAAATTAGCCAGGCACGGTGGCAGATGCCTGTAATCCCAGCTACTCGGGAGGCTGAGGCTAGAGAATCGGTTGAACCCGGGAGGTGGAGGTTACAGTGAGCCAAGATCGTACCACTGCACTCCAACCTGAGCAACAGAGCTAGACTCCGTCTTAAAAATAAATAAATAAATACAGTATAGGAGGCTAAAAGTCTGAAATCAAGATGTCAGCCGGTCTGGTACCTTCTGGAGGCTCTGAGGGAGAATCCGTTTCGTGTCTCTCTCCCGGTTCTGGTGGTTGCCGGTGGTCACTGGTGTTCCTGGCTTGTAGAGGCATGCCTCCAATCTCTGCCTCCTTCTTCACGTCACCATCTCTCTGTGTGTCTCTGTGTCGTCTCCTCTTCTTTTTTTTTTTTTTTTTTTTTTTTTTTTTTTTTTTTTTTTTTTTTTTTTTTGAGACGGAGTCTTGCTCTGCCGCCCAGGTGGAGTGCAGTGGCGGGTCTCAGCTCACTGCAAGCTCCGCCTCCTGGGTTTACGCCATTCTCCTGCCTCAGCCTCCCAAGCAGCTGGGACTACAGGCGCCCGCCATGTCGCCCGGCTAGTTTTTTTTGTATTTTTTAGTAGAGACGGGGTTTCACCATGTTAGCCAGGATGGTCTCGATCTCCTGACCTCGTGATCCGCCCGTCTCGGCCTCCCAAAGTGCTGGGATTACAGGCTTGAGCCACCGCGCCCGGCCGTCTCCTCTTCTTATAAGGAAACGTCACTGGATTTAGGATCCACCCTGAATCGATTCTGAGATCATCGAGAGCCTTAACTAATAACATTTGCAAAGACCCTATTTCCAAATAAGGGCACATTCTGAGGCTCTGGATGGACAAGAATTTAGGGAGCATGCTATTCAACCCAACGTAGTGGTCAGATGATTGAACAGCCACCACGGTAAGCAGCAAGGACCATCACAGAATACCTGAGGCATCCACGAAAGCTTTCCTGAGGCCCTCGTGTACAACTGAGACCTACGTAGTGACTAGAAACTAATTAAACAGAGGAAGTGGATAGTGCACCAGGATGAACTCATCACACAGATGAGGGAAGTGCTCACCCAAAGACCACTCAAGAGAGAAGGGGCGGTGAAGAAACCAGTTTGGGGTTTTGTTGGTTTTGTTTGCTTGTTTTGAGACAGAGTCTCACTCTGTTGCCCAGACTGGAGTGCAGCAGTGCAATCTCAGCTCACTGCAACCTCCACCTCCCAGGTTCAAGCAATTCTCCTGTGTGACACCACATCTGGTTAATTTTTGTATTTTCAGTAGAGATGGGGTTTCACCACATTGGCCAGGCTGGTCTTGAACTCCTGTCCTCAAGTGATGTGCCCACCTTGGCCTCCCAAAGTGTTGGGATTACAGGCGTGAACCACCGCACCCAGCCAAACACCAGTGGTATGGGGTTTGAGTTTTATCCTTAGGGCTAAAAATGTCTTTGAAGGACTGGAAGAAGAAGAGTGTTTTTACAAAGTTCACCTTGATGGAGGTGAGGAAGAATTGGAGTGAGTGAGAACAGATGCAGAAACTGCCACCCACCAAGGGCATGTATCTCAGGAAAAGCATCAAGCTCTAGGATGCAAGTGGCCAAAATTCTGTGGAGATGCCCTATGCGTCATCCTAAGTGGTGAGCTGAAATGATTCCCCCCAAACCACATGGAGGAGTTTCACCAAATGCAGACAGGATCCAAGCTGGACAATCAGACCAATGTTAGCCCAAGAAGAAAATCCTGAAGCCTGAAAGCTCTAATGCTTGTTCTCCATCTAAGTGGGAAAAGGAGCTGGGCGTTTTAACAAAAATCTGCAATAGCTGTTTCCTAAACACTTCCACTCATCAGATGCATAGGTTCCTCTTTTGTGGTCCCTTAGAATTTAGTATGCCTTAAGCATAAGCCATGCCTCTCATAAATAAGTGAGTCATGTCTCCCACGCCTCACACACTCTCTGCTGCTCTTCAAAGGCCATCTCCTCCCTTGAAACCCCAGGTTGGGTTCCATACCCTCGCCTCTGTTCTCCAAAAACTCTGGATGTTGGGGCTGGGTGCGGTGGCTCATGCCTGTAATCCCAGCATTTTGGGAGGCCAAGGTGGGCGGATCACCTGAGGTTAGGAGTTCGAGACCAGACTAACATGGAGAAATCCCATCTCTACTAAAAATACAAAATTAGCCAGGTGTGGAGGCATGCACCTGTGATCCCAGCTACTTGGAAGGCTGAGGCAGGAGAATCACTTGAACCCAGGAGGTGGAGGTTGCAGTGAGCTGAGATCGTGCCACTGCACTCCAGCTTGGGCAACAAGAGTGAAACTCCTTCTCAACAAAAAAAAAAAATCTGGAAGTGGGCTCACAAACTATCTGCTTATAATTCTTATTTCCCTTATTTCCCTTTCTTTCTTTCTTTCTTTCTTTCTTTATTTTGAGACAGTCTTGCTCTTGTTGCCCAAGCTGGAGTGCAGTGGCGCGATCTCAGCTCACTGCAACCTCCACCTCCCAGGTTCAAGTGATTTTCCTGCCTCAGCCTCCCAAGTAGCTGGGATCACAGGTGCCTGCCACCGTGCCTGGCTAATTTTTGTATTTTTAGTAGAGACGGAGTTTCACTATGTTGGCCAGGCTAGTCTCCAACTCTTGACCTCAGGAGATTCGCCCACCTCGGCCTCCCAAAGTGCTGGGATTACAGGCGTGAGCCACTGCACCCGGTCTTTTAAGAGACAGAGTCTCACTCTGTCACCCACACTGGAGTGCAGTGGCACGATCATAGCTCACTGCAGCCTTGAACTCCTGGGATCCAGTGATCCTCCCACTTCAGCCTCCCAAGTAGCTAGGATCACAGGAGTGTGCCACCATCGCTGGCTAACTTGCTTTTATTTTTTGTAGGAGTGGGATCTCGCCAGGTTGCCCAAGCTGGTCCCAAAATCATGGGCTCAGGTGAACCTCCTGCCTGAGCCTCCGCAAGCACTGGGATTACAGCCATGAGCCACTGCATCCAGCCCCTTACTTTCCTTTTAACCTGTCTCCTCTACCAGACAATGAATAACTTGAGGGCAAAAATGTTTTATCTTGTTCACCTCTGTATTCCTAGAGCCTAACACATAATTAAATGTTATCAGACAGATGGATGGGTGCTAGATGGCGGGATTTCTTCAGGATGCTATGCTAGCTTCAAATCAAATTCATTAATAGATTAATTAAATCAGCATGGGTCCATCAATGACTCTTTAAGTGCTTTGCACGGCCCCCTTCCCCTCTCAAGAACGGGAGTAAGACATCCAAAGACAGGTTGGCCTGGCATCTCAAGACTCACCTCATTCCCTCCGAAGCCATCTTATCAAGGTTGGCAGTGTCCTTTGTTTCTGCCCAGTTTGCGCCCAGGTCACCCCACCCCATGTCATCAGCCAGAATAATCACAAAGTTTGGCTTCTGGCCTCTTGTTTTCCCATTGATGCAAAAATCCACAAGAGGATAAAGAAATCCTGAGAAACTCACTCCTGTCAACAAAACCTTTAGAAAAAGCCAGCCCATGGTGGTTAAGGCAGGATTCCGACTGTCTGGAGCGACGGCAGCCACTACTAGAGACTTTTCTGAGAGCTTCCTTTCTGCTGACTTTCAAAGCAGGGAGTCTCTGGGGAGCAGGGGTGGAGTTTGCAAGAAGACGCTGGTGGCAGCAGTGATGGCGGTGATAATGGCCATAGGAGTGTTGGGGGCTACAGAAATGAGGCCCCCGTCTGGAATCCTAATTCAAAAGAATCAGGAAATTTGCAATCCCTAATTTGGCTTGATCTTCTATGGTCAGTGTTTCCTCACTGCAGCTCAGTAAAACAACTGGTTCTGTTCAATCATTAGCCATCAATGTCAATAACTGCTCTTTGGCCACTAAGAAAGTGACTCTTCTGTATTCAGGGCTGCAGAGCCACAGCACAGGCCTCACATCTGTCTGGGACTCCATCTGGTGACTACAGGATGAGTTCTTGCATCTGCAGAACACCTGGATGTTCTAGAAGCCACAGTCAGCCCCGAATAAGTTTCTGAGTTCCAGATGGTTGAGGGCTTCATGTTTCTGTAAGGTTTCCTGAAAGAACAAAAATTGACAAGAAAACAGAGTTAAAACTGCCAGTGCAGCTGTGTTTTACTCAGTAGCTTAGGAAATAATCACTTTTCCATGCCAACAGATGTTTTTATTCAGATATTTAACTGATTCATCTGTTTCTCCACCTGAAAAATAGTGATGATAATAATACTTGCAATGGACCTATAGTGACAGGGTTGGAAGTAACATTAGAGATGATCTCTGCCAACCCACTCACCGTATAGATGAGGATATTGAGGCCCAGTGTTCTGGGTGAGACCAGGACCAGCCCCCAATGCTGCTAAATCCCAGTGTGCCACTGAGAATTCTAGAAGGAGAGGTGAGACCCTTATTACCAAGACATGGTTATCTGTAACAGTCATGCTATAACCTAATGTCTCTACATTAAAAAAAAAAAAAAAAAAAATTGGAGATAGGGTCTTGCTACGTTGCCTAGGCCAGTCTTGAACTCCTGGCTCCAGTGATCCTCTTGCCTCAACTTCCCACATAGCTGGGATTATACGCATGTGCCTCCATGCCCAGCTAAAATTCTTTTTTTTGAGACTGAGTCTCACTCTATCACCCAGGCTGGAGTGCAATGGCACAATCTTGGCTCACTGAAATCTCTGCCTCCCAGGTTGAAGAAATTCTCGCCAGGAGTGGTGGTTCACACTTGTAATCTCAGCACTTTGGGAAGCCAAGGTGGGCGGCTCACCTGAGGTTGGGAGTTCAAGACCAGTCTGACCAACATGGAGAAACCCCAGCTCCACTAAAAATATAAAATGAGCCGGGTGTGGTGGCACATGCCTGTAATCCCAGCTACTCGGGAGGCTGAGGCATGAGAATGGCTTGAACCCAGGAGGTGGAGATTGTGGTGAGCTGAGATCACACCACTGAACTCCAGCCTGGGGCAACAGGAACAAAACTCCATCTCAAAAAAAACAAAAAAAAAGAAAAAAGAAATTCTCATGCCTCAGCCTCCTGGTAGCTGGGATTACAGGTGCCCACCAACACACCCCAGCACATTTTTGTATTTTTGGTAGAGATGGGGTTTCACCATGTTGGCCAGGCTGGTCTCAAACTCCTGACCTCAAGGGATCTGCCTGCCTTGGCCTCCTTAAGTGCTAGGATGACAGGCGTGAGCCACCACACCCAGGCCCAGCTAAAATTCTTGACAGAAGTTAATCTGGGGGAAAAGGAAATGGTTTTAAAAAGTTAACAATAGATTCTAGGTAGAGGACATATGGGTGCTTACTATAGAACTCTTTTAATTTTGCTGTATGTTTGTAATTTTCATAATAAAATGTCAGAAAAAATTTCATAATTTTTTTTTCATGGAAATGTGTCCCTTTGCATCCTAGCCATGTAATTTTAATAAGAAAATCTAAAGACATGTTCAGCCAGTGGTGCGTCCTACACATGGAGGTACATACGAATCTGCTGTGGATTTTGTGTTTATTAAACTGCAGATTCAGTAGATAACGCTGGGCCTGGGATCTGTATTTCTAACAAGCCCATGTGAGGCCTGTACTGCTCGTCTTTGGGTCACACTTTAAGTAGCATAGGTGCTGGAAAACAAAAACATCATGAGTCTAGTGCAAGAAGCAAAAGGAAACTGCTTAATCTAACTGATGACTCAACTTCAGTGGACAAACAAAAGCAACAAATCAGACTGAGTTTTGAAAGACGGGAATTGAAGGTTATACTTTAAGCTAGAGATTGCAAATGGAGCCAAGGATAAAACTAGATTAGCTCTAGTTCACTTAAAAGCCCTAAATTTGTAAGTTTATTTTATCTATGTATTTATTTATTTTTAAAGAGATAGATCCCAGCTCACCGCAGTCTCAAACTCCTGGGTTCAAATGATCCTCCTGCCTCAGCCTCCCGGGTAGCTAGAACTACAAGTGTATGCCACCAAGCCCAGCTAATTTTCTTTTTATTTTTTGTACAGATTGGGTCTCACTATATTGCCCAGGCCAGTCTGGAACTCCTGGGCTCAAGTGATCCTCCCACCTCAACCTCTCAAAGTGCTGGGATTGCATGCATAAGCCACCACATCCAGTCAAGTAGGAAGTTTAATAAGGAGGAACAGAGTTGAAATTGTGGACCAAATAAAAATTTCAGTTGGCTGGGCATGGTGGCTCATTCCTGTAATCCCAATACTTTCGGAGGCCGAGGCAGAAGGATTACTTGAGGCCAGGGGTTCAAGATTAGCCTGGCCAACATAGTAAGACCTTATCTCTATTTTTTTAATCTAAAATTAACAACAACAACAACAACAAAGCTTCAGTTGAACACCCAATGTATGGAGCAGATTACAGGAGAACAAATGTGTAAAAAAGATGGGCCTGGGATTATGATAGACACTTTTGCCACTTGTACATCCTTGCCAGCCAACCCAATTGATCAATCCACATGGATGGGGGTGGTTAGAGGTATGTAAATTCTGGAAGACCTGGATAAAAACCAAAAGAATGGGCAAATACACACTTAATCAAAATAAAAGGAAATCCAAGTACACAGTCACGTCATCTGGAGGCCAATGAATCAATTGTTCAGAAATGCAAATTCTTTTGTTTCCCAAAAGGAGATGTATTATCTCAAACTCAATTAGACTCAACTGGTATTTGTTGATCTTGAGACTCCAAAGATGTCTCCTTTTGTAGGAGAAAGCCTTAGCACAAGGAGGGTAGTTAACAAATGCCTGAGGTCCTACTGCTTGATTCCAAGATCATTCTACTGGCTTCTGACCATGTGCAACAGACGCAGGAGACCTTTCCTCTTAAAGCTTCTTAGCTTGGAACACTAGAGCGGCCTCATGCCTGGTCAATAATCCATTTCAGAATGGATCCAATGTAGAAGACTTCAGGGAAAAAAATTCACTTAAGAAAGAAGCTAAAATTAAGGTGGGAATATAAATAAACAGATTGTGTTTCTTCAGTGTTCCATGATGAAACATTCCATTGAGGATTTTCAAAGAGAATCATTACTTAAAATTTTCATAGAATGGAAATAAGCAAATCTAGCCAGCACACCATTGCATTATTCTTCACACCCACACCTCCAGGGAGACATTTAATCCTTTCCCCATTTTTGTTTTAACTAAATGGAAAAGGCAGACCAGATACTCAAAGAATGGATGCCCAGGTACAGACTTTGATTAAGATCTAAGCTCAAACTTAGAGCTCAAGTGCGATAAAGAAAATGGGGCTGGGCGCAGAGGCTTATGCCTGTAATCCCAGCACTTTGGGAGGCCAAGGCAGGTGGATCACCTGAGGTCAGGAGTTCAAGATCAGCCTGGCCAACATGGTGAAGCCCTATCTCTACCAAAAATACAAAAAATTAGCCGGGCATAGTGGCGTGCACCTGTAGTCCCAGCTACTTGGGAGGCTGAGGCAGGAGAATTGCTTGAACCTGGGAAGCAGGGGTTGCAGTGAGCTGAGACTGCGCCACTGCACTCCAACCTGGGCAACGGAGTGAGATTCCGTCTCAAAAAAACAAAACAAAAATATAAGGAAAATGGTCCCATAGCCAGACTCAGTGGCTCATGCCTGTAATCCCAGCACTTTGGGAGGCAAGGTGGGAGGACTGCTTGAGCCTGAGAGTTGGAGACCAGCCTGGGTGAGATGGCAAGACCCGATCTCTACAAAACAATTAAAAAATTAGCCAGGCATGGTGGTATACGTCTACAATCCCAGCTACTCAGGAAACTGAGGTGGAAGGACCACTGGAGCCCAGGAGTTCGAGGCTGTAGCGAGCTATGATGGTGCCATTGTACTCCAGCCTGGGCAACAGAGCAAGATCCTGTCTCTGAAAGCAATACCTCCAAACATACAACTATATAAGCCAAGCATTTGATTGCATCTAGCCCTTAGAACAAATGAAGAAAAGAAAATGGCCTTGCTTGCTGCCCTCAGATCTTATCTGATGTTATTTTGCCAGCTTTTTCTTTCTCCATCACTCTCAGAAAGGAGAGTAGACACAGGGAAGGAGCCCTCCTGGCTATAAAGAAAGGCAGAGTCTTTGTCAAATACAGCGTTCACCCCTCCTTCCACTGGGGCAGAAGGTACTTGGCCACATCAGTCAACAAATCCCACAATGAAGGCCCATCTGCTCCATCAGAGCACAACTGACTGTGAAAGATCCTTGCTGAGGACAAGCATGAACAATTTCCCACATCTCATGCTCCCCAAGCAGGAGTAGAGTGAACTTTAGTTGACAATCAAGCTTTACTCGTGATTCCTGTTCTTCTCCATGACCCCCATTTTAAAGCAGGGCTGCTAAGTGTGCTCAAGTTTGACCTCCCTCAGTTTCCAGGCTTGCTTAGGGGTAAAGGTACTGATAAACAGCCAAATGACCCACAGGCAGGCTGTGGGCCAGAAGCACTGAGAAGCAAATGGAAGACAGGAACCTGAAGATCCGCTGAGCAGTGTCTGAAAACACAGAGCTGAAGTCCTTGGGCTTCCTGAGCCACTCACTTCATCACCTGACCCTCATTTCCCATGGGCCTCCCTGTGGCCAAGCATCCTCCTAGAGAACCTTGAAAACAGCTGAAATAACAAGAAGGTCGGGCAGACCTTTCTGGCAGAGGGTTCTGTTGGTTTTCCAGAGACAAAAGCATCTGATGAGCTGAGGCCAAAAAAGACAAAAGAGCAGTGGGGGAGCGGGTCTCTGGGATGTGAAGTCCTGTTGTTTTACTCCCCAAAATCAGAACATGGTCTGTGTGCTGGCTGGGGGCCAGGAGCCATCAGGGGCTGTCAGAAGGGGCCATCGTTGGGCATCAGCTGTTCATGTGTTGTCTGAAGCAACTCCCCAATGCATTCTGTCATTTGTCCACCAAATTTGTACTGACTGACAGGTTTTAAACCAGGCACGGTGCATACAGCCGTGAATGAAATAGACAAAAATCCCTGCCCTCACACCACTTACTTTTTTGAGAGTGAGGGGAGAAACGAAATCAATAAAATGTAAATAGCACGGAGAACATCAAAGAAGGAACTCAGGCATGGGATGGAGGCTGCAAAGTTAAAGGGGGTGGTCTGGGACAATCTCATCGAGAAAGTGCAATTTGGATTAGGATCTGTATGAGGTCAGGGAGGAAGCTACACAGCCAACAGGAAGCCATGCAGGAAAGGTAGAGAAACTGGGAAAGGCCGAGGTCTGGCACAAGCAAGGAGCGGCAAATAAGCCACTGCAGAAGCAATGGAGAGACGAAGGGCAGGGATTAGAGTCAGAGAGGAAAGAAAGGCTTTTGCTGCGAGAGATGGGAAGCCAGAGGGATTGAGCAAGAGCAGCAGGCTCTGGCTTACATTGTAACAGAATCCCTGCCCTGTTGAGAATACACAAATGCCCTGCAGGGTGGCAGATGAAACAAGCAGCTGAGTTAGGAGTCCCTTGCATGGGTTCAGGTGAGTTCAGGTGAGAGACAGTGCTAAAGCGAGACAAGCAAAATGCCTAGGGCACAAAACGTCAGGAGGTGGCCCTTCTGCTCAGGTGGCCACCCTGTACTCACACTACCTGGGCAGTGAGCACTTCCTTACATGTTGCCTCACCCTAGTCCATCCAGGTGAAAAGGAAAACACAGTTCCCACAATAGCCAGGACAAAGGTTTATTTATCATCTACACATAATAAACATCCTCGTGTCCGTCTTTTGCCCATAGACCCCAACATGTAATTTTGAGGCTGGCCCAACTTGGAAAGATTGCTTTCTTAGAGTGTGAGGGCTAAGGGGTAGTAGTCTAAGCTCAACAGAGGATGCAGAAGACATCTTTGAATGCCTCTATCCAGCCTGGGAAAGCAATTTCACTTAGGTAATTAAAATGCTTTAAAAAAAAAAAAAAAAAAAAAGCTTGGAGACTTCATGCCAGACACTGTTTGGGACAATATCATCTCTGTGAACCCAACGATGCCAGGAAACCCATTCACAGGGGGCATATGACATCCTGCCTAGTTTTAGGCTCGAACCACCTGTTGAGACTGTCACAGAAGAAAGCCATATTGCAGGAGCCAATTTGAGAGAGCCCAGGTGGTATCACACCATGCATCTAAAAACCCAGTAGCCCTGAGGAAATTATATCTGTGTCCTGGCTCACAGATCAGAGAGAGGACATGGACCTCTGGATAACATCTTTTCTCTAAAAGTCTATCCTCCACTTGAGAAGGAAAATCCTGAGGAGTGTGATTAAGAAGAAAGCTCCAGGAAAACTGTCTGAAATTAGCTCCCTGGAAGCCTGTTTGCCACATTTTTAAGAACTTTTCACAAAACTGTATTTACTTATCACTTATTACACATTTTATTATGGAAGTTGTCAAACACACCAAAATTGAGAAACTCACATGTACTTACCCAACATCTCAATTCAACAATTATCAACATATGGTCAGGCTGGCCCTCTCCTTCAATTTCCCTTTGCCTCCCTCTCCACGTATGCTGGATTATTTTGAAGTAAGCCCCAGGCCAGGGGTGGTGGGCCACACGTGTAATCCCAGTGCTTTGGGAGGCTGAGGCAGGAAGATCACCTGAGGCCAAGAGTTAGAGGCCAGCCTGGGCAACACAGCGAGACAACAACAACAAAATAGCTGGGTATGGTGGCATGTGCTATAGTCCCAGTTGCTGGGGAGGCTGAAGTGGGAAGATGGCTGGAACTGAGGAGCTCGAGGCTGCAAGTGAGCCGTGATCATGTCATTGCACTCCAGCCTGGCCAACAGAGCAAGACCCTGTCTCTTAAAAAATAAAAAGCAATCCCAGACATCATATAATTTTATCCAAAAGTATTTTGGTACGATTCTCTAAAAGTTAATTCTTACTATATAACTACAATTCCATAACACTCTCCTTTTAAAAATTAACAATGGATAGTATCATCAAAAATTCAATCAGAGTTCAAATGTCCTCCATTGTCTTATCAGTATATTTTTTTTTAACAGTTAGTTTGTTCTAATCAGTATCTAGACAAGGTTCACAATACACTGCACTTGGTTCACGCGTCTCTTTTCTTTTCATTTATGGCTCCCCTCCTCCTTTCTCTGCATAGATTTATAAATAAGTTATGTTGTTTGCCCTGTAACATTTCTCAAATTTTGGATTTAGCTGATTGTATCCTCTATTGAAATGTTCCCTGGACCCCTGTTTTCCCTGTAAACTGGCTTGTAGATCTAGGATGAGATCCAATCCAGGTTCGATTTTATTTTTTGGCAGGCCCACCTCATGCATCGTATCTTTCCCCTTGTCACGTTCAGCCTGATCGGTGGTTTACGTGTCAAAGTTCCATTTTTTCAGCTAGGCGCAGTGGCTCATGCCTGTAATCCCAGTACTTTGGGAGGCCAAGGCAGGCGGATCACCTGAGGTCAGGAGTTTGAGACCAGCCTGGTCAACATGGTGAAACCCCGTCTCTACTAAAAATATAAAAATTAGCCAGGCATGGTGGTGGGTGCCTGTAATCCCAGCTGCTTGGGAGGCTGAGGCAGGAGAATTGCTTGAATCCAGGAGACGGAGGTTGCAGTGAGCCAACACAGTGCCACTGCACTCCAGGCTGGGCAACAGAGTGAGACTCTGTCTCAAAAAAAAAACAAGTTCAATTTTTTCCCTTTGTCATTTTTGTATGAGAGTAGGAAACTTTCTCTTAAGAAAAACAGTGCTTTGTACTATCTTTTCTGTTTCCGTAGATTTACCCTTGCCCTGGATCCATTCCACTTCCACATAATGAAATATGTTATTCTGTTATAAATTAAAAGTTTGTGTGCCCCCAAAATTTGTATGTTGAAGCCCTAACTCTCAGTGTGATGATATTTGAAGATAGGCCTTTGTAGGGTGATAAAGCTTAGATGAAGTCATGAGGTGATGGGATTAGTGCCCTTACAAGAAGAAACATCAGAGAACTTGTTCGCTCATTCTCTCCGCCATGTGAGGACACAGCAAGAAGGTGGCTGTCTGCAGGGCAGGAAGAGAGCCCTCACCCGCAACTGAATTGGCCAGCACCTTAATCTTTGACTTTCCAGCCTCCAAAGCTGTAAACAATAAATTTCTGTTGTTTGGGCTGTATTTTTGTAAATTTCTGTTGTTAGTCTATAGTATTTTTCTTTTTTCTTTTTTTTTTTTTTTTGAAACAGAATCCCGCTCTATCACCCAGGCTGGAGAGCAGTGGAGCAATCTCAGCTCACTGCAACCTCCATCTCCTAGGTTCAAGAGATTCTCGTGCCTCAGTCTCCCAAATAGCTGGGACCACAGATACATACCACCATGCCCAGCTAATTTTTATATTTTTAGTAGAGACAGGGTTTCACCAGACTGGTCTTGAACTTCTAACCTCAAGTGATCCGCCCATCTCACACTCCCAAAGTGTGGGGATTACAGGCATGGGGCAACAAGCCCAGCCTAGTCCATGCTATTTTATTACGACATCCTGAGTACCCCAAGACAGATTCCCGCTAAAGTTTTACCTGAGAATCTCTGAAGCCAAGGCTCAGGTAGGGGCAGAAGTAGGGGTAAGACCCAAACTTAGAGAAAAAAAAAAACACTCAATTTAGTGAAGCAGTTACTTAGCAAATTTGCCTTTTGGGGAATTGACTTTTGAGATGTGTTGTCTTATTTCCAGAATAGTATGTATCCAGGATCCAGCAGTGATTTGCTAGCTGTGTGACCTTGATATGTTACAGAATCTCTTTGTGTCTCAGTTTCCTCCCTTACCTGAAAAATGCAGTTTTAGCCTGGAATTAGATATCAGAAAGAAAAAAAAAAAGAGTCACAGTAAACTTTCTCAACCCCAAACACAATGTGAGAATGAAATAATCCAACCCAAGTTCTCAGGAAGTGCTAAGAAATATTGGCTACTGTTAGTCCATCTCTTGATTGTTTTGAGGATAAAGGGATAATAAATATGAGAACACACTGAAAATGTGCTGTGCAAGCCAAAGCATTACTAACATTAAAATAAAACATAATGGCCGGGCACAGCAGTTCATGCCTGTAATCCCAACACTCTGGGATGCCGAGACAGGAGGATCACCTGACCCCAGGAGTTCCAGACCAACCTGGGCAACATAGCAAGACCCCGTCTCTATTAGAAAAAAATGTTTACTCCCTGCAGCTACTGGCTGAATCTGCCAGAACTGTTTGTTAGCAAGCTCTGATGCTGGTTTCTGAACCTAGAGAAGACAGAAGCTACAAACATACTACCATAGTCTCAAACAAGGCAAAGAGGAAATAAAGAGTGATTTCAGTTTGCATTTTCAACGTTCCAAACTATGGTTCCTTGTTACACAATCCCATGACTATCTGTGCCATCTTGGCTAAACCTGAGCCAGGTCCCTTCAGCTAAGCAGACTCTAATAATAGCTGGCATCCTTGGAGTATGCTGCCTTCCAGCAAATCTGGTTTTGGACAATTTAACAATATGAGGTCAAGACGTAGGGTGCGTGTGAGGGGAATCTCCCCTTTGTTGATGTTACTTGAAAATGGAAGTTACATTTCCCTATCAGAAACATTTCAAAAGAACTCTTTGTCCATGATGCTTGGCTAGCTAGGTGCTCAAGCAAGAAAGATCCACAGCTCCAGGGTAGAAACTATGTAAAGGCAGGGACATTCTGTATAGTTTATGCACTACATAATTCCGGCACCTGGCCCAGAAGGTATTCAGTCAATATTTGCTGGATGAGTGCATGTAACACGAACATCGACAGCCCAGCCGGCTCTGCCCCACCCTGCCAGCTTCATCTCATCATTCTCCTAAACTTGGATGACTTTTCTAAGTTCTTTCTCCGAAGACATTCACTTGTAATTCTCACTTGTAAAATTGCACTTGTTGAAATGCTGTTTTAGGTAACAATCACATGTGTCCTGTCTTCTGAACTAAACTATAAACACTATGAGAGAAGGAACCACATCCTCTGAGGTGTGGTTTTGTGGCCTGGGAGACAACAGTATTTGTCAGTGCTCACGAGTAGGCTACGGATGAGCAGAGGCTACTTGGATGGATGGATGAACGACGGGCGTGGGAGGGAAGGATGGAGGGAGGGATCCTGCCTGGACCCAGTCCTGCTGTGTATCCCTACAAAGCTCACCTAACTCCACAGCCCCCCACTGATCACAGCAAGGCGGGACCCCTCCTCACCATTTGCCCACAACACAATCCTGCAGCATCCTTCCAGTTTCTTCGCATCGTCCCCTAGCCATCTGGAAACTCATGGAGGCACTGGTCCTGAAGGGTTAAAATAGAAACTTAACATTGCCTATTGTTCCTGGGAATCCAGAAGCACAGGACAGGAGGTACCTGTTTAGACAAGATAGGGAAAGTCAGCATCTCCCTTTAGGCAAGAAACATAGCAGGAGAGCAGGTTTTTATTCCTTGGGCCTTGAGGAACAGGGCAGGTGGGGCAACTTCAACAACTATCCGAAGAAAGTGTGACCCTATCGAGGCAAAATCCACTGGTCCCATATGCAGCCCTTCCCAATACTGCCAATGAGATTCCATGACCCACAACTGTGTCATGCAGTTTAATGTGACATGCATTCACTCCTAAATGCAATGTGATTTAAATAATTTTGTTCTGAGATTTTGAGTTGGTTGGTTGGTTTGAGATAGCGTCTTATTCTGTTGCCCAGGCTGGAGTGCAGTGGTGTGACAGCACCAACACACCCAGCTAATTTTTTTAAAAGATATTTTTTAGGCTGGCGCAGCAGTTCACGCCTATAATCCCAGCACTGTGGGAGGCCAAGGCGGGTGGATCACCTGAGGCCAGGAGTTCGAGACCAGCCTGGCCAACATGGTGAAACCCTGTCTACTAAAAGTACAAAAATTAGCCAGGCATGGTGGTGCACACCTATAGTCCCAGCTACTTGGGAGGCTGAGGCAGGAGAATCGCTTGAACCCGGGAGGCAGAGGTTGCAGTAAGCCAAGATCACGCCTCTGCACTCCAGCCTGGGCAACAGAGGAAGACTCCATCTCAAAAAAAAAAAAAAATTGTTTTAGATATGGTGTCTTGCCATATTGCCCAGGCTGGTCTCAATCTGCCTTCAAGCAGTCCTCCTGCCTTCATGCCAGAAGCACTAGGATTATCACACTCAGCCTGGGTTTGTTTTTTAGGACTTTTGCAACAGCTTTGAGATAATTTATAGAAGCCTCCCGGAGGCTATGTTCTCTCTTTTTTTTTTTTTTTAATTTTTAAGCAGTAATAGATGGCAAAACTACAGAAGCAGTCAACTATGAAGACTGAGAAGCCTAGGAATGAAATTCAGTACTAATCAAGTAAAAGTTACTCCAGAGTTAATGCCAGACACCAGCAATACATCGATACTGCACCAAATGGTAACAGGCAGGACAGAAATCAATCATCGCCCGCCCCCACACACACGAGTGGGAAGATGACCTCACTGTCCCCAAATACAGAATGGCCTCACCTACCTCCTACCTTCCTCTCATGCTGTTCACCTCTCCCCTGGCTCAGCACCCCCTGCCAGTCCTCCCAAGGTCCTCTCTGCCAGTTGAAGGCTTCCCTGATCACCATCCTCCTCAATCCCCCAGGAATCACACGTTGAAAGAGTCGCAGACAAGAGTTAGGGAACCTGACCATGAGCCAATCCCAGTGCTAAGCCCCTTGCACGTGTTAATTCAGTTAACTTAGCAAGCGTACTAAGCCTTGCACACAACTCTGTGGTATTATTATGATCATCGTCATCACTATCTGTGCCTCAGAACCACTTGGCAAATCTTTAAATTCCCCCAGAAGTGTGTGTTTACCAGTTTGAAGGGCCCTGCCTTCCTACAAACTGTGAAATTTGTGGGGGGGGTGGGTGCTGCAGGGGAGGACCCCAAATCAGAAAATAAACCTAGCAGAACTACCTGGACCATCAGTTCACTGTTGCTACATGGCGGAGTGTGTGAAGTTCCTGGCCAACTGGAGAAGCAGATATTAAAGTTTTAAAGCAAGAAATTGCTTCAGTGGCATACAAGTCACTCGCCCGGAATATAGGCCCTTGGGTGGGAGCATGGTGGGAGGAACAGAGACTGGAAGAGGAAGAATGGAAGGGTGGTTGAGCCATCGAAGCTTCCCATGGAAGCCCCCTTCACACACTCTCCCTCTTTGATGGTTGCCCTGAAGAATCAGCCCCCAAAAGCAGGCTTGCAGGACCCTCTTCCCAGAGCTCCAGACCAGATTCCTTTCCGTCTACTTAACCAAGTTGAAGTTCTCACAGGCTGGTAAATGCAGTGAGCTTATTTGCAAGCCAGGGTCATATCTGCCTAGCAACCCAACACGAAGACTTGAAGGACTATAAACGTGGACAGAGAACAGGCAGGCCAACTTTACACAAAGGAATCTGTTCTCATGCAAATGACCCTGCAAGAGGGCTAGAAGAGGGAGCCTTGGGGACAGCTCTGAAGAGCCAATATTTTCCCCAGGAAGATGTTGGGGGGCTTCTTAAGGGCATCATCATGGCCTTGCCCACTGTAAAGGAAAGCCAAGAAGGGGCTCTGCCTGCCACTTGGGATCAGGCAGACACAACGGGAGAGGCTACGAGGGGAGCTGAGCCCGTCACTTGATTTCCTGATTTTTCTGGTCCTGTACTCCAGACTCCAAAGGTTCTTTTGTTCTTATTTAGAACTAAACAGAGTTAGTTTTGTTTGGGGGCGAGGGGGTGTTGATTAGCATGGCAATGCAGTGCTTTCTCTGGAGAAGTTAAAAAAAGCAGGGGTTTTCACGCTTGGTCTCACTAGGATTGAGGGAACAAGGTGAAGCCAGCCTCTAACTAGGGTGGGCAAAAGTCATGTTGCGTGACTTTTTTGTGACTAGCAAGGCTGTGCTTAGGTGGGGTTTCCAGCCACCTCTCCATTATTCAAACATAGATGGCAAATGTCATGTTTGGATGAGCTCTACCTGTAAAAAGCGCTAGTGTGTATCTATAAACATGGTGTAACCTTAGGTCAATCCCTCCAGTGCTCAGTGCCTCAGCTTTCCTCATCTGTAAAACGGGAATAATGAGTGTCAACTACAGAAGGTTACTGATGGGGTTAAAATTGAATTACATGTATGGCACTTAATACAGTGTTGAGGACAAAGCAAACATTAAAAAAAGATTAATATTAATAAAATAGAAGAATAGTAATACATTACTAGTAAGAAAAATCTATTATTATTATTATTATTATTAGAATCATGCTCCCCAAAAGCCAGGTTTCACTTGCTCAAACATTCAGATGTGATTTTTCCAATCATTCATTCACTCCTGAGGCTTTAGACATAATTTGTGTAATTTTTTATATCAAGAGACTGAAGAACGGAGACTATGTGACTTGCTTCGAGTCACTCAGGTATATAATGACAGGCTGCAACTTTAGGTTCCTAAGACATACAGAATATGCTGTCATATTACACACGACATTTCCATACATACAGTAACAGGGCCTAAATATTGTTTTTTTTTTTCTTTTTTTTTGGGGGGGGCCTAAATATTAAAGTGTAAGATCCTAAATATCAAAGATTATCTTACAGGCAGCACTGTATTAGCATGAAGTGTTCAAATCAGTTTCTAAACATCATTATATGTGGATCCCTTTGAAGAACAACTCAGAAAAGGCTCTCACAGGGAGTGTGTTGGAGTTAGCAATTAATTGGCCTTGGTAAAAGCATAAATCGTAACAGCATCAAGAGCTAATGGGTACTGAGGCCTTACCAAACGCCAGTCACTGCGATCTGTACTTTACAAGTACCATAAATTAAACCCTCCAATTCTGGGAATACCACCTCCATTCCCATTTTACAGATCTGGAGAAATTAACGCTCTACGAGGTTAAATTACGTCTACAAGGTTGCAAAGCTACTCAGCGGCCCCCTGGCTGCACAGGACTGGCCATACAGGGCACCCTGTACCAACGAATCTTCTCCCCACTTACACAACCAGAACTTGTCAACAGCAAAGGATGGCATTTAACTCAGGAGAGCCTATCCCAAAATGGTGAGAGAAATCAGCGAGCAAGGAAGGCTTTTATTAAAATTCAGATCGCCGACTCCTCCCGGTGGCGACCCTCCGTGCACGCACTCCCAAACTAGGCTCTCTTGAGTTTCTGACATCAGAACCACATTCTCCGAACCCCAATGAAGGCAGCAGCCGGAACCAAAGTCTGCAGAGGAATGCAAATAACATGGCCTTCACTTCCGAGCAGTTTCCAAATTTGCCCTCGGGATGTGAGGTAGAGACCGAGAAGCTAAGTTTGCGCCCCCGCAGGCTCTGAAATGTCTAGGATCTGACACATGCTTTGTCCCTATGAGGAGCTCGTAACTGGGGTTTCGCGAGCATCATCCGCTTAGTTCACAGTGACCTTGGGGTCGGGGACTACGGGATGAGGGGCACGGACTGTCTAAACCTTCAGGTCCCCTACAGAGGGCTCCCCGTGGGTATGGGAGCCATGCACCTGTGCCGACGCCGCCTCTGCCTGGAGGGTGCGCGCGCGCCCTGGGCCGGGGATGCTGACTCAGCCTGGCGGCTCACATTCCTTTCGCGCAACGCGGATGCTGTTGCTGCTACTACTGCTGCTGCTGCTGCTGCTGCTGCCGCTGCTGCCGGTGCAGCCAAGTGGGGGAAGCAAGGCACCCGCAGCGGCCCGGCCGCTCGCTCCCTGGGGCCCACTGCGGCACTCCCTCCCCACCGCCGGAAGGGGAACTGTGGGGGTGCGCGAGTTGACGAAACTGAGGGAAGTGGGCGCTGCAGGAGGAACTCAGGCGCCGCGCGCGCAGCTCACACCCAAACTGGAAGGAACCTGTTCTGCCCGGGGCGGGCGCGGAGCCGCCGCAGCCGCGAGCGCCGCGCGGAATCAGCCCCGGCGCGCGCGTTCCCCCTCCCCGCTAAATCCCCAAATCCTCAGGGTGCGGACGGGACTGGGCGGTGGGCGCGCCGGGAAGGCGCCAGGGGTGGGGACGGGGATCCGCGCGCGCGCGCGCCTGGCCGAGGTGCTCCGAGGCAGGGTGCAGGCGCCCCCACCACCCCTGCACACTCGCGCTCCCACTAGCGTTGCAGCAAAGCTCCGGGGTCTGGGCGGGTCACGCGCGCAGAGGCGCGACTGGGTTGGGAGATCGGGGCGTTGTGCCAAGGACCCCGGAGGCGCTGGCGGGGTCGGCCTGGCCCCGGACCGCGACGCGGTTACCTTCCGTGACCCCCAGCCCAGGAGGCAGGCGGGCGGGCGGGCGCGCGCCCGGCGCGGCCCAGGTCCACGTGGGCCGGCGCGCGCGCGCCAGGCAGGCCCCCTCCTTGGCTGCGCTCGGCGCTCGCAGCACATGGTCGGCGGCGGCGCGCCCCCGAGGCCGGCGGAGACCGGCTGCAGCCGGTATAGGATAAGAGCTTAGGCAGCGACGCGGGGCCGGGGCGCGGGCGGCAGCACGCACGGCCCGGGGCGCAGGCGGCCGGGGTGGGGGGCGGGGGGAGGGTGTGGCTCGGGTGCCTGAGTCGCGGGAGTGGGTGGAGGGCCCGGGCGCTCCGGCCTCACCAGCCCGAGCCAACTTGCGCTAGAGTCGGGCCCGCCCCCTAAGGGGTTAATCCTTTTCTCATGTTACCGAGCGGCTTATAAGGAGGGGGAGGCCAAGCCTCCGCCTTATTGGGAGCCTTTTGGGGTTTATTCTCTTCCCTTCTAACTTGGTGAGTTGGTTTATTATTTTACATGTTTAAAAGTTTGATTGTGGGGTGTGGGTTGTTTTTTAAAAATATGTGTTGGAGCCTTTTTTTGGGATGGGAGGCGGAGGAGACCACTGAACATCTTCACATTTTGGAGAGGTTATTCCCAAAAATATTCTCTCTGACAGTTAGGAATGCCCAGGGCCACCGGGATGACGCGCTCGCGCCGGTGTGGGTAGCTGAGAGTTGAATGTCCGTGACCCTGGTACAGTTGGGTCCTGTAACCTAAAGGCACGCCTGGCCTTTGAGTGCCCCCTGCCCCGGGTTGGGGGCTCCGGGACGTCGGAAGAGTGGGGGGCTCCGGGCTCAGCCCCTCCGCGGATTTTCCGCATGAAGTTGCCTGCGCGTCGCAGGAGCGAAATGTCAGAGGTACCTTCCTTCCCCAGGCTGGCGCGCGCACGCAGGGCGGCCACTGAGGCAGCGCGAGGGAAAGTGGGGCTCCCTGCCTCCCCGACCCCCAAACACAGCACTCCCTGGGGCGGCCACCGTTTGCCCCCTGCGGGAAGGCAGGGATTTCCTGGCAGAGCGCGGGTCCTCCACCTGGACGGTCAGAACTGTCAGCGGCTGACGGCCGGTCCCGCGCAACTTCAAGGTTCCCGGGCCGCCAACCGCAGGAAAGCGCTGGTGTCGCCGAGCAGTTCCGTAGCAAGGGAAGATGGTTTTGCAGAGGAAATGGGTTATTTCCTTCTAGGTTGTTGTCGCCTTTTCTTTTTATTCCCCCTACCCTAGCAAGACAGGTCATAGAAGTTTGTTAGGTGGCGTATATAAAATGTCACCAAACACGGGGGGCGTCAGTCTTAGAAAAAGCTCCCCGGAGCCAACTGGGGAGGAGCAATTACAACTTGTCAACCTGGAAGCCGGTTTTGTTTGCACGGTTAGGCACTCCGTGCCAGCTCCTTCTCGCAGGAGATGGTTTCTACCCCGGGAATGAGATTTCTCAGTGATCTGATTGTTTTTGCAAATCATGGTAAGATAGGTGTCTTGTTTGTAAAAAGATGCCAAGTGCTTATGCTGAAATCTCTAAACGATGCATCTCCCCATGTCCCAAGCACCGTTACGTGGCATTTTGGGGGTCAACAATACATCCGGCCAGATGATATAAGAGAAACCCCTCTTCTCATAATTAAGGGAAGGGTGTCCAAGATAGGAACTTACAGTATGTAAATAAACAATGCAGCCAAGTGGAAAAGCTCCTTCCAGTGTAATGAGTACCACTAACCCTGAGTTTTCCTTCTGTGGTTTCCAAAAGACGACTTTCCTCAGTGGAACTCCTGAGGAGGACACTTAAATTAGGGGCTCAGGTTTCAACACCATACCCTTGTAAAATGGTGACTCGGTTGTAGCCAGTGATTCAACATCGTGAGGCAGCTATCCAGGTTAGGTTTGGAAATTTTTTTTTTAATAGAGAGTGAAAATGAACTTTAGCCAAATGCAGACTGGTTTTGCCAACTTGGGCCAGAAACAACTTGTCAAAGCCGTTCTCCAGGCTACACCTTTAAGAAGAAGAGAAATCCTCAGTGCTTTTGCTCGGGGTTTGCCTACACCAGTAGCCACCCCATTTCCATCCAGAGCCTGCATTTTGAACCTTGCTCTGAGCTGCCCCTAGAGTAACACTCTGATGGTCTACGATAATCCAATTTTTTCATGCCCTCAGGCTAAATCTTCTCTCAACAAATTAAGTCACAGTGAAACTCCCAAGGATAGCAGGTTTCCAAGCCTTTGGCAAGATACCCATTTATTTATTTGTTTAGAGGCAGGGTCTCCCTCCCATCATGGAAGTGATCTCTGCTCACTGCAGCCTCGACCTCCCAGGCTCAAGCGATCCTCCCACCTCATTTTAAAATTTTTTTGTAGAGACGCAGTCTCACTACGTTGCCCGGGTTGGTCTCAAACTCCTGGGCTCAAGCAATCTGCCTGCTTCAGCCTCCCTAATTGCTGGGATTATGGGCATGAGCTACTGCACCTGGTCAATACCCATTTAGTGAAGGGGACATTTAACCACATGCTACTGGGAAATCCTCCAAACTGTCCATGAATTTTGTCATTGTGCTTCCTCCAGAAGAACACTAGGGTGAAGGGAAGATGGCTGCCAGGAACCCCCATTCAGAATTGTTGAGTTTTATAAGTTGGAAAAGACTTGAGAGACTCCCCTGACAAGCCATGCTTTCCAGATGATAGAAGTTCAGAATTTAGTGGTTTCCATAACTGTGCAGCCAGTTAACGGTACACAGAAATTAACAAATACAGCCTAAGAGCTTTAAGAAGACCAACTCTTGGGCCTTGCCTTCAAAGGGCTTAGAAGGATTAAAGCAAGTGATGGTCAAAGGCTATCAGAGAAGTATAGACTATTAGGGCAGGAAGAGCTCTAAGCTCATCAGAGTCTAGTTCAACTCCCTTTTTTACATTTACCTTGATTTTACATTGACAATGAAAATGGGGAAGCAAAGTGATTTGCCTAAGTCCTGTCATCCGTAAAGCAGGGGTTGATGGGCAGGATGACTCAGCTTGCCTCACCAGTTAGATCTGCACACAGCTGAAAAGTATCCCCACCCATCAGATAAATTCACATGGCCACAAACCAAAGTGGACAGATAAACTTCCATATTCTGGAACATAGAGACTTCTACGTAAATGAGTTCAAAATTCAGGCCTCAGTTGCTTTGTTTGCAGAGACAGAAGGTTTGGCCTTCTGTTGAAGGAATGGAAAACAAGAAAAGGAGAAGGCCAGGCACCGTGGCTGACGCCTGTAATCCCAGTACTTTGGGAGGGTGGATCACGAGGTTAGGAGTTTGAAACCAGCCTGACCAACATGGTGAAACCCTGTCTTTACTAAAAATACAAACAAACAAACGAAAAATTAGCCGGGCGTGGTGGCAAGCGCCTGTAATCCCAGCTACTCAGGAGGCTGAGGCAGGAGAATCACTTGAACCCAGGAGGCTGAGGTTGCAATGAGCCAAGATCGTGCCACTGCACTTCAGCCTGGGTGACATAGCAAGACTCCATCTCAAAAAAATTCAATAAAATAAAAATGCTTTCCTGTAGGCTTGTACAGCAGGAGCCCTGGAAGGCAGGAGATTCAGTACTGGGCTACTTCAGTCAAGTCCCTTCACCTCTTGGGGATGTTTCCCGATTTTGCAAAATGAGTAAGATTTTACAAAGAGGAATTGAATAAGATGACCTCAATTTTCCCCTTCAGCTTTAACATTCAGTAATTCTAACTCTCTTCAGGGGTTACAGATTCATCCTAACCCCATCCGTTTTTCAAGTGTAAACCTCTGATGATACAGGCAAGGGAAAAGAGGAAGGGGGTAGCTGGCACCAGAACTTCAGTGCTGGCCAAACAGAGGCTTCTCATGGTGGCAGGTAATCTCAGCTCATAAAAAAACTGCAATCTGGTCCCACTCATCTAAATGCAGTCCACAGCCTGGTCTACATGGTGAGACCCTGTCTCTACAAAAAATAAAAATTTTCCCAGGTACAGTGGCTCACACCTGTAATCCCAGCACTTTGGGAGGCTGATGGGGGTGGATCACGAAGTCAGGAGTTCCAGACTGGCCTGGCCAACATGGTGAAACCCCGTCTCTACTAAAAATACAAAAAAATTAGCTGGGCATGATGGCGGGTGCCTGTAATCCCAGCTACTCGGGAGACTGAGGCAATGAATTGCTTGAACCCAGGGGGTGGATGTGGCAGTGAGCCGAAATCATGCCACTGAACTCCAGCCTGGATGCTGTCTCAAAAAATAAATAAATAAAAATTAAAAAATAAAAAAGAATTGGCTGGACATGGTGGCACATACCTATAGTCCTAGCCACTTGAGAGGCTGAGGTGGGAGGGTCACTTGAGCCCTGGAGTTTTTTTGTTTTTGTGTTTTGAGACGGAGTCTCTCTCTTGTCACCCAGGCTGGAGTGCAGCAGCACAATCTCAGCTCATTGCAACCTCTGCCTCCTGGGTTCAAGCAGTTCTTCCACCACAGCCTCCCACATAGCTGGGACTACAGGTGTGCGCCACCACGCCACGCTAATTTTTGTAATTTTAGTAGAGACAGGGTTTCACCATGTTGGCCAGGATAATCTCGAAACCTGACCTCAGGCAATCCACCCGCCTCGGTCTCCCAGAGTGCTGGGATTACAGGTGTGAGCCACTGCGCCCAGCACGATCCCAGGAGTTTTGAGGCTACAGTGAGCTATGGTTGTGCCACTGCACTCCACGTCTCTCTAGGGTCTTTATCACATTTTATCACTATATGTTTTGTTTCAAGGTGGTCCTGAGCCCTCCATTAAAACTCTTCAGACCTTCTGGGCACATTTCTGGGTTAGAACAACTGTGCCAATTTGACTTTGGACTTAGCAGCTACTGAGTCCTGACTGCTTGTCAGAAATGTGCTGAATTCTGGCAAGATGTGGTTGAATCATTTAAATAGGATGCATTTCAGATGCATTCATTTTCCTTAGCATCATCATCAGCAGATATTTTAGTCCATGGAGGCAGAGACCATCTCTTGGTCTTTTCACTGTAGTGCCCGTACAGTGAAAGCGAGGACCTGGCACCTGATAGCTATTTTGTTGCAAAAATAAATACAAGCTGTGTATAAGGTACAGGTGGGGTCTGGGGACATGGAGTTATACAAAGAGAAATAGACCTCAGATTTTGTGAACATAATAATTTAATCAAGCAAATAAGATAAAGGCATAAAAGTAAACAATACCCCATCATTAAATGATACCTGTCACCTGAAGAAGAGAGCCCTTAGATTGTGCTGGTTGGAGAAGGCATTATGGAGGAAGAAGGATGTCACAGAGCAGGGTCTCATTTTGGGGAAATGGCATGGCCACAGCCAGGTGGGTAGAGACTAGAGGGCCAGGAGGACTCCACTTTGACCATGGCAGGTGAGTCAAGTTTTAGAACCAGAAGAAATAAGGCCACAAAGAGAGGTTACAAAGAACATTGAAAGTCAGGCTAATGAGTGGATTTTTTTTTTTTTTTTTTTTTATGAAGTCTTGCTCTGTAACCCAGGTTGGAGTGCAGTGATCTCAACTCCCAGGTTGCCCCTACTGCAATCTCTGCCTCCTGGGTTTAAGTGATTCTCCTGACTCCGCCTCCTGAGTAGCTGGGACTACAGACACACGCCACCACGCCTCCACATAATTTTGTATTTTTAGTATAGACAGGGTTTCACCATGTTGGGCAGGCTGGTCTCAAACTCCTGACCTCAAGTGATCTGCCCGCCTCGGCCTCCCAAAGTGCTGGGATTACAGATGTGAGCCACCGTGCCCAGCCTTAATGAGTGGATTTTATTCTTCAGAAAGACGAAAGCTATTGAAAAAGTCTGAGTAGGCTAGGTGCAGTGGCTCACACCTGTAATCCCAGCACTTTGGGAGGCCGAGGTGGGTGGATCACTTGAGGTCAGAAGTTCAAGACCAGCCTGGCCAACATGGTGAAACCCGGTCTCTTGAAAAAATACAAAAATGGGCCGGGCGTGGTGGCTCAAGCCTGTAATCCCAGCACTTTGGGAGGCCGAGACGGGCGGATCACGAGGTCAGGAGATCGAGACCCTCCTGGCTAACACGGTGAAACCTTGTCTCTACTAAAAAATACAAAAAACTAGCCGGGCCAGGTGGCGGGCGCCTGTAGCCCCAGCTACTCGGGAGGCTGAGGCAGGAGAATGGCTTAAACCGGGAGGTGGAGCTTGCAGTGAGCTGAGATCCGGCCACTGCACTCCAGCCTGGGCGACAGAGCGAGACTCTGTCTCAAAAAAAAAAAAAAAGAAAAGAAAAGAAAAAATACAAAAATGTAGCCAGGCACTGGTGGCGTACACCTGTAGTCCCAGGTCCTTGGGAGGCTGAAGCCGAGAATTGCTTGAACCTGGGAGGTGGAGAGGTGGAGGTTGCCGTGAACAGAGATTGTGCCACTGCACTCCAGCCTGGGTGACAGACCGAGACTCCGTCTCCAAAAAAAAAAAGTCTGAGTAGAAAAATGCCATGACAATACACCATTTCCAAAAGGTTCATTGTACAGGATACGGAAGTCCATTAAGAGGCTGGCAAAGGAGTCATGGTCTTCACAAGGAAAAGCTCAAACCAATGGCCTGGTGGGGGGATGAAATAGAAGGGGTAAAGGCTACAGCCTTGACAGCGGCAGGCTCATCATTCCTCCCCAGGGCTAGACACTATTCTAAAGCCAACACTGGCAAGCACTTCTTAAAAATTTTTTTGGTTTTCTAAATCTTAAGCTAGTGTTGTTCTCACTTCTCTGCCCCAGCGGCCTCATTTTGAGAGTGGCTTTTGAAATGGAGGGATGTTGTGAAAACCTAATTTGGTAAAGGGCTCCTGGCTCCCAACTTAAATCAATTGCTTTCTATGTTGAGGGGCAGTAGTGACAAACTATTCTATAGTTGCTCAGCCTACCTCTTGAGCTATCTAACTGCCCTTCCCACCTTTCCATTTGCTCTCAGACATGACACATCAACACACATCAAAATGCAAAGGCCTTTGCTGCAAAGAGCATACTCATCTTATAACATCTTATGCCTTATTTTAATCAACCAAATATTTAGCGGTAATAGAGTATAAAGTGAATATATAGTCCTTCCCAAGTATTAGGCTACAGTGGGAATGGCGCTATCAATAGGATTAATGATATTAAGTTAGATCAGATTTGCTGCTTTTTAAGATTTATAGAGTAAATTCAGAACATTAGATTTTAAAAATAGAAAACCAGCAAGTCTGCTGGATAGATGAGGTTATGTCCTGTTATTTTTCAGTTGCCTTCTATTTTCAATAAAATCTTTGCCTTCCATCCTGGCTAACATGGTGAAACCCCATCTCTACTAAAAAATACAAAAAACTAGCCGGGCGAGGTGGCGGGCACCTGTAGTCCCAGCTACTCGGGAGGCTGAGGCAGGAGAATGGCGTGAACCCGGGAGGCGGAGCTTGCAGTGAGCCAAGATCCGGCCACTGCACTCCAGCCTGGGTGACAGAGCGAGACTCTGTCTCAAAAAAAAAAAAAAAAAAAAAAAACTTTGCCTTAGTAACTTTGACCCAACAACTTATGGCTAGGAAAAGGATATAAAGGATACAATGCACCCTGACCCTGAAAATTCACCAGTATACAATTGTATAATTAGGAAGAATTTTCTTTTTACATTTCACTTATTTTTTATTTATTTATTTATTTGTATTTATTTATTTATTTATTTTAGATAGAGTCTTGCTCTGTGACCCAGACTGGAGTGCAGTGGCACAATCTTTGCTCATTGCAACCTCTACCTTCCGGGTTCAAGTGATCCTCCTCCTTCAGCCTCCTGAGTAGCTGGGACTACAGGCCCGTGCCACCACACCTAGCTAGTTTTTGCATTTTTAGTAGACACCGGGTTTCACCATGTTGGCCAGGCTGGTCTCAAACTCCTGACCTCAAGTGATCCACCTGCCTTGGCCTCCCAAAGGATTACAGGCATTAGCCACCATGCCCAGCCTTTTTTTTTTTTGAGACAGCGTCTCACTCTGTTGCCCAGGCTGGAGTGCAGTAGTGTGACCTCGGCTCACTGCAACCTCTGCCTCCTAGGGTCAAGTGATTCTCATGCCTCAGCCTCCTGGGTAGCTGGGATAACAGGCTCGCGCTACCACGCCCGGCTAATTTTTGTATTTTTAGTAGAGACGGTGTTTTGCCATGTTGGCCAGGCTGGTCTGGAACTCCTAACCTCAAGTGATCCACCCAACTCGACCTCCCAAAGTGATAGGATTACAGGTGTGAGCCACCATGCTAGTCAACTTAAAAAAAAAAATTTTAGACAGGGTCTTGCTCTGTCACCCAGGCAAGAGTGCAGTGGTGTGTTCACTGCTCACTGCAGCCTGGAGCTTCCAGCTCAACTCAAGTAATCCTCCCACCTCAGCCTTCCAAGTGTCTGGGACTGCAGGTATGTGTCACCACACCCTGTTTTTTTTTTTTTTTTTTTTTGAGACAGAGTCTTACACTGTCGCCCCGGCGGGAGTGCAGTGGCACGATCTCAGCTCACTGTAACCTCCACCTCCTGGGTTCAAGCAATTCTCCTGCCTCAGCTTCCCAAGTAGCTGGGATTACAGGCACCCACCGCCACATTAGACTTTTTTTTTTTTTTTTTTTGTATTTTTAGTCAAGACAGGGTTTCACTGTGTTGGCCAGACTGGTCTTGAACTCCTGACCTCATGATCCACCCACCTCGGCCTCCCAAAGTTCTGGGATTACAGGCATGAGCCACTGTGCCTGGCCCTGCTAATTTTTTATTTTATTTATTTTATTTTATTTATTTATTTTTTTTTTTGAGATGGAGTCTCGCTCTGTCGCTAATTTTTGTTTGTTTGTTTGTTTTGTTTTTTGTTTTTTGTTTTTTGAGACGGAGTCTCGCTCTGTTGCCTGGGCTGGAGTGGCAGTGGCCGGATCTCAGCTCACTGCAAGCTCCGCCCCCCGGGTTTACGCCATTCTCCAGCCTCAGCCTCCCGAGTAGCTGTGACTACAGGGCGCCGGCTAATTTTTTGTATTTTTAGTAGAGATGGGGTTTCACCGTGGTCGCAATCTCCTGACCTTGTGATCCGCCCACCTCGGCGTCCCCAAGTACTGGAATTACAGGCGTGAGCCACCGCGCCCAGCCTGCTAATTTTTTTTATACTCTTTTGTAGAGACAGGGTCTCCCTATGTTACCCAGGCTGTTCTCAAACTGCAGGGCTCAAGCAATGCCCCCACCTCGGTCTCCCAAAGTGCTGGGATTACAGGCCTGAGCCACCGCGCCCGGCCCTGTTCACCCATTTTTAAGTCAGATTGTTGGGGAGTTTTTTTTGCTGTTAAGGTGTTTGAGTTCCTTGTATATTCTGGATATTAATCCCCTATCAGATGAATAGTTTGCAAATGTTTTCTACCTTTCTGTGGGTTGTCTTTACTTTTTTTTTTTTTTTGGAGGCAGAGTCTCCCTGTTACCCAGGCTAGAGCGAAGTGGCAGGATCTCAGTTCACTGCAACCTCCACCTCCTGGGTTCAAGCAATCCTTGTCCCTCAGCCTTCCGAGTAACCAGGACTACAGTTGTGCACCACCACACCCAGCTAATTTTTTGTATTTTCAGTAAAGATGGCGTCTCACCATGTGGCCCAGGCTGGTCTCAAACTCCTTAGCTCAGGCACTCCACCCACCTTGGCCTCCCCAAGTGCTGGGATTATAGGCGTGAGCCACCACACCTGGCCTCACTCTGCTGATCTGTTTCCTTTGCTGTGCAGAATCTGTTTAGCTTAATATAATCCCATGTTTATTTTTGCTTTTGTTATGTGTGCTCTTGCAGTCTTGTTCATAAAAATCTTTCCTCAGACAAATGTCCTCAAGTGTTTCCCCTATGTTTTCTTCTAGTAGTTTTATAGTTTTGGGTCTTATATTTAAGTCTTTGATCTATTTTGAGTCGATTGTTGTATAGGGTGAAAGGTGGGGATCTAGTTTTATTCTTTGTATGGATATCCAGTTTTCAAAGCGCCATTTATTGAAGAGACTGGCCTTTCTCCAATGAATATCTTTGGCACCTTTGCCAAAAATCAGTTGGCTGTAGACACATGGATTAAGTTCAAGATTCTCTCCTCTGTTCCTTTGGTCAGTGTATCTGTTTTTATGCCAGTACCATGCTGTTTTGATTACTGTAGTGTTGTCATGTATTTTGAGGGCTGTTAGTGTGATGCCTCCAGCTTTGTTCTTTTTTTCAGGATGGCTTTGGCTATTTATGATCTTTTTTGGTTCCATACAAATTTTAGAATTTTTTTCTTCTATTTCTGTGAAGAATGTCATTGATAATTTGATAGGAATCCACTCCGTAGATTGCTTTGGGTCATATGTAAATAATTCTTTTCATTTTTGTTTTTTGTTTTGTTTTGTTTTGTTTGAGACAGAGTCTTGCTCTGTTGCCCAGGCTGGAGTGCAGTGGGATCTTGGCACACTGCAACCTCCTCCTCCCGGATTCAGGCAATTCTGTCTCAGCCTCCTGAGTAGCTGGGATTACAGGTGCCTACCACCATGCCCAGCTAATTTTTGTAGTTTTAGTAGAGACGGGGTTTTGCCATATTGGCCAGGCTGGTCTCGAACTCCTGACCTCAGGTGATCCACCCACCTCGGCCTCCCAAAGTGCTGGGATTACAAATGTGAGCCACCGTACCCGGCCATAAAGAATTCTTAAACTTGAGGTTGGTTGCCATTAAGAGCTCTAAGATCATGGCATGGACTCATTGATTATTATAGATATAATTAATGTTTAGTTAGGCTAAAAATAAACATGACTGTTTTGGCTGGGCATGGTGGCTCACGCTTGTAATCCCAGCACTTTGGGAGGCCAAGGCGGGTGGATCACAAGGTCAGGAGATCGAGACCATCCTGGCAAACATGGTGAAACCCCGTCTCTACTAAAAATGCAAAAATTAGCTGGGCGTGGTGGCGCATGCGTGTAGTCCCAGCTACTCAGGAGGCTGAGGCAGAAGAATCGCTTGAACTTGGGAGGCAGAGGTTGCAGTGAGCCTAGATAGCGCCACTATACTCCAGCCTGGTGACAGAGCGAGAGTCCGTCTCAAAAAAAAAAAAAAAAAAAAAATACATATGACTCAAAGTATATGTAACCACAGAGGCTTTGAAAAAGACAGTATTCATGTGCTAGAGCCCAATCCAGAAGACTTAAGTTAAACCAGTGTCAATGTCAATGTCTCCTTAGTGGTGTTAAGGTACAGGTCTGCTTGTTCTGATGTTTGTTGCAGGTTGAATGGAGAGGCACAGTGAGGTTAGAGGTAACTCAGTTAACTGGTACCCAGATGGGGCCCCACAGGCTTGTATAATAGCACCTTATTTAGACACCTATTATAGAGTATCATCATGTACTTGGAAATTGAATTGCTAATATACCAATTGGTGGTCAACTTTGAGGAAATTACTCCTGCTTAACAAACTCCCAGAAGACAGAAGGCCCTCATTTTGACTTATAGTAACATTGTGTCTGCGTAGGTACATCCACATGGAACACCAAATCATAATCAGAATATTGCTTACTGAGTAGAAAATGGGGGGGAAGAAGAGTTGCTGGGTGATCGCGGTGACCAGGGACATCAAGCAGAGATGCTTATGGTATCTCAAACACGTACACGGTGGAAGGTGCTGGATGCACAGCCAGTGTTTGCTTTTCAGCCTCCATTTTCTAGGCTTCATTTCTGATCAACATTCCTTATAGTCAGTGCAGTCTTTTCTGGCCTAAGTTGAGTCCTTCAAGGTCAGCATTAATACCTGGTCTGGTGACCATCTGGTGTTCTTCAATATGCTTCTAAATATTCTGCTCTGGTTCTTCATGTCTGTTTATTTTTCCCATTTAACTTTCTTTTTGGGGGGCCCATGTATAATAACATGATTTGTACATATGTATATATACATAAACTTACCCAAAGACTTTATACTACTTGTACATAATTTAAATATTCAACCGTCAGCCGGGTGTGGTGGCTCATGCCTATAATCTCAGCATTTTGGGAGGCCAAGGCGGGTGTATCTCTTGAGGTCAGGAGTTTAAGACCAGCCTGGCCAACATGGCAAAACCCCATCTCTACTGAAAATACAAAAATTAGCCAGGTGTGGTGGCGGGCGTCTGTAATCCCAGCTACTCGGGAGGCTGAGGCAGGAGAATCGCTTGAACCTAGGAGGCAGAGATTTCAGTGAGCCAAGATCACGCCACTACACTGCAGCCTGGGCAACAGAGTGAGACTCTGTCTCAAAAAAAAAAAAAAAAAAATTAGGTGGGTGTGGTGGCACATGCCTATAGTTCTAGCTACTTGGGAGGCTCAGACAGGAGAATTGCTTGAACCCGGGAGGCAGAGGTTGCAGTGAGCTGAGATCATGCCACTGCACTCTAGCCTGGACGACGGAGCAAGACTCCATCTCAATAAATAAATAAATAAATAAATAAATAAATAAATAAATATTCAACAACCTAAATCGGGTGAGTAGTTCATATATATATATATATATACACTTTATGTTCTAGGGTACATGTGCACAATGTGCAGGTTTGTTACATATGTATACATGTGCCATGTTGGTGTGCTACACCCATTAACTTGTCATTTACATCAGGTATAGCTCCTAATGCTATCCCTCCCCCTTCCCCCTGGTAAGTCATTCTTATCTGTTATGTTTGCTAAAGAGTATGAGAATCATTAATCCTCACGCTATTGCTGGTCTGAATTGTTTTTTAACTTTTTCCTTCAGATTAAGAATGACCCAAAATACATTAAAGCTTTGTTCCAAAGCCAACGTGTATACTGAAGTGCCTGATGGAGGATGGGGCTGGGCAGTCGCTGTTTCATTTTTCTTCGTTGAAGTCTTCACCTACGGCGTCATCAAGACATTTGGTGTCTTCTTTAATGACTTAATGGACAGTTTTAATGAATCCAACAGCAGGATCTCATGGATAATCTCAATCTGTGTGTTTGTCTTAACCTTTTCAGGTTAGTACATCTTTTGGCCTAACCATGACGTAAGTGTAGGTCCCTTTTAATTTGGCTACCTTGATCATGGTAGTCGGGGTGATTGTGATGTTTTCATTCCCTTATATGCCTGTTGGTCCTTCCTAGACCCAACTAACAGGGTTTTCAGAGCACTGAGGATCGGCAAGAAACAAAAGGCACTGAAGAAAAAAGCCTTATTTGCCAGCCATGACAGCCTTCAATTTCATACACACGTATTAAATATCTGCCGTCTGCACACTCTTAGGATTCTATAGATCCCCTTGAGGAGTGCCGCCAACCCCCTTTTATGAGGATGTGAGGATGCTGTCACTGTCTAAGAAGCAACATCAAAAAGTTGCTGATGGCCGGGCACGGGTGGCTCACGCCTGTAGGCAAGCGTAGGAGGCCAAGGTGGGTGGATCACTTGAGGTCAGGAGTTCAAGACCAGGCTGGCCAACATAGCAAAACCCCATCTCTACTGAAAATAGAAAAATCAACCGGGCACAGTGGTTCGCACTTGTAGTCCTAGCTACTTGGGAGGCTGAGGCACAAGAATGGCTCGAACCCGGGAGGCAGAGGTTGCAGTGAGCTGAGATCACACCACTGCACTCCAGCCTGGGCGACACAGCAAGACATCGTCAAAAAAAAAAAAAAGTTGCAGCCAGGCACAATGGCTCATGTCTGTAATCCCAAAAATTGCGAGGCTGAGGCAGGAGGATCACAAGGTCAGGAGTTTGAGACCAGATTGGCCAACATAGTGAAACCCCCTCTCTACTAAAAATACAAAAAATTAGCTGGGCATGGTGGTATGTGCCTATAATCCCAACTACTCAGGAAGCTGAGGTAGGAGAATCATATGAACCCGGGAGGTGGAGGTTGCAGTAAGCCCAGATCGTGCCCTTGTACTCCAGCCTGGGCGACACTGCGAGACTCTGTCTCAAAAAAAAAAAAAAAAAAAAAAATTGCTGACATAGGGACTTCACTGATTCGTCATTACATAATCTACTCCCAGACCCAATAGCATAAAATAAAATGGGGCTTCAGTATCATTTTTAACATACTAATCTTCACTTGGTCCTATAAAGGACTATTGGATATACATGCCAGGTCTCATGAGTTCATTGGTCTGTCAGAAATAATTGCCAAGGGTTTTCCAAGAGAAAAGGGCTGTTGAACTCACCTCAGAAAGTTAACCAGGCTGGGCGTGGTGGCTTACGTCTGTAATCCCAACACTCTGGGAAGCCAAAATGAAAGGATCACTTGAGCCCCAGAGTTTGAGACCAGCCTGGGCAACATAGCAACACCCCATCTCTACAAACAATTAAAAAATTGGCCAGGCTTGGTGGTACACACTTGTGATCCCAGCTACTCGGGAGGCTTCAGAGCGAGGATCGCTTGAGCCTGGGAGGTCAAGGCTGCAGTGAGCCATGATCATGCCATTGCATTCCAGCCTGGGCAACACAGCAAGACCCCATCTCAAAAAAGAAAAAAGAAAGTTAACCAGGTTGACCTTAAACTTCCCTAAGTTTACCCTTACACCCAGTCTTGGAACTGTTATCTCTGAAGTGATCGCTGAAGTTAAAGCCCTTCTTTAAATGTAGTACATTTTTAGCCATAGAATGTCTTTAAAAGGCAGTTCTACATATTTTTACCCTTTGGGTAAGGTAGAAATTTCTCTTGTTAGCTGGGTGTGGTGGTGGGCACCTGTAATCCCAGCTACTCGGAAGGCTGAGGCAGGAGAATCACTTGAATCACTTGATCCTGGGAGGAGGAGGTTGCAGTGAGCTGAGATTGTGCCACTGCACTCCAGCCTGGGAAACAGAGCAAGACTCTGTCTCAAAAAAAAAAAAAAAAAAAGTATCTTGTTAGTTCTCATACTATCTCTTACAAATTTCATGAAGTAGTTCCTGGTTCCAGTTTAAGTGAGTATTAAGATAACTTAATTTTTTTTTTTTTTTTTTTCGAGACGGAGTCTCGCTTTGTTGCCCAGGCTGGAGTGCAGTGGTGCGGTCTCAGCTCACTGCAACCTCCGCCTCCCAGGTTCAAGTGATTCTCCATCCTCAGCCTCCCGAGTAGCTGGGATTACAGCACCTGCCACCACGCCTGGCTAATTTTTTGTATTTTTATAGTAGAGATGGGGTTTTGCTATGTTGGCCGGGCTGGTCTCTTAACTCCTGAACACCTGCCTCAACCTCCCAAAATGCTGGATTTACAGGTGTAAGCCACCACAACCGGCCAAGTTAACTTAATTTTTAAATTGTGGAATACTTAATTACCTTCTTAGAAATATAATTTAGGCCGGGCGCGGTGGCTCAAGCCTGTAATCCCAGCACTTTGGGAGGCCGAGACGGGCGGATCACAAGGTCAGGAGATCAAGACCATCCTGGCTAACACGGTGAAACCCCGTCTCTACTAAAAGATACAAAAAACCTAGCCGGGCGAGGTGGCGGGCACCTGTAGTCCCAGCTGCTCCGGAGGCTGAGGCAGGAGAATGGCGTAAACCCGGGAGGCGGAGCTTGCAGTGAGCTGAGATCCGGCCACTGCACTCCAGTCCGGGCGACAGAGCGAGACTCCGTCTCAAAAAAAAAAAAAAAAAAAAAGAAATATAATTTAAATGAATTAGGACTAAAATGTTATATTTGGTAATCTAAATAAAAAGAAAATCCCAAAGCTTCAGTTTTAGGTCTTTTGTACCTAAAAATAAAAATGTAGTCAACAAGAAATTTCCACTTAATACTATTATACCAGAAGATAATTCTTCCAAATGCTATTATTCTAATTGTTAATGCTTTGAGCCAACATCCTGGCTCAAAATGGTGACAGTGGTTTTATGATGAGCTACATCCAAGATTACTTTGTATTCTAATACTTAACATAGTAGATACATATAGACTAACCCCCAAAAATGGAATCCTTTTCTCCCCACTTCCTCTTCTAGCATGTTGTTGTTCCTTGACCCAACTTTCAATGGCTCACTTATGTCACTGTTGTCAAGTTAATATTAAGTAACCTATAACTAGGAAACTAATTTGCCAGATTTAAATGTCCTAGGGGATACAGCTTATAGAAGCTAAGCAAATGATGATTCGCTTTCAATTATCTATCCCATAGCAACTCTCCTTCAGGAGTGCATAACTTAGAATTCACATTCTTTCGTCCTGTAAAGAAACTAACTAGGCCGGTTGCAGTGGCTCATGCCTGTAATCTCAACACTTTGGGAGGCCGAGGTGGGTGGATCACCTGAGGTCGGGAGTTCGAGACCAGCCTGACCAACATGGAGAAACCCCGTCTCTACTAAAAATACAAAATTAGCTGGGTATGGTGGCACATGCCTGTAATCCCAGCTACTCGGGAGGCTAAGGCAGGAGAATCGCTTGAACCCAGGAAGTGGAGTTTGCGGTGAGCCGAGATCACACTATGGCCACTCCAGCCTAAGCAACAAGAGCAAAACTCCATCTCAAAAAAAAAAAGAAACTAACTAGAATCTGATCCCAAATGGAGCTTTTTAAAAAGAATCCAAAGCCATGAGTAGAGAAAAAACAATGATTCAAGCAATCATAGGAAAACCAATTTTTATTATAGAATAACAAATTAAATATATATCTAATTTTATAGATGCTTATGGTGAGTCAGAGTCATCTAAAAATATAGATAAAAGTTGTATACTGTTATTCTGGCTTTCTCTTTCAGGAGTCTGACAAATCGTGTTGAATTTGAACACATAGGAAAATAATTCCTGCACTGACTTTGCATGAAATGTATTATGGTTTGGTTTTGTTTTTTCTTGAGACAAGGTCTCACTCTGTCACCCAGTATGGAGTGCAGTGGTGTGATCTTGCTCACTGCACCCTCTGCCTCCCAGGCTCAAGCAATCCTCCCACCTCTGCCTCCCGAGTAGCTAGGACTACAGGTGTACACCACCATGCCTGGCTAATGTTTGTATTTTTTGTAGAGACGGGGTTTCACCATGTTGCCCAGGCTGGTCTTGAACTCCTGGGCTCAAGTGATCCTCCCTCCTCAGCCTCCCAAAGTGCTGGGATTACAGGCATGAGCCACCGCGCCCGGCTGTATTTATATTTGACATCATCTCTCCGTGTGCAAGATGTGGAGGAAGGAGTCTTATGGCAGCTAACCCTGAAGCCTCTGTGAGTTAAAATATCGTTTTGTTCTTTCCTGGCAGCTCCCCTCGCCACAGTCCTGAGCAATCGCTTCGGACACCGTCTGGTGGTGATGTTGGGGGGGCTACTTGTCAGCACCGGGATGGTGGCCGCCTCCTTCTCACAAGAGGTTTCTCATATGTACGTCGCCATCGGCGTCATCTCTGGTAAGTGTTCCTCTTTGGCTCAGAAGTTCTCTAGATGCTTAGTTTGAAGAACAAGGAAGGGGAAGGAGGAAATTAAAGACAAACTATATTTCTTTCTCTTTCTTTTTTTCTTTAACATTAACGGTGTCTCAGATCAGTAGTTTTGAACTGAGCTATATGGACTTAAGGGGACCTGGGAACCTGGGAACCTGTTCTCAAGTGCCCAAGGGTTTTTGTTTAATCTTCACCAGAGATGATGATAACTTCTCTTTTGCTACATTTACAACCAAAAGATAGCATTTTTACAAAGTAAGACGAATTTCTGTAGCCAGTATTTCTCAAATCACTGTCTGAGGATCCAGGGCTGTAGGGGAAGTGCAACATGTCAGACTTAATCTTGGGGGCCTAAGAAAACCTTTTTCCATTTAAAAGGAGTAGCCAGCATGGTGGCTTATGCCTGAATTCCAGCACTTCGGGAGGCTGAGGCAGGAGGAACACTTGAGCCCAGGAGACCAACTGGGGCAACATAGGAAGACCCCATCTCTACAAAAAATGAAAAACTAGCCAATCATGGTGGTGTGTGCCTGTAGTCCCAGCTACTTTGGAGGCTGAGGTGGGAGGATCACTTGAGCCTGGGAGGTCAAGGCTCCAGTGAGCTGTGATCACACCACTGCACTTCAGCCTGGGCAACAGAGCGAGACCCTGTCTGTTAAAAAAAAAAAAAAAGAAATGAACAATAAAAGGAGGCTGTATATTCCTCACAGATGATAGATACACACACACATGCGCACACACACACACACACACAGTTGTTAAGATTTGCAGACTTTACATTTTTCCTGTATTTCTGCACATATGAAATGACTTATTTCTTTCTAGATACAAATCTTATATAAAATTTCATGCAATAATAGTGTCATCCATTGTGAATTATATAAATTTGAAAAAAAGTGTTGCAAAGTAAAAAAAAGAAAAATTATACTTTTAGTATCCCAAAACAACCACTGAAGTTTATCCAGACCTTTCATGAAACCCATTTTGCTTTACAACATCACCTTTGTCCAGAATGAATTACTTGGCTCCCAGAACTTAAGATTCAAAAAGCAAAACCAAAAATCCCAGCTCTTTGAATATACATCCTTCCAGTCTCAAGCAGTATGTGGGTTTCACTGGCTTTTCTGACTTTTCTTTCACAGGTCTGGGATACTGCTTTAGTTTTCTCCCAACTGTAACCATCCTATCACAATATTTTGGCAAAAGACGTTCCATAGTCACTGCAGTTGCTTCCACAGGAGAATGTTTCGCTGTGTTTGCTTTCGCACCAGGTAGGTAGACTACAGTCTAAGTGTGAATGTGGATGAGGGACGCCACTCAGGTATTCTTGCTACACTAACTTTTGCCAACATATGGATGACTTTAAGTGTATGAGTAATGAGAGGTTATTTACGTCTCTTCTCCAGCTCATTTTTAGGATCTGTCCTCCCTAACCCCCACTTCAGGTATTCAGACCACTTTAATAATAGGTTTGAATTCCTAACTGGGCACATATGCAGTGGTAGGGCTTTCTTGACACATGCATTCCAGAATAATCTAGTAATTTGCAGTTGTTCACCTGTTATGTCCTCTCCTTTTTCAAGAGAGCTACATTCAATGTGGATTTAGATTATGCTAATAAAGACAGCATTCTTATCTGTGTGCAGATCATCTCAAAACAAAATCTTTGGCCAGGCACAGTGGCTCATGCCTGTAATCCCAGCACTTTGGGAGGCCAAGGTGGGCAGATCACCTGAGGTCAGGAGTTCGAGACCAGCCTGACCAACATGATGAAACCCTGTCTCTACTTAAAACACAAAAAACAGCTGTGCATGGTAGCACACGCTTGTAATCCCAGCTACTTGGTAGGCTGAGGCAGGAGAATTGCTTGAAACCAGGAGGCGGAGGTTGCAGTGGGCCAAGATCACACCACTGTACTCCAGCCTGGGCGACAGAGCAAGACTCCATCTCAAAAAAAAAGATTGAGTACACATTCGTAATGCTGAGTATAATAAATTTCCACAAAATTTATAATGGAATCTGGATCCATATTTCTTCTTGATGGCTTCTCCTGGGTCTTAAGTCTATTATTGACCTTATATTTTATTTCTTCTTCACTCACTCCTGCCTCTTCAAGCAATCATGGCTCTGAAGGAGCGCATTGGCTGGAGATACAGCCTCCTCTTCGTGGGCCTACTACAGTTAAACATTGTCATCTTCGGAGCACTGCTCAGACCCATCATCATCAGAGGACCAGGGTCACCGAAAACAGTCATCCAGGAAAATCGGAAAGAAGCGCAGTATATGCTTGAAAATGAGAAAACACGAACCTCAATAGACTCCATTGACTCAGGAGTAGAACTAACTACCTCACCTAAAAATGTGCCTAGTCACACTAACCCGGAACTGGAGCCGAAGGCTGACATGCAACAGGTCCTGGTGAAGACCAGCCCCAGGCCAAGTGAAAAGAAAGCCCCGCTGTTAGACTTCTCCATTTTGAAAGAGAAAAGTTTTATTTGTTATGCATTATTTGGTCTCTTTGCAACACTGGGATTCTTTGCACCTTCCTTGTACATCATTCCTCTGGGCATTAGTCTGGGCATTGACCAAGACCGCGCTGCTTTTTTATTATCTACGATGGCCATTGCAGAAGTTTTCGGGAGGATCGGAGCTGGTTTTGTCCTCAATAGAGAGCCCATTCGTAAGATTTACATTGAGCTCATCTGCATCATCTTATTGACTGTGTCTCTGTTTGCCTTTACTTTTGCTACTGAATTCTGGGGTCTAATGTCATGTAGCATATTTTTTGGGTTCATGGTTGGAACAGTAGGAGGAACCCACATTCCACTGCTTGCTGAGGATGATGTCGTGGGCATTGAGAAGATGTCTTCTGCAGCTGGGGTCTACATCTTCATTCAGAGCATAGCAGGACTGGCTGGACCACCCCTTGCAGGTAATTTAAATACACAAAATACAAATGCTTGTCTACTCTCCCTTATGAATTGTGCTAGCTTCCTGTTTAAGCCATAAAAAAACTTACTGCCATTTTATATTTCCATTGAATTTTAGAGTTGCCAGGGATTAGAGATTACCTGAGCCAGCCCTCTTGATTTAAATATGAAGAAACTGAAGGCCAAAGAATTGAAGCCAAAGGTCAGATGGTAAATTAGTGGTCGAATCAGGACAGGAAGGTGTGTCTGTAGTGCAGATTGACGCAGGCTTTTTTTTTTTTTTTTTTGAGATGGAGTCTCACTCTGTCGCCCAGCCTGGAGTGCAGTGGCACAATCTCAGCTCACTGCAACCTCCGCCTCCCAGGTTCAAGTGATTCTCCTGCCTCAGCCTCCTGAGTAGCTGGGATTACAGGCGCCCACCACCATGCCTGGCTAATTTTTGTATTTTTAGTAGAGACGGGGTTTCACCATGTTGGCCAGGATGGTCTCAATCTCTTGACCTCATGATCTGCCCTCCTCGGCCTCCCAAAGTACTGTGATTACAGGTGTAAGCCACTGCGCCTGCCAACCCAGGCTTTTTCTATCACCTTGCCTTCTCTCATGCTAGACAGGAACTCATGGATTTATCACCTTCAGAGCCCACCTGACTTCTGGAATGACAGAACTAATGGACTTCTGTAAGTCACCGTCCCTTCTCAGGAAAGGTGTTTGGGAATGGATAGCAGTGCTCTGTAAATACCTAATTGATTTGTACAGAATGTTTCCTTGTAGGAGGGACATAGGTATGTTTCATATCTTAGATCCCAAATGGGTCTTTAAAGTGTCTGTGATTAGAAATCATACCCCTGTCAAAAGATACCTAAAGTGGACCAGGTGCAGTGGCTCACGCCTCTAATCCCAACACTTCGGGAGGCTGAGGCGGGCAGATCATTTGAGGTCAGGAGTTCCAGACCAGCCTAGCCAACATGGCAAAACGCCATCTCTACTAAAAATACAAAAGTAGCTGGGCATGGTGGCAGGCACCTGTAATCCCAGCTATTCAGGAGGCTGAGGCAGAAGAATTGCTTGAACCTGGGTGGCGGAGGTTGCAGTGACCCGAGATCGCGACATCGCACTCCAGCTGGGGCGACAAGAATAAAACTGCGTCTCAAAAGAAAAACAAAAACCTAAAGTGAACTCAAGTGAAAATAATACAGTTCCTTCCTACCAAAGAATATTACCTTTTCAAAGAAGTATGCATCTAAATGTCCCAGGTTTTACATCCTCTGCTAGGACAGACTCAGCCCAAGAAGAACAAGTATATTGTGTGTTTGTCTCTTTCTCCTCTCCAATCTAGCAAAGATTTCTGCCTTTAACACCCATTTTTCTTTAGAAACACAAAAGAAAACAAGGAAGGCAATGAATCTGAGAGGCTTCTGAATGTGAGGGTCGCCTGGGTGAGAGGGCTTATGTCTAGGAAGGATGCTGTTAACGGACGCCATGCTCTCTTTCAGGTTTGTTGGTGGACCAAAGTAAGATCTATAGCAGAGCCTTCTACTCCTGTGCAGCTGGCATGGCCCTGGCTGCTGTGTGCCTCGCCCTGGTGAGACCGTGTAAGATGGGACTGTGCCAGCGTCATCATTCAGGTGAAACAAAGGTAGTGAGCCATCGTGGGAAGACTTTACAGGACATACCTGAAGACTTTCTGGAAATGGATCTTGCAAAAAATGAGCACAGAGTTCACGTGCAAATGGAGGCAGTATGACACACTTCCTTACAATGACAGCCACTGTGTTGGCTGGAGAGGGATGGGGTGGGCCCGACGGGGACACAAGGAGGTAGAGGAGCTAACCCCTCTACTCCACTTTCAAAACTACATTTTAAAGGGAATGTGTATGTGAAGAGCACTACGAACATCGTTTTTGTTTTGTTTTGTTTTAAGCTTTCCTTTTTGCTTGTTTTTAAAGCCAAAACAAAAAACAACCAAGCACTCTTCCATATGTAAATCTGGCTGTATTCAGTAGCAATACAAAAGATATGCAGAAAGACTCTTCGGTTCACATTCCAATATTAAAATAGTGACATAAACTGGCAAAGTGGTTTTAAAAGCTTTCACATGGGACAAATGATTTTCTTTCTTTCTTTTCTTTCTTCCTATGGTCTTGTCTGAATAAACTACTATCTTGAATAAAACAACATCCAACCCAGGTCATTGAAATGAAATTGGCCAGTCAAAAAAAAAAAAAAAAGACTTCAATCATTTAAAAAATTCCTAATTTTCAGAAATATGAATAAATAGTTTTTGTTAAACCTTTTGTAAAATACCAAGGCTCCCATTAACAAATTACGGCCTCTGCTTGCTGGAAATGAAGTATAGTTTAAGACCAAACGTTTTACTAATAAACAAATTTTAAGTATATCTATAACTTGAACTTCATAAATGTGAAGATTACCACTTCTTTTTATGGCCAGTCCTTACCAGAAGTATTTCAATATAGAATATACAAAATGGCATTTAAAAATGTGTTTCCTGTTGCTTTTAGTTATACAGAAATATGTGACTGTAGTGTCTTTAATTTAAACCACTATTTATTATTAAGTTATTCTAGGATGAGTAAAGTAATCAAAAGAAATAAAATCGGAGACATAAGCAGCATTTTTACCTCCTTTCTGCAATCCTTTAAATGACTCACAGAATACGTCTTATCTTGTAAAAATACTTTCATAAAAGGCCAAGTTGTCATGATTCTTCCATTTGATTAGGGGCAACGTGTGCTATTAAAGGGGAAAAAATACTGGATAGCAAATCGCCTTAGCTTTCAAAAATAATTTGTTTTATCATCTAAGAATACTTGAGGAACTTCTTTGATCAGAATTATATTTCATTGAACTGTTAAAGCATTTCTGATTTAAAGAAAAAACCATCTAATTGTTGAAGGATTTCTGTATTTCACATGGGAGTAACAGAGACAATTATGTTATAGTGAATTACAAGTTGCAATTTACATCTTCTATAACTTGATTGCTCTAAGTTGCCAGAGGTATCGGGTAGCTGGTCATTGTTTTTTGTTTTTTGTTTTTTGTTTGTTATTCTTCCTTTTCTTTTCTTTTGGAGTTACACTACATGTATAGTATTGCTCACGTTAGCAGTTTTCTGTAAAGAGGGCAAGTGTCAGGATAATAGGTGGACTTTTTACTCACCTATTTTACCGCAATGTCACCCTGCAGGTGATGGTCAATGCTTGCTGCTCCATCTTTATTCATCGTTAATGTTAATTTATGACAACTCAGGGGGAAAACCATAACAAGCCTAGTTTGGTTACAGGTACACACAAGCTTGAATATTTCTCTGCACTGAAATGAAAGTGGCATAGTTCATCACCACCTGCTACAATCTGTAGAGCATCTTATCAGCCATAGAAATAGGACAATCTATAAAACTTTGGGGAGGGTGGGGGAGGAAATGACAAAGTGTCTGTCAAAAACAGACATACCTAAAGCAAGGTGATGTTAGCAAATCTGTCACTGCTTGAGAAGAACTTTGAGCTTGTGGCAGTTTTGCAGACTTAACATGACTTCAGCACTTTACAACATATTTTTTACTATGAATGTTCAATACAATTTAATATTTATAACTGATTTCTGAGGGATCTGCTCCATGTCTATTCTGTTATCTGCATGAAAACAAAATGTATGCCAATTTCAATATGTCAATAATCAAGGTTTTAAATGTTTGGAAGAAAATACAAACAAGATTGCTGATTTGTTCTGTATTAGTGACATTCTGGTACTTCTAGATTTGCAATAAATTTATGGATTTTTTTATTTAAAGAGACTGATTTTCTTCTGTTATAAGATTTATTGACTCTCACAGCATTCAGTGTTTGATGCAATTAAAGTTATAAAAACTCACCAAATATTCATTCCAATAAATAATTGTTTAACGTTTATCTTCTGCAAAACCTTTTAACTCTACTAGAGACACATAAAGTTTCCCAAGAAGTTTCTATTGAACTTTTTATTTATTTATATTTATTATTATTAGTAGTAGTAGTAGTAGTAGTAGTAGTAGTATATTTTGAGATGGAGTTTCGCTCTTGTTGCCCAGGCTGGAGTACAGTGGCACAATCTCAGCTCACTGCAACCTCCGCCTCTCAGGTTCAAGTGATTCTCCTGCCTCAGCCTCCCGAGTAGCTGGGATTACAGGTGCCCGCCACCATGCCTGGCTAATTTTGTGTATTTTTAGTAGAGATGGGGTTTCACCATGTTGGCCAGGCTGGCTTCAAACTCCTGACCTCAGGTGATCCACCTGCCTCGGCTTCTCAAAGTGCTGAGATTACAGGTGTAAGCCATCGTGTGTGGCCTGAACTTTTTTATGTCTTTTTTTTTCTTTTGGTCATTGAAAGCAGGACAATTTTATTTTATGTTGAGTTTCATACAAATCATTTTATTTTATTATTTTATTTTATTTATTTTTTTTTGAGACGGAGTCTCGCTCTGTCGCCCAGGCTGGAGTGCAGTGGCCGGATCTCAGCTCACTGCAAGCTCCGCCCCCCAGGTTTACGCCATTCTCCTGCCTCAGCCTCCCGAGTAGCTGGGACTACAGGCGCCTGCCACCTCACCCGGCTAGTTTTTCGTATTTTTTAGTAGAGACGGGGTTTCACATATTAGCCAGGATGGTCTCGATCTCCTGACCTCATGATCCGCCCGTCTCGGCCTCCCAAAGTGCTGGGATTACAGGCTGGAGCCACCGCGCCCGGCCCATACAAATCATTTTAAAGCACCTTAGAAAAAGACTAAATAATTCAAGGGAAGTATTAAGTAATGAATAACAGGAGAGGGAAATAAAAATTAAACAATATGGCCGGGCGCGGTGGCTCCAGCCTGTAATCCCAGCACTTTGGGAGGCCGAGACGGGTGGATCACGAGGTCAGGAGATCGAGACCATCCTGGTCTACACGGTGAAACCCCGTCTCTACTAAAAATACAAAAAACGGCCGGCGCGGTGGCTCAAGCCTGTAATCCCAGCACTTGGGAGGCCGAGACGGGCGATCACGAGGTCAGGAGATCGAGACCATCCTGGCTAACAGGTGAAACCCCGTCTACTAAAAATACAAAAAGTAGCGGGCGAGGTGGCGGGCGCCTGTAGTCCCAGCTACTCGGAGGCTGAGGCAGGGAATGGCGTAAACCGGGAGGCAGAGCTTGCAGTGAGCTGAGATCGGCCACTGCACTCCAGTCCGGGCCACAGAGCGAGACACCCTCAAAAAAAAAAAAAAAAAAAAAAAAATACAAAAAACTAGCCGGGCGAGATGGCAGGTGCTGTAGTCCCAGCTACTCAGGAGGTGAGGCAGGAGAATGGCCTAAAACCGGGAGGCGGAGCTTGCAGTGAGCGAGATCGCGCCACTGCACTCCAGCCTGGGTGACAGAGCAAGACTCCGTCTCAAAAAAAAAAAAAAAAAAAAATTAAACAATATAATCAAATGAAGAAGCACATTTTCATCTAAGAATCGAAATAAGAATGAAAGCAGCAATGTAATTTAATTATTAATGAAAAACACATGAATGAAATGATATCATGGTACCCAGAGTAAGCCTATCAAAAGTCATAAAGGCAAATAGTTAAAGACTACACCCAGTCACAGAATCGTTCTAAGAACTGTTGTAACCTGTAAGTAAACAGCATGGACTCTACATGCCAGGGGTTGGCAAACTTTTTCTGTAAAGGTCCAGATAGTAAATATTTAAAGCTTTGCAGGCCATGAGGCCTCTGTCTAGTCAGCTCTGCCACTGAGGGTCAAGAGCAGCCACAGACAATATATAAATGAATGAACATGGCAATTTTTCAATGGAATTTTATTTACGGATACTGAAATGTGAATTTCACAAGATTTTCACACAGGAAATATATATTTTTTTTCAATAACATAAAAACGTTAAAAAAAAAAAACACTATTAGCTCTCAGGCTGAAAACATAAAAAATAAACAGTGGACTAGATTTGGCCTGTGGACCACAGTTTCTAGCCCCTTCACCACACATCTGTAACATTGGCACAGGTCAGTACTGCCAGAAGCAAAACTCTGAAAACTAACAGTCCTGACCCATGGGAAAGGATTTATTGTGGTCAAAGTAATTCTTAGATCATAACTGCCCCAAAATAGGAAAGATCAATAAGTTAACCCTTTTTTTTGAGAGACAGTCTTGCTCTGTCCCCCAGACTAGAGTGCAGTGGCACAATCTTGGCTCACTGCAACCTCTACCTCCCGAGTTCAAGCAATCCTCCTGCCTCAGTCTCCCAAGTAGCTGGGATTTCAGGCATGCAACACCACACCCAGCTAATTTTTGTATTTGTAGTGGAGACAGGATTTTGCCATGTTGGCCAGGCTGGTCTCGAACTCCTGACCTCAGGTGATCTGCCCACCTCAGCCTCCCAAAGTGCTGGGATTACAGGCGTGAGCTACCACACCAGGTTGTTAATTATGTTTTCACTTCCCCTGATTAAAAAGATTGGCTTTAAGCTTGTTGACCTCAAGAGGTTTCAGTTAAAAGTCTACATAGGGTTCTACGTAGACTTTCTCTCCCCAAAAGTAAAATTATTCTAGTTATAAAAATGAGTTGGGCCCGGCGCAGTGGCTCACGCCTGTAATCCCAGCTCTTTGGGAGGCCGAGGCGGGTGGATCACCTGAGGTCGGGAGTTCGAGACCGGCCTGACCAACTTGGAAAAACCCCATCTCTACTAAAAATACAAAATCAGGCGGGCATGGTGGCACATGCCTATAATCCCAGCTACTTGGGAGGCTGAGGCAGGAGAATCGCTTGAACCCAGGAGACGGAGATTGAGGTGAGCCGAGATCCCGCCATTACACTCCATACTGGGCAACAAGAGCGAAAGCCCGTCTCAAAAAAAAAAAAAAAAAAAGAGTTAAGATCATGTACTACTCTTTTAAGACCTATGTATCCGCAACTAACACAAAATGTGTCCAAACCTTTTAACAATGTTATATGTTTTATACTCCAATAACATGTAATGTAGCTTTTGAGCATTTGCCTTTCCCTTTGCTTAATACCTGGTGATAAAATAGAAAATGGATTATATGTCAGAATTCTCATGGAGCAGATTCAAATCATCAAGTAGTATTTATTACATTTAGTTTCCATACTCCAATTCAACTATTATAAATCAGAAATCATCATGATCCTTCAGCTGGGTGCGGTGGCTCACACCTGTAATCCCAGCACTTTGAGAGGCCGAGGCATGCAGATCACTTGAGGTCAGGAGTTCGAGACCAGCCTAGCCAACATGCTGAAACCATGTCTCTACTAAAAATACAAAAATTAGCCGGACGTGTTGGTGCATACCTGTAATCCCAGCTACTTGGGGGGCTGAGGCAGGAGAATCACTTGAACCTGGGAGGTGGAGGTTGCAGTGAGTCAAGATCACGCCACTGCAACCTAGCCTGGTGACAGAGCAAGACTCCATCTCAAAAAATAAAAATTAAAAATTAAAATATAAAAGAAATCATGATCCTTATTTTCAAAAGTTTGCAAATATGGGGCTCATGAATAGGGAATTAGAGTTTAGAAGCCATTGCCTTTAAATCTTTAAACAGTGGCCAGGTGTGGTGGCTCATCCCTATAATGCCGGCACTTTAGGAAGCCAAGGTGAGTGAATTGCTTGAGCCCAGGAGTTCAAGACCAGCCTGGGCCACATGGCGAAACCAAAATTAGCCAGGTGTGGTGGCTCATGCCTGTAGTCCCAGTTACTCGAGGGGCTGAGGTGGGACGATCACTTGAGCCCAGGGGGCAGAGGCTGCAGTGAGTCCAGATGGCACCACTGCACACAGCCTTGGCAAAGAGTGAGACCCTGTTTCAAAAAAGAAAAATTTTGGCCGGGCGCAGTGGCTCACGCCTGTAATCCCAGCACTTTGGGAGGCCGAGGGGGGCGGATCACGAGGTCAGGGGATCGAGACCATCTTGACAAACACAGTGAAACCCCATCTCTACTAAAAATACAAAAAAAATTAGCCGGGTGTGGTGGCGGGCGCCTGTAGTCCCAGCTTCTCGGGAGGCTGAGGCAGGAGAATGGCGTGAACCCGGGACGCGGAGCTTGCAGTGAGCCGAGATCGCGCCACTGCACTCCAGTCTGGGCAACAGAGCGAGACTCCGTCTCAAAAAAAAAAAAAAAAAGAAAAGAAAAGAAAAATTTTGATGGTTATGCACATTACTTAAAATGACCTATTTAAGGAATTCAGACATGTTACACGCAAAAATGATCACTGCTATAAGTACACATCGCATTGAGAAAAGAGACGCTGCCCTTGTTTTCAGATTTGTGTTTATATTGCATGTGTCCTAAGTGAGGGTGACCGGAGCCCAGAGCTGGGCCAGCCCCCGTTGCATAAGTAAGGAAACTGGGTCCCCCTAGTGTTCAGTTCTCGTAATGACTCTCTAAAGGTGCAGAACAAGAAAAGTGGCAAGAGAACTTACAACTTTGCTTTCTATGTAACAACTCACACCCAAATCAAAACTACTTCAATGACTATCCGCTTCCTACAGGGAAAATTAGACGGGGAAACCTGATGCCCAGAACATTTCCCCAAATATTACTGAGAAAATACATATTGTGGCCATGTATTTGTGTCATTCATACGCCTTTCCAGCAACTCAAGAACAAGCACACTCACTTCCCTAACAACTTACACGCCCTAGAATTCAACCAGAACTTTAAGCACCTTCTCTGCACCGGCACCTCCCATTCTGAGTGCCAACTTTGTCCCTGAGCTCCTGATTTACCTCTGCCCGCACGGCAGGGCATGCATATAAACTAGGCATCTTCAACTTAAAATGTCCTCAGCAGAACTCTGGATCCTCCTCCTCAAACCCACTCCTCCACACATCCAATTGGCTCTCCTTTCTAAATATATCCAGGAGCTGACTGCTTCTGCCAACTGCACCAGGACCCTTGATCCAAGCCAACATCATCTTAGCTGGATTATTACAGTAGTCTTCTAGCTGGCCTGCCTGCTTCCACTCTTGCAACACGCCACCCCCACCTTAATTTTCCATACAGCAGCCACAGTAATCCTCTTATAGCACAAGTCTGACATAAATCCTTAGCAATGGGCCCTGCGTGAACTGCCTCATGGTATTCCTTTTCCCTCTGCTCCTGTTATACTAGCCTCACTGGCTCTTTTTTTTTTTTAGGCAGAGTCTCAAACTGTCGCCCAGGCTGGAGTGCAGTGGTGTGATCTCGGCTCACTGCAACCTCTGCCTCCCAAGTTCAAGCGATTCACCTGCCTCAGCCTCCCGAGTAGCTGGGACTGCAGGCGCATGTCACCATGCCCAGCTAATTTTTTGTATTTTTAGTAGAGACGGGGTTTCACTATGTTAGCCAGGATGGTCTCGATCTCCTGACCTCATGATCTGCCTGCCTCGGCCTCCCAAAGTGCTGGGATTACAGGCGACAGCCACCACGCCCGGCCCCCCCCTCCTTTTTTTTTGAGATGGAGTTTCGCTCTTGTTGCCCAGGCTGGAGCGCAAAGGTACGATCTTGGCTCACTGCAACCTCTGTCTCCAGGTTCAAGTGATTCTCCTGCCTCAGCCTCCCAAGTATAGTGCCTGCCACCATGCCTGGCTTTTCTTTCTTTCTTTTTTTTTTTTTTTTGTATTTTTAGTAGAGAAGGGGTTTTGCCATGTTAGCCAGGATGGTCTCAATCTCCTGACCTCGTGATCCGCCCACTTTGGTTTCCCAAAGTGCTGGGATTACAGGTGTGAGCCACCAGGCCCGGCCTCTCTTATTGTTTCTGAAATTGTTCTTATCGTTGCAAGCTTCAGGCCTTAGCATTTGTGGTTCCCTTTGCTTGGTACTCCCTGAGCTGTATATACAATGTGACCCTTCAATTTGATCACTTCCAAATGCCACCTCCCTAAGGAGGCGTTCCTGTCTATCCTGTTCAGAATGGTACTTGTTTCTATCCGTTTACTTTGACATTAGGTTATAACAGCATCTACTTTGGGAGGCTAAGGTGGGCAGATTGCTTGAGCCCAGGAGTTTGAGACCAGCCTGGTCAACATGGTAAAACCCCTCTCTACAAGATACAAAAATTAGCCAGACGTGGTGGCACGTGCCTGTAGTCCCAGCTACTTGGGAAGCTGAGGTGGGAGGACACCTTGAGCCCAGGAGGCAGAGGATATAGTGAGCCAAGATCATACCACTGCACACCAGCGTGGGTGACACAGCAAGACTCTATCTCAAAAAAATAAATAAAATAAAATAAAGCATCTGTTTATTCCTTGACTCTCTGTGTCATCCACTAGTGTATTAGGGTAGGAGTTCTTTGTTCACTGCTATATTCCCAAGGCTTTGAGCAGGGCCTGGCACCCAGTAGGTGGTGCTCCATGAATATTGTTGAATGAAAAAATACATGAATGAATGAATGAGCTATAGACGTTTTTTCCCTTTAGTTACACAAGAGAAAAAAATGGTATCTATTGACAGTTACAGCTCAAGAGAGTCTGTGCTGCTGTGAAACAGCTGGATAACCACAGGACACTGAAAGCATTGTGCTCAGAACCCACCGGTTCAGCGTCCGAGGCTGGATGGGTCTCAGACTGCCCAGCAGTAGTGTACTATACAGGTGGGTCAGCTGTAAAGAAGAAAAAACTGATCCATGAGCAGACACTAAAGAAAACAGTGGGATGAAATCAATACTGGGTTAAGTGTGGAGGTCTGTGAGTTTGAACATATTGCCCCAATAGATTTTAACTATTTTCCAGTAGACTTTTTTTTTCATAATGCTTTCTTTTAATACCTCAACTAATCACAAGAGCTTTACTAAATATTACAACTATTGGCTGGGCATGGTGGCTCACATCAGTAATCCCAGCACTTTGGGAGGCCAAGGCAGGTGGATTGCTTGAGTTCAGGAGTTCCAGACCAGCCTGGGCAATGTGGAAAAAAACTCCATCTCTAAAATATTTTTAAAAAAAAAATACACTGGGCATGATGGTGCACACCTGTAATCCCAGCTACTTGAGAGGCTGAGGTGGAAGGATCACTTGAGCCCGGGAGGTCGAGGCTCCAGTGAGCCGTGATCATGCCACTGCACTCCAGCCTGGGCAACAGAGCAAGACCCTATTTCAAAAATAAATAAATATTGCACCTCTCTTTTTTTGGCACTAAGGCAGAAGTACATAGACTGATTTCTCCAACTTTGAGCAATCCCAGACGGCTCTACTTGAACAGAAAAGAAACTGAAAGTTCAATCATGTATAACCCCTTGTAAACAATCTGGGGGGAAAATGGTTAGGTTCTGGCTGGTGATATTTTACTTCAATGAGGTCATGTAGCACAGTGAAAACAACAAATAACTCAACAGGAGACTTGGGATCTGATCCCATTTTTGCCATTGGTTAAACAACAAGCAAGTTTACTCGGCTGCTGCAGGCTTGCGTCCTCATGCATGAAATGGACTAAACAGTCTCCACATTATTAATGCTTTATGACTCCGCTTTCCAAAAATGGAAATGCATTTGAAGACAATACCAGGCCCTTGAAAATGAAGCGGGGAGGGTAACAAATAAGCTGTAATAGAGAATAGTATCAAGCTTTTAAAAAAACAAGTTAATAGCAAAGCCAGAGGCCTTTACAGTGTCTACACCCTTTCAGCTTGAATGTCAGCACTGGCTGTACTGACAGAAGACTTGCATGACCTTTTCCTGAAATAAGCCTTCCTCTCCCAGCAACTCAATATCATGGGTGCATTTTTCCAGGTACACTAGAGTTGGGTACTGGTCTAGAGCTGCACTGTCCAATACTGTAGCCACAAGCCACATGGGGCTGTTGGGCACTTGAAAATATGGCCAGTTGGAAGTAAGATGTACTGCAAGTGTAACATACACACGGGAATTTGAAGACAGTACAAAAAAAAAGAAGATATAAAATATTCAGCATTCATATTGTTATTGATTGAAATAATATTTTGGATGCACTGGATTAAACAGAATATACTATTAAAATTAACTCCACTAGCTTCTTTATGCATTTGCTAATACGACTACTAGAAAAATTCAGCACATATATGTGGCTTGTATTATATTTCTATTGGACAGCGCTACTCTAGATATCAGAATCTAGAAAGTGACTGAGATTCGAACTCTTCAATGAAGCACTTTTTAAATACTCTACTGGGGAGTTGATTCCACTCACTGCTCTGCTGCCCTCGCGGTCCTGACTTTCCAAGGCCATGCCCAGAGCGCGGCACACGTGGCTCTTCCACATGCAGACCCGAACGGCGGGCGGCAGTGGAGGTTGTTACCCTGGGTCGCTGACGCCAAGGGAGGCCAAGCGACCGACCCCACACTTCTGAGCCCCGCCAGGGGAAGTCCCCGGGCGCGGAAACAGGTGGTGCGTCGGCGGTTCGCAGCTGCTGGGCCCGCGCGCCCGTACCCGTCTGGCCACAGCCGGAGACAGCTACGCGCTTCCTGCCCGGGAAGGGCCCGAGCGCAGGGCCGGCTATAGCGGTCCCGCAGCTGCCTGCTTCGATTTCAGCACTCCCGCTCCCAAGAGGGAGCAACGCCGTCCTCTGTCTCTCGTAGGGCTTCAAATGTAAATTATTCATATCAGGGGAATGTGTGTTTCATAAAGCAAGCTGGACAAGAACGGACGGGTAATCCTCGCCAAATTCTTCTATTTAACCCTCACCATTAAAAGTCTGAGGCCTGAAAAATCTCTTGACTGGAGAGCCACTCACTCCACAGGTGACTGGGATCAGGATCTATGACATAAATGAAACAAATTAACTGATTTCTAAGAGTATTTAGACAGTAGAAAATTATTAATCCTCTTTTTAGTTCAATACTTTGTTCATTCAGCATTTGCAGAACAAAATCTGCTTGGATTTATTTAGTGGAAGTTATCTTTTAAAACAACAAAGATTTAACCATAGTACATAAAATTTAGTTGCAGTAGGCAAATTATATTTTTAAGCTGAACCCTAAGAAATTGTCCAAAAATATATACAAGTTATACACAGCACTTATGATTGCTGAATAAATGCATCACATAAAATTTTTAGCAAGAGTGAACGATTTCTTAGATGATTTTTCTCCTGATCTCATAGTGCAGAGTATTCACAAATGGACCATATATCTTCTCCAGACAACCGTCATCCCCAATTTATTCACCTAGGCAAATCTTAGTTCAAAAGAGTTTGTGACAAAGGCTGATCTACAGGACTAAAACCGTGCTTACCTCGTAGGAAAAAAAAAATGTAATTGAATAGATAATAATTTTTAAAGTACATTATTCAAGGAGGAAATAAGCCCTGTGACAGAATCCATAAAACACCATACTCCATCAGTCTCTTTTTGCTAATAGAATGACCAAGTATTCTCTCCAATTAATCTTAATAGCAAACCACCATTTTCTAAAACGACTTAAATGGGTTCAATCAAGTAGGAGAATGAATCCAAGGGAAACCACTGACTCAGGGTATAAAATGTGCCTTACATCATATTGCGTACATCAAACAATGAAAGAATTTAGGTTTCAAATTACAAAAAAACAAAACAAAACGAAACCTCTAAGTCTTACCCTCAAGGTAAGATAGGAAAGTGGGAAATGCTGTCTGCTCACTGGCATTCCATAAAATATTCACTGTAATGTCTAATTTCCAAAACACATCTATGCAGCAGAGGTGGTTTGTCAAGTCTGAGGTTTTCCACCTCCACCCCCCGTAGCAACGGGGCTGATGTTCGCACTCTGCAGGTCCTCATCAGCATTCATGGCACCCCGACAGATAACCCCATTAAACTCTCTCCCTGACTCAAGTAAACACTTCACAACGTAAGAAGGTGAGGAGGACATTATTACTGAAATAAACCTGAAACCTGCTCTAAATCTACAGAAAAAGTGTAACACTCACAAATATAAATACCATTACACACTATTTGTAAGATCTCTCATAAATAAATGACTCTGTTATAGCTCACAACTGCAACAGAACTCCCACCACCAAATGTTGTGGTAGTGTAAGGACCATTGTTATTTTCACTTGCAAATATTCCTGAGAGGTCATATTTTAAGCTGCTAAAAACTGATACAAGCTGTTCATTCTTTCAGGGATAAGGTGACAACCAGCAAGAGAAAAAAACGAGGTAATGCACTCCAGAGAGTAAGGAAGGCTCTCGGAAGAGGAGGGCTGTGGTGAAGATCAGAGCCCATGGACGTCCAAAAATGTGACTTGGCTGGGCCTAACAGAGGGGAGCAGCTCTTCTAAAAACAAAATCACCCCCTGGAAATTATGTTGGTTGGTTCCCTGGGACATCTACAGTTCTTTTTCAAGTTATTTACTTGCTCGTTACCACCAGTCCCAGCTTTCTTGGGAGACATAAGCATATTTGGGGAATGGAAATAAAGTGCTTGCTGCCACAGACCAGGCCAGCAAGATGAGAAGATAAAGAGTTTCTAGAGTTTTTATTATTCAAAATGAGTTTCATTTCAATTCAGGTACTTGAAAGAAGGTTCTAGTCTGTTACTCTGACACAGCACAAGATCAGTAGTTTATTCTGATGAGGTATTCCACCCAAATGAAAGCATAACATGCAAGTAGTCATTTATTTCAATCACTCCTAATTGAAGGTCCTTATTTTTGGAGAACAGCCAGGCATTTTATGATCCACTCTTTCCATTCCTTAAAGGCTTCCACGGGTTTCGGTAAATTCCCATTATCCTCACGACTGTGTTCTGGAGTTGCTCCAGGTGTGTCAGAAGATTCATCATCAATCCACCTCACCAGTACCTGGAAAAACAGGAAAGATGCGCATTTCAACAAACCACAGCAAAATACTATGAGACAAGAGAAGAGCATTGGCTTCTAGATATAGAGTGACATCTTACCCCATGAAGATGCTGCATTTGATAATGATGGTGTGAATATGAAATAATGCTTATGATATACTGAGTGAAATGGTGCATACCAAATATACACAGAATTACAAATGATGTCAAAAGTACGCATTGAAAAAAGATGAAAAGGAAATACACTCATTCTTACATTTTGTTACTAGCATGATAGGATGTTATTTTTTCTCAACTTGCTAAATATTCCACAAGGCATTATATAATTTTTGGGGTTTTTTTTTTTTCTTTTTTTTTTTTGAGATGGAGTCTCGCTCTGTCGCCCAGACTGCAGGCTGGAGTGCAGTGGCCGGATCTCAGCTCACTACAAGCTCCGCCTCCCAGGTTCACGCCATTCTCCTGCCTCGGCCTCCCGAGCAGCTGGGACTATAGGCGCCCGCCACCTTGCCCGGCTAGTTTTTTGTATTTTTTAGTAGAGACGGGGTTTTACCGTGTTAGCCAGGATGGTCTCAATCTCCTGACCTCGTGATCCGCCCGCCTCTGCCTCCCAAAGTGCAAGGATTACAGGCGTGAGCTACCGCGTCCGGCCGACATTGTATTAATTTGACATGTACGTATATACATATATAAGTGTACACATAGGGATGGATAGACATATGTATGTGAACACACGTGTGTAGACATTTCTGTGCAGTCACCTGAATGCGCAGTCACACCCATGAGTAGCCACATGAATGTATATTGATGTTTGTGGGCATGTGTGGGCACACACACACACATACTGAGATTAGGTACTTTCCTTCTTCTTTTTAAAGAAAATCATTTTTTCCTCCTAATGAACATCATACCTCTGTCCCATATTGGAAAGATAAATCTTGTCCACACACTTATAGGGTTTAAAAAATGAACTTTGGCCGGGCGCGGTGGCTCACGCCCGTAATCCCAACACTTTGGGAGGCTGAGGGAGGCAGATCACAAGGTCAGGAGATCGAGATCATCCTGGCTAATACGGTGAAACCCCGTCTCTACTAAACAAAATACAAAAAATTAGCCAGGCGTGGTGGCAGGCGCCTGTAGTCCCAGCTACTCGGGAGGCTGAGGCAGCAGAATGGCGTGAAGCCGGGAAGCAGAGCTTGCGTGAGCCGAGATCGTGCCACTGCACTCCAGCCTGGGTGACAGAGCGAGACTCCATCTCAAAAAAAAAAAAAAATGAACTTTGCCACACATACCAATATTTATTCTGTTCTGCAAAGTCAAACTCTCTTGCCCTAAATGGAAGAGAAGCAGAGAAACTTCTACTATTTCTCATTGAACTGTAAGCATAAATCACTCAAAGGCAAGCTGAAGTTCTTAAGAAGGGCATTTCTTCACATGTTTTTAAACCGCAGCTTCCTGCTTATCTTTACACTAACTTCCTCTGATAAACTATAACTCTAGAGAAGGATATAATAGAAACATCAGCTTGCTACTCAGATAACCACTTCCCCCTCTTTACACTGTCCACCCCGCAACTTACTTTGTATCTTTCTATAATGTTGAAGCCAATAGCACACTGCAACTTGCGCAAACAGATAGGGCAAAGGTTTAGAGGGCGCCGGTCAGCTTCTTCCAAGTGGTTGGAGCCTTGCATTAGGCATGCCAGCCACTGGCAGTGTCGCAGTCCAAATATGTGTCCTATCTCATGGGTTAAAGTCTGCAAGACAATCATGTTGAGGCTTTATAAGACCACCATCACATTAAGCTACACGTCTCTTCTTTCTCCTGCTTCTCCAAGAAACATAGGAATCAACTCCCTTACTATTATCACCGAAACTTCACCCCGTCCAGACCTTCAAAGACTTAATAATCCCTCATCTCCCCAAATGTCTTACTGCCTTTCTGCTCTAGACTTCCTCAACCTCAACACCACTGACATGTTGGACCGATAATACCAGGTTGTGGGAGGCTGTCCTGTGCCCTGCACAATACTTTGCAGCATCCCTGGCTCTACCCACTAGATCCCAACAGAACTCCCTCCCTGATCCTGAAAATCAAAAATGTCTCCAGATGTTGCTAATATTCCCTGGATGGCAAAATCACCCCTGGTTGAGAACCCTTAATCTAGACTAGGATACTCATTGTAATTCAGATTCTGGGGCCCTTCCCCTAGAGATGCTGATTTCAGTAGGTCTGGGAGAAAGGGGGCTTGATGTGCATGCTAATGAGAACATCAGGTGGCAATGACACAGGGGACCCATGGAACACACTTAGAGAATGTAGTTCTAAGAGGCGTAGCTCTCAAACCCCAACAAATAGTTGGGGAGATTAGGAACTGCCAGGATAACTATATTTGAGGATAGCCTGGAGCCCAGGGCAGGAAGGCCCATGCTCCCAGAGAAGCCAGAGCAGATGTCCTCCAAAGGCCTGGGGAAGGCAGTTTTGCCCAATGACTACAGTAGCTTGAACACGTAGGTTACCCGTTCACGCCAGAATTCAGTAATTACACTAATAGAGAACACATGGGTACAGCCAAGGCTGTGTGTCACCAGTAGTACAAAAAACTGGCACTGATACTGTAAATTTCAATATGAAGGTATCCATTTACCTTGCTTTATTGATCATTTCAGTCAAGCACTATGCACCAAAATTATACAAACGATACAAAGTCATTTATAATATTGCCTTAAAGACTGACAATATACAATTCATGCAACTAAGATTCTCTTTTAAAAAATCGTCCTGTCAGATTTTTTTAGTCACTTACCTTACAGGATCGAAGTAGTAAAACACTAGTTATTTCTGGAATATAACAGTTGTCGAAAATTGAATAGTCACTTGAAGATGTTTTCTTGAGCTTCTTCACTTTGCCTTCATAGCGCATGTTATAAAAATCACTGCCATACCTGGCAAAGCTGAATATCCCCACACCTACAAAAAGAGGACAAGCAGCGACAGAATGAGAGTAAGGTCCCTGAGGAAAGACCAAAGAAAGAAGAGCCTGCTGGCCCATCTGGCCAGTGAGTACACCTCTGTGTCACTGTGTCCACACCATGTGATACATTTATGGTTTGCCACCAAAAAGAAAGACTTTTGCCCCGGATTTCCCTATCAAAATCTTTTGCTGCTATTCACTTTGCCTTGCCCTGTAAAACTTAATGGACTTGAGGTGAAATACTTGACAAACTGAAGTTTCAGACAGTCTTTTCCCACAAAAGTAGTCTTTTTCTGAAGTAGCAAGTACTCCAAATCAAGTACTCAAAAAGGAATCATAAAAAATAACCACTTGGGTTGAGTGTGGTGGCTCACACTTGTAATCCCAGGACTTTGGGAGGCCGAGGCAGGTGGATCACCTGACGTCAGGAGTTCAAGACCAGACTGGCTAACATGGTGAAACCCTGTCTCTACAAAAATACAAAAATTAGCCAGGCATGATGGCAGGTGCCTGTAATCCAAGCTACTCAGGAGGCTGAGGCGGGAGAATGGCTTGAACCTAGGAGGCGGAGTTGCAGTGAGCCGAGATTGCACCATTGCACTCCAACCTGACGACAGAGCTAGACTTCGTCTCAAAAAAAACAAAAAGGCACCCACCGGCTGGCCGGCAAGGCAGCCACTTCGCGGTCGGGCCCGCCGGCTGCCACCCGCGCGAGGGGTGGGAAGATGGCGGACGTGGTCGTGGGCAAAGACAAGTGCGGGGAGCAGCAGCTCATCTCGCTGCCTCTATCCCGCATCCGGGTCATCATGAAGAGCTCCCCCGAGGTGTGCAGCATCAACCAGGAGGCGTTGGTGCTCACAGCCAAGGCCACGGAGCTCTTTGTTCAATGCCTAGCCACCTATTCCTACAGACACGGCAGTGGAAAGGAAAAGAAAGTACTGACTTACAGTGATTTAGCAAATACTGCACAGGAATCAGAAACTTTTCAGTTTCTTGCAGATATATTACCAAAGAAGATATTAGCTAGTAAATACCTGAAAATGCTTAAAGAGGAAAAGAGGGACGAAGATGAGGAGAATGACAATGATAATCAAAGTGACCATGATGAAGCTGAATCCTAAACCAAAAAAATGCTTTAAAAACAAGCCTGGCGAGGACTGCCCTGGACCCGCTCCACCGTCTGTAAGTAAACACAGCACTGCCCGCTTTTAGCGTCTTCACTTCCTCACAGACTTCTAGTGCATGATATTCTTTCGAGGTATTCTTTCCAGGCCAAGATTGAGCGCCTCATGCACCTGCGCCACAAACAGCCAGAGGGAAAGTGACCCAGACAGCAGTCCCTCCTTGACAGGCCCACCCTGCAGCTCCGGCACCAAGAAAGCAGCCGATACTGGCAGCCATTGCAGCTCCAAACTGCAGAGGCAAGGCCAATTTTAACTTTTCAATTTACAGTCGATTTGGAAGAACTTCTACATATCAGTTATGTAAATTCATGTATGTATATTTTGGAATCAGTTCTTATAAACAGCTCAATTCAGTTTTAGCTAAATATGTAGTTTATAGGTCGTATGTTATATTTGAATTTTTGTCTTGACTGTTCAGATATTTTTCTACTGTAAAGAAATATACTTTTCTATTAAAGATCTGTACATATTTTTACAGTAAAATGCTTTATGGAACTAGTTTTAGAGCCCTCTGTGGCTTTAAGGCCTTGCTTACTGCCTGCAAATTTTGAGAAACTTAAAATAAGCATTCTAACACTTTTATTCCCACAGAAATATTCCAAGTCAAATTATCAAATCAAATACAAAAATAAGTCTTACCTCTTGTATAAGCATGTTGTACTAAAAAAATGTTTTGAAACATTTTGTATATTGAAGATCTCTCTCATCTTACTGTTCTTTGCTTTAAATTCCTGGTACTTATTTTTACTGTCTCTAAGAGAAAATCTATCATAAGCCCTTTTTTTTTTTTAACCTCACATAGGGTAAATGTTTGGTTCCTCTCATTTCATTATCATTTTTTTTTTTTTTAAGACAGATTCTCACTCTGTCGCCCAGACTGGAGTGCAGTGGCGCTATCTTGGCTCACTGCAACCTCCGCCTCCCAGGTTCAAGTGATTCTCCTGCCTCATCCTCCTGAGTAGCTGGGATTACAGGCGTGTGCCACCACACCCAACCTATTTTTCTATTTTTAGTAGAGATGGGGTTCACCATGTTGGCCAGGCTGGTCTCAGACTCCTGACTTCGGGAGTGATCTGCCCGCCTCAGCCTCCCAAAGTGCCGGGATTACAGGCATGAGCCACCATGCCTGGCCTTTATTATCTCTTTTTTAAAAATAAAAAAGTTTATAATTTACTTTCAGTAAAATCACCCTTTTTAGTGTCTAGTCTGTGAATTTTGACAAATGCATAGTTTTGTAACCAATCTATGGGACAGGTCTATCACCCAGGACATTCCCCTGCTCCCTGTACTTAGTCTCTTCTCCTGCACCCTGGCAACCACTGGTGTTTTCCGTCCCTCTTGTTCATTAACATTTATTTTAAAATAAAATATTTTTAAAAATAAAAAGAAAATCACATGAATAGGCAGTCATGATTTCACTCTTTAAGGACACACTAAACAGATCTGTTACACGTGTGTTTGGAGGGGTTGCTGGCCTTCCCTCACGCAGCACTGACTGAAGACAACTGCCCTGATGTCTTCAAGACCATGCTTTAAACCACGGCTTTAGACAGAATAACCCCTTCCCCTGCCCCACCCCACCCCCTTTTTAAAGAACAGCCCAACTCTATTATGTGTCTGGTGACCAGAATAAATACCCTTGTAACTGACTTCCTGTGTTACATTTAGAGTTATATCAACCATCTCTGCAAGCACAGAGAGCACGGTTTGCTACATAACCCACTCTACAGGGTACTGCTTCATAATTCGACTTGTTTACATGATCACTTTTATTTATGTCTCTCATTCAGTTTTTATTTTAAAGTACTACATTTTTTGTTTTTTTTTGAGACAGTCTCGCTCTGTCACCCAGGCTGGAGTGCAGAGGCGCAATCTCGGCTCACTGTAAGCTCCGCCTCCAGGGTTCACACCATTCTCCTGCCTCAGCCTCCTGAGTAGGGGGGACTACAGGCATCCACCACCGCGCCCAGCTAATTTTTTTTTGTATTTTTAGTAAACACGGGGTTTCACCGTGGTCTCAGTCTCCCGACCTTGTGATCTGCCCGCCTCGGCCTCCCAAAGTGCTGGGATTACAGGCGTGAGCCACCGCGTCTGGCCAAGTAATACATTTTTAAAGAAAATAAACTCATAGATTTGTTCAATCTAATTTGATTCAAAAACAACTTCTTCGCCTCCCTTTACCCAGAAAGTGTAGACTGATATTCGAAAATTAGGGAAAAAAGCATTCTGGAAGTTAAGAAAACACTAAATCTATTCATGTATCACAAGTAATCCCCTCTGGCCAATCAAGTGTGAGCATATCTCACTACAGTAATACTTTCAGCAAGGACATTTCTTTCTTCCAATAATCCTACAAACAGAAGATTATTTTCTTTCATAGTCAATGCATCCCAATTTAAAAATATGAATCTTTGTAAACTTGGAGAAAAGACCACCGTGTTAAGATACTGTCACTGTATAATCCTGCTACTTTCCTATGTCAATCTTTCATGTCATGTAATATTTAAGAAACTTACAAAAAAAAGAATTAAAGTAAAAACAGTTTGGGGAAATGTTTCCTGACCTCCTCAAATACATAAGATAAATCAGCTAGCAATATCTAGATAAACGAACATGTGGTTTAAAAATTTTTTTTTAGCTGGGTGTGGTGACTCACACCTGTAATCAAAGCACTTTGGGAGGCTGAGGCAGGAGGATCGCTTCAGCCCAAGAGTTTGAGATGAGCTTGAGCAACACAGGGAGATCCCATCTCGACAAAAAAAAAAAAAAAAAAAACAGCCGGATGTGGTGGTCCTGTGGTCCCAGCTACTCGGGAGGCTGAGGCAGGAGGATCCCTTCAACCTAGGAGGTTGAGGTTGCAGAGAGCCATGATTACACCACTGCACTCCAGCCCAGGTGACAGAGGGAGCCCCTGTCTCAAAAGAAAAATAAAAGGTAGATAAAATTATTTTTCAATGTTTCCATCTCTATCAGGTTAATAATAAAAGAGAAAACATATGATAAAAAGCTACCTCACACTACCAAAATCAGTAAGAGAGTAGTGACCCACATCTCCAAGAGTACATGTTGGTAGGGCCATGGGGGGCTACAAGAAACCTCACATAAATGGAGAATAAAGAATAAAGGAATAGGTGGGAAGAGATTCCATAACCCTACAGCTCCCAACTCTAGTAGAAACATTTGTACCAAAAAGTTTACCACCCCCCACAAATCCTAAGGCTAATGTAACATCCAGACAGACCATAAACTCTAAGGATGTTCCCTGTACATTCTCCCCATCCCCAGAACACTAATGAACCACTCCCCTTGGAGGGCCTTTTCCCTTTCACGTCTGTCTTGGATTATTGGGGATGAAGTTAGAGAAGTAAGAGCAAAAATGAAGGGGAGGAGAGAAGTAGAGAGATGACAAAAAAAAAAAAATTGGGTTGAAAATATGACCTGTTTCCAGAACCTTTCCCATCCCCAATATTACCATGCAGAGTTCCTAGTGAGTCAAGGTTTATTATGTATCTCAAATCAAAGATGGAAGTTTTGCCTTTTTAAATTAAAAAACAAAAAGCAATGTCGTAGGATGAGAAAGAAGCATACACTTAGTCTACGGCTATTCTATCTATGCAAGATGACTATGAAAAGAACTGAAAAACAATTAGCAAGATTTTCACATCCATTAATGATAGTTCAAACTGGAATTGCTTTAATTCACCTTGCTACTGAATTACTGACATTTACTAGCTGTTACGCTGAATGCCTATATATGTGCCAGGCCTATATATGCATTTTTTTTGAGACAGGGTCTCACTTTATTGCCCAGGCTGGAATACAGTGGTGTGATCACGGCTCACTGCAGTTTCAACCTCCTGGGCTCAAGTAATCCTCCCACCTCAGCCTGCTGAGTTGCCAGGACTACAGGTTTTGTGCCACCATGCCCAGCTAATTTAGTTTAATTTTTTTGTAGACATGTGGTCTATGTTGTCCAGGTTTATACACACTTTTTATGTATAGGCACTTTTATGTAAATTATCTCCAAATCACTCCATGATGTGGGTATTGTTACCTTTAAGGTCATGTATGTAGTGAGTGGCCAACCCGAACCTAGATTATCAGAATCTACCAACAGCACACTTCCCATTATGGCATAATGTCTCCACTGAAAATACTATACAGTTTTAAATATCAATATGATTCTTGGTTGGATTTTTTTCCCTTCTTTTAACATCTTCAAATATTCTCAAGTTGAAGAAGCTTCTAACAACGCCAAAAAAAGGAATACCATCTGTCAGAGGCCTGTCCAGAGACAAAATTCCACGAGTCTCTTGGGTAAAGATCAATCACTGTTATTCCCACAACACACAAGGCATCTTCAGGTTTCTTTTTTCACGAACTTCAGGATGTCCCCTACTTAAAAAGAAATACATAAATGTATGAGTGTATAGTATATACATATGCTTCCTTTACTCAGTTCAAATTGCAAAGTTGTGTAATTCACCTGCATGAATTTATAGGTTTTGTGTGTTCTCACTGACTCTAAAGGAGCACTTTGTTGTGGAAACAGGAACTGGTTCTAGGAGTTTTACTCTCAAGCCATAGAAATATGCTTTACAGTAGCCCGTGAGCCATTTCATATATTCTTCACTGATAATTCTGGTGTTTCCTAGAGAGCCTATAATATGGAAGAACATTTAAAAACAGACTTTAAGATGATTATTCAGTGTTTACCCAGTCTATGAGTAAGAGGATTCAAATTAGAAACAAAACCAACTCTAAATTTTCAATACACCTTTATCATTCATTGGTGTTGCTATGAATTAAAAGGAAACAAAATGTTCTAGGTCAGTTTGGCTACAAAACTTGTACCATCGCAATGAATATCAAAAATGATCCTAAAACGGCCCATCTGAATCAGACCAATAGCCCGGACTATTCCTGACAACAGCGCCATGGCAAAACCGAACCAAAACCAGCACATTACCAGTATTTACCAATGGACTGTATATAAATGCTGCGTTTGTCTGGAGAGGGTGTCTTTCTGTAAGGATCACTGAAGAACTGTTCAAAGTCTTGGGGGGCCTCAGGGTGGGAGGTGATCCAATCTGATGGAGAATGCAAGGTAATGGGTCCAAAGAGATCACTGGCTGGCTGGAAGGCTTCATTCATTAAACGCTGTTCCCCAGCATCTAATTTCTCATACTGTGACACAAGCACTGGGTTCTTTGAGATGAGGGCTGTTTTTAGTGTCTGTTCGGAGTGCCGTACTATTTGCATCTAACAAAGAAACACAAGTAGTCAAATATAAAAATACACATCCATATTGGGTACTTTACCTATCCTCCATATACAGCTCTGATGTCTCCCTAGAATGAAATGACTGATTGCTAATGCTTTAGAGTGGTCACACTTAAGAGTGGTTTCCTCACGTCCAATCAATTTCTTGGGGATCTAAGAAATTAAAAAGAAGATCATGAAATCTATTCCTCCATCTCATATGGAACCCGCTCCCATTACAAAAACGAGTGGTGGCCAGGCTTGGTGGCTCATGCCTGTAATTTCAGCACTTTGGAATAGAAGGACTGCTTGAGGCCAACAGTTTGAGAACAGCTTGGGCAACATGGTGAGACCCTGTCTCTACAAAAAATTTAAAAATTCCCTGGGCATAGTGGTACACACCTGTGGTCCTAGCTACCAGGAAGGCTGAGGTTGCAGTGAGCCATGATCGTGCCACTGTGCTCCAGCCTAGGCAAGAGTCCAAAACAAACAAATAAAACCTCATGGTGATCATAGGAGCAGGACCTCACACCCAATTTCCTTTGTTCAGGGAATAATAGTATTAGCCTGGCACGGTGGCACACGCTTATAATCCCAGCACTTTGGGAGGCCAACGCAGAAGGACTACTTGAGCCTAGGAGTTTGAGATCAGCCTGGGCATCATGGCAAAATCCCGTATCTACAAAAAAATTAGCCGGGCATGGTGGTGTGCACTTGTAGTCCCAGCTACTTGGGAGGCTAAGGTGGGAGGATCATCTGAGCCCAGGAGGTCGAGGCTGCAGTGGGCCGTGATCGTGCCACTGCACTCCAGCCTGGGCAACAGAGACTTTGTCTCAAAAAACACTATTATGAATTGACTCATTAGTGCCACATGAAAAATACTCATCGTTTCTAATGTGACTCAAAGATCTTCAACATCAAATAAAAACAAAACTAATGTAAGCCCTATCATTTCTGCAATTTAACTGCAAGCTGAGAAGCTACAGCTTAGCCACTGAAGTTTACGGCCTCAAAGTCACGTCACATTAGGGAAGACATCAGATGACTAATCAAAAGCCAGACTCACAATGACAGGTTTCTTCCATTCACATCGTGTTCCCATGTAGAGCTTTCATCCTTCCTCTTGAATGGGTCAGATGTTCCGCCACGAGGCTTTTTGAATTAGACAAGGAAAAAATTGAACATCTCTGTCTGGATCATTTCTGTCATATTTTCTAATTATCTAGATTTTGCCAGTTTAATGATAGACAGCTGATGGGAAAACTTAAGCTAATGTTGTTCCGATTGAACCTCTGAATTCTGGGGTTGAAGAGGCTGGTTGAAATTCCAGATCAAATGTCTCTGCACTCAAGCTCTGATATGAGCATAGGCTCATCCTCACTCCTACACAAGTGGGCAGAAATTTGACTTCTACAGGACAAAATACAAAACAAGATGCACCTTCCTGTAGTCTACCTACCTTGATTAAGAAGAAAGGCTCCCACGGAAGCTTTTATCTTACAAGGACGGACATGTCTGGGCCTGGCCGGAAAAAAGAAGTTGTGGAGTGTGCCTTCATCTTAATATTAAAAAGGCAGTGTGAAAGGTCAGGAGGCCTCCTCTTGCCTCCCAAGCCTAATCTAGGGAAGCTGCGGGAGAAGACAGGTAGGGGGCGGAGAATTCGGTCACTGCAGTAGGCTGGAGGCCTGGGATGCTTTGGTCCCAAAACCAGAACATCGGGGCAAACCGGGAGGAGCTGGCCACGCTGGCTGGTGGCCTATAGCAACTTGCACTGTGGGCTCTGGTCTGTGCAGGCACAACCCAGTCTCCGGCTGGGGGTGGAGTAGGGGTTCCCCGGGTACTCTTGCTTCGCCTCTTCTTCCCCCAGGAGCCTCTGGAAAGGCCTCCCTGGCTCCCCAGAGGCGCTCCGCCCCCGCAGTCCCCGCGGCTTCCGTCACGTCCACCCCTCCCACATCCTCAACCCTCTCCACGACCGCGACTGGCCCCCGCCTCTACGACCCGGCTGCCCCGCCTAGGGTTCCCGGCCCAGCTCTGACAGCACCCGCGAAAGGCCCTGACTCAACAATCCTCGACCCCACCCACCCGCGACTGCTCTCACGCGCGTGCCCGCCCGCACTACGCCACGCCACGCCCACTGGCGCCACGCCCCTCGCGCCACCCGCCGCGCCGCTCCGTCTCGCACGCCCTGTGAGCCCCGCCCCACTCGCGACCCGCCCGCGCCACGCCCCTGAGCGCGCGGCCCTCCTGGGCAGGCGCAGAGCTGGAGTTCGGTGGCTGCGGCCCGCCGGCCTCTTCCAGAGTCGCGATGGGGCTACAACCCCAAGCCTTCGGCCCCCTCAGTCGCCAGTTCCCTACCTGCCCTCGTGGGGACTGCGCCGCCTGGTTTTCGAGAGCCACAGACGCGCCCGCGTCGCCGGGGTTGCCCGTGTGGGACTGCTTGACAGGCCGCGGGTTTGAGAGGCGTCCAGGCGTGACGAATGCAACCAGCGTGGCCCCAAATGAGTTGGCGGCCGCCACAGGTTGATGTAGAGCTGCGGCGCTCCCCGGGGCCGTCACCCGCAGGACTTTCCCTTCTTTATTTGTTGGGGGCGGCCGAGGCTGGAACCCAGACGCTCAAGTGTGGGGCGCGCCCTCGTGCAGTTCCTGGCGCTCCGAGGCCGAAACCCGGATGCCAGGAGGGGCAGTGAGGTCGGAAAGGCACCGCGGGGCCTGCCTTAGGGCTGTGCTAGCTCTGTGGCATCGGGTGAGACGTTCAGTCTCTCTGGGCCTCGCCATTCTCTTTTTCTTCTTCTTTACTTTTGTGTTTTGTTTTGTTTTTGAGATGGAGGCTCTCTCTGTTGCCCAGGCTGGAGAGCAGTGGTGCGATCTCGGCTCACTGCAACCTTTGCCTCCTGGGTTCAAGCGATTCTCCTGCCTCAGCCTCCCCAGTAGGTGGGACTACAGGTGCCCACTATCACGTCCGGCTAATTTTTGTATTTTTAGTAGAGATGGGGGTTTCACCATATTGGCCAGGCTGGTCTCGAACTCCTGACCTCAGGTGATCCGCCAGCCTTGCCCTCCCAAAGTGCTGGGATTACAGGCGTGGGCCACCGCGCACAGCCTAGGGCCTCGCCATTGTCATCTGGAAGACGAGAGGACTCCCTTCGGCCTTGGGAATGTGGGGGCTCAAAGCACGCGGTCCCAGGACACTCTCCTTTACAGCCCCTGATGCATCCCAGCGCCCATCAGGCCTTAGGACACGGTGGATTGCCAGACTTGGTAATGCCACTGACTGATCCCAGTTACAAGTCGCCACCTCACCAGCGTCCCCTCTCCCTTTGAAGTTGGCCTTTAAACAGGCCTCTACCCCCACACCCACCTTCCTATCCGACTCAGTTCCTTCTTTACCAGTTTATGCCACGATCCGTTGGTCCTAGCAGCTTCCTAAAAGCAGCCCTGGGGAAGCCCAATTCCATTACAAACCTGTTTCCCCAAACCTCCCACTGGTTCACTTCCAAGACCTCACCTTAAGGGACACCCAGCTTCCTTCCCTGGACACTTACTTCCTTCCCACACTTTCCTCAAAAATACTAAGCCCTTGTTTTTATTTTCCAGCTATTGTACTTTCGCTACAAAAGTAACCTCTTATTTATTTAGAGACCGAGTTTCACTCTTGTTGCCCATGAATGGAGTGCAATGGCTCGATGGGGATCTCGGCTGGCCGCAACCTCTGCTCCCTGGGTTCAAGCGATTCTCCTGCCTCAGCCTCCTTAGTAGCAGGGACTACAGATGCCCACCACCACGCCTGGCTAATTTTTGTATTTTTAGTAGATACGGGGTTCCACCATGTTAGCCAGGATAGTCTCGATCTCCTGACCTCGTGATCCACCTGCCTCAGCCTCCCAAAGTGCTGGGATTACAGGCGTGAGCCACCGTGCCTGGCCTTTTTTTTTTTTTTTTTTTTTTTTTTAAATAAAGACAGATTTTCACCCTGTTGCCCAGGCTGGTCTGGAACTCCTCAGGTGATCCACCCGCCTCGGTCTCCCACAGTGCTAGAATTACAGGCGTGAGCCACCGAGCCCTGTCTCAGTTCTTATTCAAGTCAGGCCATTTTACCATTCTCTGGATTTTCCTCATCCTAATTTTCCTTCCCAGTCTTCAGGAAAGACAGGCACATTTTCTTGATGACTTCAGCACTTGTAACCCCTTGTTGGCTCTCTTTAGAGGACATTAACTCTGTGTGTTTGAACCTTTCAACTTCGAGGATCTCCTCATCCCTTCCTTATTTGTTCACCCTTCTGGATCATGAAATCTCCAAATTTGTCTTTTGAACCCAGTGCCCATATCCACCCTCACCTGAACCCATTCTCTAATAAAATGGATTCGCACCATGACTGTTCTCAAAGTTTGAAACCGAGAATACTGACGCGGCACTCCTGCTTCAATGCTTGAGAAGTCGTGGGCTTTCTCCCAAGTGCCTTTTGACTGGGCGCCTACCTCCCGACTGCCTGAGGTGGTGTAGCGTAGGGGCAAAGGTGGTTGGTCTGTGCTTGAATCCCAAAACCCTCAATTACTAGCGTGGGACCTGTGCCAGTTAACTTGACCTCTTTTTCATCTCTTCATTAGTTTGTAAAACGGAGACAATAACAGCAAATCTTTTTTCATTATTATTATTATTTGATGCGAAGTCTTGCTCTGTCACCCATGCTAGAGTACAGTGGCGAGATCTCGACTCACTACAATCTCTGCCTCCTGGGTTCAAGTGATTCTCGTGCCTCAGTCTTCCGAGTAGCTGGGATTACAGGCACGCACCACCACACCTGGCTAATTTTTGTATTTTTAGTAGAGACGGGGTTTCACCATGCTGGCCAGCCTGGTCTTGAACTCCTGACCTCAGGTGATCCACCTACCTCGGCCTCCCAAAGTGCAGGGGTTACAGGCGTGAGCCATCGTGCCCCACCTACAGCACATCTTAGCAGAATTTTAGGGATCAAATGAGTCCCTTTGGATATTGTGCCTGTTTTTGACTGAACGGCTGGCTGTCTTCTGATATCCTGAGTGGCTTCTTTAGCTTAGTTGTCACCTCTTCTATAGCCTCATCCCGCCTCATGACAAGACTTCTCTTCTGCCTGTTCATTGTCTTGTGTGTACATAATAATACTGCAGTCGTCCTTGTCACAGTGATTGTAACCTATTTCTTACATGTCACCCTTACTCAACTGCGAGATGCTTGAGGGTAAAGACTCTCGTACGAGGTGTCTGAAGCATAAAAGGTATTCACTAGATTTTCATTCAGTTTTTTTTTTTTTTTTTTTTTTTAGATGGAGTCTCACTCTGTCACCCAGGCTGGAGAGCAGTGGCGTATCTCAGCTCACTGCAAGCTCCGCCTCCTGGATTCTTGCCATTCTGCTGCCTCAGCCTCCCGAGTATCTGGGACTACAGGCGTCCGCCACAACGCCTGGCTAATTTTTTTGTGCGTTTTTAGTAGAGGCGGGGTTTCACCATATTAGCCAGGATGGTCTCGATCTCCTGACAGTTTTTGGTATTCATTAAAAAGAACTTCATTTTGCATTTAAACTGTTTAAATTTCTGAATCATGAACTTTGTATTTGCTCAAAAATTTTAGGATAGCATGTTTCTGCATAGTCTAATATTTATTTTTTTAAAAAAACTGACCAGGCATAGTGTCTCATGCCTATGATCCCAGCACTTTGGGAGGCTAAGACAGGAGGATCACTTGAGCCTAGGAGTTCTAGACCAGCCTGGTCAACATAGGGAGACCCCATCTCTAAAAAAAAAAAAACCCAAAAAAAACCTGGTGTAGTGACACATGCCTGTAGTCTCAGCTCCTTGGGAGGCTGAGGTGAGAGGATGGATTGAGCCTGGGAGGTTGAGGCTGATTCACAACACTTCAGCCTGGGCAATAGAGTGAGACCCTGTTCAAAAAAATAAATAAATAAACACCTTAGTGCTTGGGGGGGTTAGGTTTTGTTGTGTTTTTTTTGTTAGAAGAAAAAGACACTTTCCCTTACTAAGATATTTTTGCCTGTTAACTACTACGCAGTTGCAGACTGAACCATAGACTGGCTACATTTCAAAGAGCACTACAAATTCTGATATTTAGAAATGAGTGAATATGCCAGGGGTCCAAGGTTGGAAAAGAAAGTTGGTAACAACATTAGAAGGTGGCAGAAAGCAGGAAAGAAATGTAACATATATGGCAGATGAAGGGTTTTAAAATAGCTTTTATGTATCAACACGGAAAAGATAAACACCATGACATAAAAATGAGCAAAAAATATGAACCATATAATCCGAATAGTCCATTAACATTCATGTGTTCAATCAAGTTGAATGAACTCAAATGAAAACCACTCTAATAATTTTTTCTTACCTGCTAATTTGGCCAAACTGTTTATTTTGAAATAATTTCAAGCTATCAGAAAAGTGGCAAAAAAAAAAAAAAAAGTGGCAAAAATATAAAGAATCCCTACCTTCGGGGCCGGGCGCGGTGGCTCACACCTACGATCCCAGCACTATGGGAGGCTGAGGCAGGCAGATCATGAGGTCAGGAGATCCAGACCGTCTTGGCTAACACAGTGAAACCCCATCTCTACTAAAAATATAAAAAATTAGCCGGGTGTGGTGGTGGGCACCTGTAGTCCCAGCTACTCCGGAGGCTGAGGCAGGAGAATGGCGTGAACCCGGGAGGTGGAGCTTGCAGTGAGCCAAAATCGCACCACTGCACTCCAGCCTGGGCGACAGAGCGAGACTCCATCTCAAAAAGAAAAAAGAAAAAGAAAAAGAATCCCTACCTTCTTTTCACCCAGATTCCCCAGTACTTAACATTTTACCTCATTTCTTTATCATTCTCATTCTTTCTCTGTCTTTATCTCTGTCTCTCTCTATATGCAAATGTACATTGTTTCCCTGAACTATTTGACAGTAAATTGCAGGCCAGGCCCGGTGGCTCACGCCTGTAATCCCAGCACTCTGGGAGGCTGTGGTGGGTTGATCACTTGAGGTCAGAAGTTCGAGACCAGCCTGGTCAACATGCTGAAACCCATCTCTACTAAAATTTAGTGGGATGTGGTGTTGCATTCCTGTAATCCCAGCTACTTGGGAATCCCAGCTACTTGGGAGGCTGAGGCAGGAGAATCGCTTGAACCCAGGAGGTGGAGGTTGCAGTGAGCTGAGATCATGTCACTGCACTTCAGCCTGGGCAGCAGAGCAAGACTGTGTCTCCAAAAAAAAGTAAATTGCAGACATGATGCCCTGCACTCCTAAATACCTCAGAGCATATTCCCAAAAATCAAGCACTTTTTTTTTTTTTTTTTTTTGAGACGGAGTCTCACTCTGTGGCCCAAGCTGGAGTGCAGTGGCCGGATCTCAGCTCACTGCAAGCTCCACCTCCCGGGTTCACGCCATTCTCCTGCCTCAGCCTCCCGAGTAGCTGGGACTACAGGCGCCCGCCACCTCGCCCAGCTAGTTTTTTGTACTTTTTAGTAGAGACGGGGTTTCACCGTGTTAGCCAGGATGGTCTCGATCTCCTGACCTTGTGATCCACCCGTTTCGGCCTCCCAAAGTGCTGGGATTACAGGCTTGAGCCACCGCGCCCGGCCACGTTTTCTTAAGTAGTCACAGTACAACTAAAACATGAGTCCATACTGACATTTCCAATTCCAGTCCAGCCTGACACCACAGAGTTCATTCATTCTAGCCTTCCGTTTTTCCATATATATGATGTCCTTCATCAGTAGAGAGAAACCTGGCTCCTCTTATTCACAATTTATTTATTTATTTGCTCTGTACTAGAATATGTACTAAAAATAATTTCAGAATTCCTAATCCATAGCACTGCAGGAAAACAACTCTACCAATTAGTATGTAGTTAAGGTTCTTTACTGCCAGAGGATGTATATTAAAATACTGTATTCAAGTTACCTACCTGGGTTAGTTCCTCCCCCTCCCAATTCTGCCCTTCAGTGTAGTATTGTTATTAACATGAAATATAGTTCGGTTCATTTATTTTTGTTTGCATTCCATTGTACGAATTTGCCCCCAACCTTGATCTTTTTTTGATTGTGTGATACATTAACATGGTTACTCAAAAGTTGTATTTGATGATAATGTCCAATGGTGGTAGACTTTGCTGGCGGAACTGTGTATAAACAGGTCGAATCTTTCTGGTGAACAACCCGACATGGAGTATTAATAGCTTTTAAAATATTCATACCCATTGACCCAATAAGAGACCTCACAGACTTAAGGTTAAGGATAGTCACCAAAATATTATTTATAATTATAAAAATTAGAAACAATGAAAATATCCAGCTATTGGAGACTGGAAAAGCACAAATTACTAATCAAAGACCATAAATTACATGTACATTCATATATTAGAATACTAAGCATCTATTTAAAATCATTTCTCAGCTGGGCACAGTGGCTCATGCCTGTAATCCCAGCACTTTGGGAGGCTGAGGCAGGCTGATCACCTGAGGTCAGGAGTTTGAGACCAGCCTGGCCAACATGGCGAAACCCGGTCTCTACTAAAAATACAACAATTAGCCAGGCATGATGGCACACGCTTGTAGTTCCAGCTACTCAGGAGGCTGAGGCAGGAGAATCGCTTGAACCCAGGAGATGGAGGTTGCAGTGAGCTGTGGTCACCCCCCTGTACTCCAGCCTGGGTGACAGAGCAAGACTGTCTCAAAAAAAAAAAAAAAATCATTTCTCAAAGACAGTAGTGATCTAGAGAAATGCTAAAGGGAAATAAAGTGTGACACAGAAACGTTTACACATTGCAATTTTTTTTTTTGGAGATAGGATCTCACTCTGTCACTCAGGCTGGATGGAGTATAGTAGTGTGATTACGGCTCACTGCAGCCTGGACCTCTCAGGATCAGGTGATTCTCCCACCTCAGCCTCCCAAGTAGCTGGGATTACAGCTATGCACCATTACACCTGGCTAATGTTTTATATTTTTTGTAGAGACGGGGTTTCACCATGTTGCCCAGGCTTGTTTTGGTGTTGAACTTCTGGGCTCAAGCCATCTGCATGCCTCCATCTTCCAAAGTGCTGGGATTACAGGCATTAGCCACTTTGCCTGGCCTATACACCTTATTTTTGTTTTAAAAAGATGTGCTTGCCGGGCATGGTGGCTAATGACTGTAACCCCAGAACTTTGGGAAGCTGAGGCGGGCAGATCATCTGAGGTCAGGGGTTCGAGACCTGCCTGGCCAACAAGGCGAAACCCCATCTCTACTGAAAAATACAAAAATTAGCTAGGCATGGTAGCACATGCCTGTAATCCCAGCTACTTGGGAGGCTGAGGCATGAGAATCACTTGAACCTGGGAGGCAGAGGTTGCAGTGAGCCAAGATTGCGCCACTGCACTCACTCTGTGTCCAAAAAAAAAAAAAAAAGTGCTGATAAGTAATAATCTATGAATAATGAGATATTTAGTGGTTTTGATTTCTCTTTCTCTCTCCCATTTTACTTGTTAATTTGCCTTTTCCAAACTTCCTACAATAAGTATTATTACTTTTACAGTCAGAAAGCAATTTAACAAGTCAGTAATGTACTAATATTTAGGCATTCCTAAATATACAAATGACCCTTGGGCATAACAGCTTCTCCATGCTTTCTAGGTGGTTCCCTGCCTCTTTCTGCCTACCCTTTCAACTGCTCCTCAATCTGTTTTTCCTACAGTTTCTGAATTTTACTCACACCAACACACCACTAACTAGAGATTCACTTAGATTAACAATCAAGCCATCATTTGTCTTCCTAATTTGTTGACTTTATTTTAAAATTACTATATGGACCGGGTACAGTGGCTCACGCCTGTAATCTCAGCACTTTGGGAAGCCAAGGCAGGCAGATCACTTAGGTCAGGAGTTCGAGACCAGCCTGGCCAATGTGGCGAACCCCCGTCTCTGCTAAAAAAACAAAATGAAACAAACAGACAAAAAAACAGAAAATTAGCCAAGTGTGCCAAGTGTGGTGGCACACACCTATAGTCCCAGCTACTTGGGAGGCTGAGACAGGAAAATCACTTGAACCCGGGAGGCAGAGGTTGTAGTGACCCAAGATCACACCACTGCATTTCATGAAGCCTGGATTATAGAGCAACACTCAGTCTCAAAAAATAAACAAATAATAAAATTACTATATGTATGAAAATGTTCCAAGTATACATTTTTAAAAGCTAAGAAGTACTAAAAGCATTGTAATGAAAAGTAATAGTCCCCACCCCATAGGCCAGCTTCCTAGAGGCTACTGTTCTCAACCCCTTGGCTGTTTTTTCTGGTATTTATCTCCATGTTTCTCAACAATGTGTATATAGTGAGATTTCTTGATCTTTTAATTTTAGGTAGCATCTGTTAATTTATTGCCATGAGAGATGAGGACTTAACTTTCATACATCATACTTTCCACCTCTCATTCCTCTTGTGATTATATCACACATTTTGGTTGAATCTGGTGGTCAATGTTTACATTCTGATGATTATGCAAACATTGTACACTACAGAGCCAAGTAGTGTACTATGACCATGCTTTCTTTCTTGTAGAACCTCTTTATTTTTGCCTGGAGTTAATCATCACTTGATTTCTATTATTTATTTTCTTTAAAAAAACTATATAATATGCATGTGCCTCATTTTTTATGATTCTCTGATTCTTTGTCTTTTAATGCTTCTCTACATGGCCCATGCACACTGGTTACATTTTTTTTCTGGGTACTTTCATCTCCCCATTCCTATCTGTACTGGTCGTCCATGGGCCTACTGCATAGCTGTTTCTAGGACTGCAACTACACTTTGCTCTGTTGGATCCCCTGTTTCTTAAATTATTAAATTCTGTGTCTTCCTCTTTCCTGGCTTACTCCTTTGGTTTCAGTAGCACATCCCCAGAACCTTCTGGAATAAAGGTACATAGAGATAAATATTTTGAGATCTTTGACATCTAAAAATGTTTTTATTCTGCCCTCATACCTGACTGAGAATTTATGTGGGTTGGTGTGGAATTCTGGATTGCAGATCACTTCCCGTCAGAGTTATAAGTAGTTTGCTCCAGTTTCTTCTGACTTCCAATGTTGCTACTGAGAAGTTCAATACCATTTTGATTCCTAGTCCTTTGTATGTTATCTGTTATTTTTAGGAAGATTTTAGGATCTCCTTTTTATCCTTAGAGTTCTGAGGGGTTATAAAGATGTGCCTTAGCCTGAGCCTTTTTTCCCATTCATTTTGTGGCTCACTTAGCAGGCCCTTCGATACTGAGACTCTTATCCTTTCATTCTGAGAAATTTTCTGGTATTTTTAAAAATAATTTCCTTCCCTCCATTCTTGCTGGATGTTGGACTTTCAGAATAGATCCTCAAATGTTCTTATCTCTCACATTGTTCCATCTTTTTGTACTATGTTCTGAAGTTTTTATCAATTATTTTCTTTTTCTTCTTTTTTCTTTTTTTTTTTTGAGACAGAGTTTTGCTGTGTCGCCCAGGCTGGAGTGCAGTGATGTGATATCAGCTCACTGCAACCTCCACCTCCTGGGTTCAACCAATTCTCTGCCTCAGCCTCCCTAGTAGCTGGGATTACAGACCCCCACCACCACGCCTGGCTAATTTTTTTTTTTTTTATATTTTTAGTAGAGATGGGGTTTCACCATCTTGGCCAGGCTGATCTTGAACTCCTGACCTCGTGATCCACCCGTCTCGGCCTCCCAAAGTGCTGGGATTACAGATGTGAGCCACCACGCCCAGCCTTTATCAATTATTTTCTATCCTTTCTTTTGAATACTTACTTTCAACTATTCTGCTTTTTCATAGCCAAAATCCCTTTCTTGTTATGATTATTTTATTTTGCACCCTGCTATGGTTTGAATGTCTGTGTCCCCCCAAAATTTACGTGTTGAGACCTAACCCCCAGTGTGATAGTATTTGTAGATGGGAACCTTTGGGAGGTGAAGAGGTCATGAGAATGGAACCCTTATGAAGAGTATTAGTGCCTTTATAAAAGAGACCCGGGCTGGGCGCGGTGGCTCAAGCCTGTAATCCCAGCACTTTGGGAGGCTGAGACGGGCAGATCACGAGGTCAGGAGATTGAGACCATCCTGGCTAACACAGTGAAACCCCATCTCTACTAAAAAATACAAAAAACTAGCCAGGTGAGGTGGCGGGCGCCTGTAGTCCCAGCTACTTGAGAGGCTGAGGCAGGAGAATGGCGTGAACCCGGGAGGTGGAGCTCGCAGTGAGCTGAGATCCGGCCACTGCACTCCAGCCTGGGCACAGAGCAAGACTCCGTCTCAAAAAAAAAAAAAAGAGACCCTAGGGAGAGACCCTAGGGAGCCAGTTCACCCCTTCTGCCACGTGAGGCCACTGCAAGAAGACACTATCTCTGAACCAGAAAGCAGGCCCTCTCCAGACACCAAATCAGTGCCTTGATCTTTGATTCCAGTCCCTAGAACCGTGAGAAATAAATTTCTGTTGTTTATAAACCACCCAGTGTATCATATTTTGTTATAGTATCCCAAACAGTCTAAAATACATCCTCTCATGGATAAAATGTCTCATTGATAAAATGTCTTTTCTTATTTCTCTATAGATAGTAACTGTACCACTTTTAAAGATTTGTTCTGTTGTTTCCTCTCTTTTGGTCTCTTTGTTTCATGTTAGAACTTTCCATAAACATCTGGTAATCTTTGGCTATCTGTTAAGATTTCATTATGAGGCACAAAAAAACTGGTGGACGGTTCTGTGTGCATGAATGTGGCTTATTCTCAGAGGCAATTTCGCAGATAATCAGCTTATTCACTGAGGGGAGTCTCCCCAGTGTCTGAACCTGAAAGTCTTCTCTGTGACCATCCCATTTTTTTCCAGAGTAGGATCGTTTCCTAACTGACTGCCAGTGTTCCGGAAGCAGGTGCAGTAAAGAGCCTAAGAGTCCCACTAATGTGTGCGTGAAATGAATCCTTAGTCACCTTGTTCATCCCTAACCCATACTGCCCGACAAGGACTCTCAAGTCTCACAACTAATTCTTTTTAACATGAGAAGATATTAAGGGTTAAGAGGTTCTCCGTGATTCACCTACTAGTGTGAATTCATATCTGCTCCTTTTGCTTTTCCCCTGGCCCTTAGCTGATATCAACTGCCCTGAGGAAATGGAAGTCTGATTGGTCAGGCAGCAGGAATAAGTGGGTAATTTGGGGTCCCAGACCCCCCTCAGCAGGCAAGCAGCCCAGAGGTGGGTAAAGTACATTAGGAGAGGGTGCTGCAATCCAGGGACTAGGGCCCTGGACCGGGATGCCAAAAGGGAGTTGAGAGAGTAGAAAAGAAAACTTACGCTTAAATTGTGCTCAGAGCCAGGGCTCTATGCAAAGAAGCAGCAGGTGACCTGATTTCTCCCTCCTGCACTGCAGAGAACCTGCCCTCAAAGACCCGGAGCTCAGCTTCAGTAGAAGTTGAACAGCACTGTACAAATGAACCTGAGATCCCAGTCACCCTGAGAAAAATGGTTTCTAGGGGAAAACACATTCTTTGGTCCAAACAACCAACTTACAAATGATCTTTTGGACCACGTCCTGCCTGCAAACTGAGGCTCAATTCACCTTTAATGGGCCAGCTCTGGCAGTGCCAAGGGAGAGAGGTCATTAGCAGAAATGAAAAAAGCAAGAAATCTTTTAGCCCATTCGATTAAAAGAAGATTTTTCATGCTTTATTATTTATGATTTGCGACTTCAGTTACTGTTTCCTGGAACAAATGTTATGATTCAACTTCTATTTACTGAAGCAAATAGATGCTTATCAGTTGTCATGCTACAAATCACAAAGCAGTCAATAAGGCCTTCGGGGCTGTGGCCTCTTTTGCAATTATTTGATGTCTTGTCAGGCAACTTATTTTCTGTGCCTCAGAGAGTTTCCAAAAGCTACCACAACCTGATATGTGTGTGTGTGTGTATGTGTGTACATGTGTGTATATCTATATGCACTCTTTCTCTATATATATGGCATATAAATACAGTAAAGTCAAAGAATTGAACAAAAGCAGATTTTGGTTTTTACTCTAAGAATATAATTTCACTTCCCGAAAAATTAGGAATTAGGAGTCCCAAGGATACCACGTAGCATTTAGGAAGACTTGAGTGGGAGCTAAGAAAGTTCGAATGAGGGGAGGAAGAAAGTTCCTGGTCAGTCCCAGCATAGTGACTCAAGCCTGTAATTCCAGCACTTTAGGAGGCTGAGGTGGGAGGATTGTTTGAGCTCAGGAGTTTAAGATCAGCCTGGGCAACCTAGCAAGATTCTGATCTCTATTTAAAAAAAAATAAAAAAAATAAAGAAAAGAGCCGGGCGCAGTGGCTCAAGCCTGTAATCCCAGCACTTTGGGAGGCCGAGACGGGCGGATCACGAGGTCAGGAGTTCGAGACCATCCTGACTAATACGGTGAAATCCCGTCTCTACTAAAAAATACAAAAAGCTAGCCTGGCGAGGTGGCTGGCGCCTGTAGTCCCAGCTACTCGGGAGGCTGAGGAAGGAGAATGGCGTAAACCTGGAAGGCGGAGCTTGCAGTGAGCTGAGATCCGGCCACTGCACTCCAGCCCGGGCGACAGCGAGACTCCGTCTCAAAAAAAAAAAAAAAAGAAAGAAAAGAAAAGAAAGCCTGGGTCAGTGGCGTCAGTGAACCCTGGAGGATGCTGTGATCCTCTTGGCGGCGTCCCCAGCCTCTGCTTCAGGATGACAGCATGGTCTCCTGCACTGTAGCTCGGTCTGAAATTTTCAGTTTTTCTTTCGAGTTCCCCTTTTTCCGTCTCCAAGGGGGTTGGAGGAGGTGGCCTGAATAAGATGTAAATGAAAGAGGAAGTGTCTCAGCAACAACCAAACATAAAACAGCGACCCACTTCACTTGTGACCTCTACGGAAATACTGAAGACGTCCTCTGTGTCCTTTTAGACTTTCTGGGGGAGGGGACAGCTGCTGCCCAGAAACAAGCAGCTTCCTTTTGGCCAGGTCAGTGCAGGGAACCAACAAAGACAGGGACCTGGGGCCAGAAGAAGCACAGCCACAGTGGGTATCTGATTGGACTGAGCCAGGAAAGGCCTTCTTGCCCTTAGGGACCCCTCAAGGCTTCTTCCCCACAAGCTGGAAACAGCTTGGCTCACTGCTGTGCTAAATGCAGGTGCCAGCCAAGGGGGTTACCCTAGGACCGTGAGCCATTAACAACTTGTCTCAAATTCACTTCTCCAAGGCAGTCAGCAGCTCCCCACTGAACACCTGTGGGTTCCTGCTGGTGCTAACTTAGGCACAGGGCTAGCAGGTCCCTCTCCTGTAGCAGATGATGAGAGCAAGTGTGGTGCAGGAGGAACTGGAAAGAGAGTGTCGTCAGAGGCGACACTTGCGTGGATTACAACCATATATTCTTGTGCAATGTAAAAATGCCAACTTGCATCAGCATAACGAAGGACACACTTAGAAGAGCTGAGGAGGACAGAAGAATAGGAAGAAAAACAAAATCATGCCTGGTCCTTTTGCCCAGAAATGACCCAAGTGAAACTTGGCTGAACTTTTAGACTTTTTTGTGGTGCACATTTTTCAACAAAATTTGACAACACGGGACCTCTGGAATTATACATTCTAATTTTTCAGTCCATTTATTTCTTATTCCAGAAATAATCCATATATAAAGATGGCTCATCACGGTGTTGTTTTTAATTCTGAATAGTTGAAAAATGGATTTTCGCCACTAGTGTTTATAAATAAATTCAATAAAGTTATGCTCTCACAATAAAATATGATGTAGTCATGAAAAAGAACAATCTCATGCTATGCGTATTATCATGGAAGGATGTCCACAAGATCTTGCTGAAAATTTTTTAGAAGTCCCAAACAGTGTATATATAATTTGAAACTATTTATATAAAAATATGGGTGTGTATGTGTGTAAAAAAGGATGTTTGCGGTAGCACACGGTGGCTCATACCTGTAATCCAGCACTTTGGGAGGCCAAGGCAGGCGAATCACGAGGTCAGGAGATCGAGACCATCCTGGCTAACATGGCGAAACCCCATCTCTACTAAAAATACAAAAAATTAGCCGGGTGTGGTGGCGGGTGCCTGTAGTCCCAGCTACTCGGGAGGCTGAGGCAGAAGAATGCCGTGAACCCAGGAGGCAGAGTTGGCAGTGAGCCGAGATCACGCCATTACACTCCAGCCTGGGCGTCAGAGCGAGACTCCATCTCAAAAAAAAAAAAGGGATATTTGGGCCATGTGCAGTGACTCATGCCTATAATCCCAACACTTTGGGAGGCTGAAGTGGGCGGATCATTTGAGGTCAGGAGTTTGAGACCAGCCTGGCCAACATGGTGAAACCTCGTCTCTACTAAAAAATAAAATAAAATAAATATATATATGTATATATAAGCTGGATGTGGT